>NW_005370127.1:766309-771657 GCF_000412655.1 Myotis brandtii
AGTAGGAGGTGTGCAGGAGGCAGCTGGTCAATGTTTCTCTCTCATCGATGTTTCTAACTCTCTATCTCCCTTCCTTCCTCTCTGTAAAAAATCAATAAAATATATTTTAAAAAAATAAAAAATAAAAAAAAATAAAAATAAAAAGTAGCTCTTAGTTTCATCAATCTTTTCTATTGTTTTTCTGGTCTCTACTTCATTTATTTCCACTTTGATCATTGTTATTTTTCTTCTGCTAACTTTAGGTTTAGATTGTTCCTCTTTTTCTAGTTCCTTGACATGTGAAGTTAAGTAATATTTGAGTTCTTGCTATTTCCTTAATATATGCATTTAATACTATAAACATCCCTGCTAGAACTTCTCTTGCAGCATACCATAGTGTTTAGTGTGTTGTATTTCCATTTTTATTTATTTTGAGATTTTTTAATTCCCTTTTGATTTTTTCTTTTTTCTTTGATCTATTGGTTGTTCAGGGGTGTGTTATTTAGTTTCCACTTGTTTGAAAATTTCCACCTTTACTTTTGTTGCTGATTTCTACTTTCATATCATTGTCCTCTGAAAAGATAGTTGGTGCAGTTTCAATCTTCTTAAATTGCTAATCTTGTTTTGTGGTCTATTATATGATCTATCCTAGAGAATGTTCCAGGTATACTAGAGAAGCATATGTATTCTGCTACCTGGATGGAATGTTCTAAAAATGTGTATTAAATTCATTGATCTAAGTTATGGTTCAGGTCTAACATTTCCTTATTGATTTTCTGTCTAGATCAGCGGTTCATAACAGTAGCAACATTACAGTTATGAAGTAGCAACGAAAATAATTTTATGGTTGGGTCACAACATGAGGGCCAGAAGGTTGAGAACCACTGGTCTAGATGATCTATTCATTGCTTAAAGTATGGTATTGAAATCCCCTACTATTATTCTATTGTAGTCTATTTTTCCTTTCAGATCTGTTTGTATTTCTTAATATATTCAGGTGCTCCGATGTTAGGTGCACGTATTTACAATTGTTATATCTTCTTGATGAATTGATTTCTTTATCATTATATAAAGACCTTCTTTGTCTCTTATTACATTTTTTTTTTTTGCTTAGAGTCTAGTTTGTATCATGTAAGTATAGTTACCCCTGCTCTCTTTTGGTTTCTATTGCATGGAATTTCTTTTCCCATCTTTTCACTTTGAGCTTGAGTATGTCCACAAATCTGAGGTGAGTCTCTTGTGGGTAGCATATATATAGTTGGTTCCTGTTTTTTCATTCATCCAGTCACTCAGTGCCCTTTGATTGATGAATTCAATCTGTTTATCTTTAGAGTAATTATTGATATTTAAGGACTTACTAATGCCACTCATTACTTTCTGGATGTATTGTTGTTTCATTGTTTTTTTCTCCCTCTGTTTTTGCCTACCTTTGAAAACTGGTGATTTTCCATGGTGGCATGCTGATTTCTCTTTCTTGAAAATTTGTGAATCTACTCTAGGTTTTTGTTTTATGGTTACCATGAGGCTTACATAATATGTCTTGTAGATAAAAGAGTTCATTTTAAGCTGATAGCAACTTATTTCAACCACATACAAAAGTTCCACCCTTTCCCATAATCCCCAATATATTTTTGATGTTATAATTTACTTCTTTTGAACTTGTGCTCTCATTAACAACTTCTAGTAGTGTTAATAAAATATAGTTATTGTGACATTCCTTTAAATTTTATACTATAGTTAAGGGGTACACACAACCTTATTACAGAACTAGAGTTTTCTAAATCTGACTGTATATTTACTGTTACCAATATGTTGAATGCTTTTGTAGTTTTCATGTCACTAATTTGCATCTGTACATTTCAGCTTAAAGAACTCCTGTCAGCATTTTTTGCAAGGCAGGGCTGGTGTGATGAATTCCCTCAGTTTACATCTGGGAAATTATTTCTCCTTCATGACTTTTCTAGACAGAATGCTCTTGGCTGGAAAATTTTCTCTTTCAATACTTTGAATATGTCATTCTTGTCTCCCTCAGCCTTTATGTTTTCTGCTGAGAAATCTGTCAATTGACTAATGGGATTCATTTGTAGGTTATAATCTTTATTACTCTAGCTTCATTTAGGATTTTTATCTTTGTCTTTATCTCTGATTTTTGATAGTTTCATTATAATGTATCTTGGAGAAAGTTATTTTGCATTGAGATAATAGGGTGATTATTTTTTAAAATATATTTGTATTGATTTCAGAAAGGAAGGGAGAGGGAGAGATAGAAACATCAATAATGAGAGAGAATCATTGATCAGCTGCCTCCTGCACACACCCTACTGGGGATCGAGCCCACAACACAGGCATGTGCCCTTGACCAGAATCAAACCCAAGACCCTTCAGTCCCTAGGCTGATGCTCTATCTATTGAGCCAAATTGGCTAGGGCAGGGCAATTATTATTTTTGTGAACATAGATGTCCAATTCTCTCCCCAGGATTGGGAAGTTCTCAGCAATTATATGCTTTTTCTTAAAATTTAAAAAAGATTATTGATGAGAGAGAGAGAGAGAGAGAGAGAGAGAGAGAGAGAATTTTGGTTGTTCCACTTATTTATGCATTCATTGGTTGATTCTTGTATGTGCCCTGACTGGGAACTGAACTTGCAACCTTAGTATATCAGGATGATGTTCTAACTAACTGAGCTACCTGGCCAGGGCAGCAATTATCTTCTTAATCAATTGAACCTTTCATCAGTATGTAATGTACTTATTTACTCCTGTAACAATTTTTGACTTAAAGTCTATTTCATCTGTTATTAGTATAGCCACCCTTGTTCTCCGCTGATTACTATTCGCATGGAATACTTTTTTCATTCTTTTACTTTTAATGTATTTGTATCTTTGGACTCGATTTGAAGATAGGAGTATTAAAATGATCAAATCAAATTATTAAAACCCTCTAGTGACTTTTTCATTTCAATTATTTCACTTTTCAGCTCCAAAAATTCTATTTGGTTCCATGTTTATAATTTCTGTATCTTTATTGATATTCTCATTTTATTCCTATATTATTTTCATGTTTATATCTTTGTTCATGGTTTCCTTTAACTCTTTAATCATATTTAAGAAATTTGACTTAAAGTCTTTGTCTATTATATCCAATGTCTGGGTTTCCTCAGGCATGGTTTATGCCAATTTCTTTTTTTATGCAAATTAACTATACTTTCCTGTTTCTTTGTATGCCTTGTAATTTTTTATGTTTAAAACTAGACATTTTATAAAATACTATAGCATAGTAACTCTGGAAATAAGAATCTTCCCCCTTCCTATGGTTTTCTATTGTTGATTGTGTAAGTCTGCTGTTGCCTTCTTGTTTAGTGACTTTTCCAAATTATCTTTGCAAAGACTGTGTTCATCATCTTGTGTGCTCAAAGAAATCTCTGTTTTGTTATCTCATTGGCAGCTAAAAGTCCTGACAGATTTCCTTAAACACTTGATTCTAAAGAAAAAAGAAAAACAATATTCGCCTATTCTTTGCAGATGGACTCTAAGCTAGCCTACTCTTTTTTTTTTTTGGATAGTATGGACATTTTAATGATGTTGATTTTACCAATCCATGAACACGGAATATTCTCCCACTTTTTATATCTTCTTCTGTGTCTTTTTTCAACGTCCTGCAGTTTTCTGAGTACAGGTCTTTTACCTCCTTGGTTAAGTTTATTCCCACATATCTTAATTTTTTTGTTGCAATGGTAAATGGGATTGTTTGTTTAGTTTCTCTTTCTGAAAATTCATTATTTGTGCATAAAAAAGCCATCGATTTCTGGGTGTTGATTTTGTTTCCTGCTACATTGCCAAATTCATTTACTAAGGCTAGTAGTTTTTGATGGAGTCTTTAGAGTTTTCTATGTATAATATCATGTCATCTGTGAATAATGAAAGTTTTACTTCCTCCTTTCCAAGTTGGATGTCTTTTATTTCTTCTTCCTGTCTTATTGCTGTGGCTAAGACTTCCAGTAGTATGTTGAATAAGAGTGGTGAAAGCAAACATCCCTCTTATTCCTGTTCTTAGGGGAAATGGTTTTAGTTATTGCCCATTGAGTATGATGTTGGCTGTAGGTTTGTCATGTATGGCCTTTATCATGTTGAGATATGCTCCCTCGATTCCCAATTTGCTGAGAGTTTTTATCAAAAATGGGTATTGGGCCCTGGCTGGTTTGCTCAGTGGACAGAGCGGAGACCTGCAGACTAAAGGGTCCCAGGTTTGACCCCGGTCAAGGGTACATGCCCAGCTCATGTGCTCAATCCCCATTAGGGAGTGTGCAGGAGGCAGCCAACCAATGATTCTCTCTCATCATTGATGTTTCTATCGCCCTCTCCCTTCCTCTCTGAAATCAATAAAAACAAATTTTTTAAATGGGTGTTGGTTTTTGTCAAATCCTTTTTCTGCATCTATTGACATAATCATGTGATTTTTGTCTTTCAATTTGTTTATGTAATGTATCATGTTTATTGATTTGCAAATATTTTACCAGCCTTGCATCCCTGGAATAAATCCCACTTGGTCATGGTGTATGATTTTTTTAACATATTGCTAAATCTGATTTGCTAATATATGTTGAATATTTTAGCATCTATGTTCATCAAGGATAATGGCCTGTAATTCTCTTTCTTTGTACTGTCTTTTTCTGGTTTTGGAATTAGAGTAATGCTGGCCTCATAAAAAAAGCTTGGAAGTGTTCCTTCCTCGTGGATTTTTTTGTAATAGTTTGAGGAGTGTTAGTGTCAGTTCTTCTTTGAATGTTTAGTAAAATTCCCCTGTGAAGCTGTCTGGACCTGAGATTTTGTTGCTGGAAGTTTTTTGATTACTGCTTCTATTTATTCATTGTTATTGGTCTATTCAAGTTTTCTGATTCTTCCTGATTTAGTTTTGGGAGTTTGTATTTTTCTAGGAATTTGTCCATTTCATCCGCATTGTCCAGCTTATTGGCATATAGTTATCCATAGTATTTCCTTATGATTCTTTGTATTTCTTTTTTTTTAATTAAATCTTTATTGTTCAGATTATTACAGTTGTTCCTCTTTTTTCTCCCCATAGCTCCCCTCCACCCGGTTCCCACCCCACCCTCTGCACTTACTGCCCCCCATTGTCCTCATCCATAGGTGTACGATTTTTGTCCAGTCTCTTCCCGCACCCCAACACCCCTTTCTCCCCAAGAATTGTCAGTCCACACCCTTTCTATGCCCCTGATTCTATTATATTCACCAGTTTATTCTGTTCATCAGATTTTTTATTCACTTGATTTTTAGATTCACTTGTTGATAGTTATGTATTTGTTGTTCATAATTTTTATCTTTACCTTTTTCTTCTTCTTCCTCTTCTTAAAG
>NW_005370127.1:773477-787899 GCF_000412655.1 Myotis brandtii
GTAATCGCTGCAAGTACCTCTGAGAGAAAGCCGCCCTCGAGTTCCGACCGATGCCAAACAGTCCAGTTTCTCCTGTATGAGTCTGGGTCCCCAGAGACTCACCCAGAACTGGAGTTCAGAGCAGTCAGGAGCTTGAGACTCCCTCTTGATTGAAAAAGACAACCGTGTCCTCAGTTTCCAGCCCTTTCCACGTGCGCCGCATCCTCAGCTGCAAGCCCTTTCTACGTGCGCCTCCGTACCTCTCCACTTTACTTCCGCACCTCCTCTGAGTCTCAGTGTGCTTTTCTCTTTCCTTCTAGTTGTAGAATTTCCACTCAGCCAGCCTTCCTGTGGTTCTGGATGATGTCTGTTTTGTCTTTTAGTTGTATTTTTGAAGTGGTTGTGTGAGGCAGCAATTTCCAGTGTTTACCTATGCCGCCATCTTGGTTTCCTCTCTAGGCTACTCTTTAACACTAAGCCAAAATGCCTCCAGTTCTGCCTTAGCCTTTACTTCCTGCATATGTAGAGCTAAAAAATCAGCCAGAGATGAAAGCCAATGGTCAGATCAAATACTTTTCGAGCAAGCATCTGGCCCTCGGCATGTGTGTTGGGCTCTGTATTCCCTGGTATATGCCCTTCAAAGCCCTTATTCCCCTAAAAATCTTCCTCCACAGCCTCCTTCCTAGGCTCTGGCTATTCCAAGGCTTTGCTATGTCTTGATCTAGGAGGCTGCCAATGGTATATGCCTTTAAATGCTTTTGTCATCTGTTGCCTGGAAAGCCGCTCCAGCCCAATGCGGGTAAAAACAGAGATCATGCTGATCACCAGGCTGACCAAAATACATAAGAAATACCTGAGTCATCTGTGTTGACATCAGTTCATTGTCTTTTCTTACTCAAGTTTTAATTTTTCTTATGATACCTGTTATTGTTTGTTGAACATTTTGTCTATAGTAATATATTAAGGCACTACTATTTATTATCTACTTTATGCATACATTGTACTACATGCTATTATACATAATTTTATTTAATGATACTAAGATATCTGAAGATAAGTTTTGCTGAAATTTGTAAAATTACTGCACTTTTACACAAGGAACAATTTCGCTTTATACTTTCTATCAAGATTATGTATTAGCCTCTTTTCAACATGCTTTCTTCTTACCTGCAGCCACTCAGTAGTCCCCCAGAATGAGCTGTCCTTTTCTGCCTCTCTGCGTGGGTGCATTCTGCCTCCCTGCTCCCCTAAGTGGTGTTCTTCGTGAGCTCCCCCCTTGACTACTCCAATTAGCAATGACCTCTCTCCTCTCTGACCCCAACCCTTTATTGTCTGTGCCATTTATCTGGTAACTAATCCAATATTACCTGGTGGCAGCTTTTGTATTATTAAAATGAACTGAACTGTCCTTAAAAAAAAAAAAAAGATTGTGTTTTAGGATTTCCATTTTAAATGGAGCTGAGCATAGTAATTAATCTTTCAATTTTATACATTCCAACCTTGGGAAAAAGAGGGTGGAATTCTGTTCAATATTTTACTGAATTTACACCAGAAATCATATTGTTGACCCACCTCCAAATTTATTAAATTCATCATAAATATATCATAAAAGATGTCCTTCTCTCTGCTCTCTGAACATTGCCATTTCAAAAATATTTACAATATTTAAACAACCAAATTGCTGATTCACAGTTAATGACATACTGATAATATGGTAAAAACTTAGTAATACATGCAGGCCAGAAACATATACATGCTCCCCCCCTAACACATATAAAATTGGAAATTGGGATATATATGATGCCCCTTAAAGAAATAAATTACAAAGAAAATAAATAATCAGAGAAGATATGTAATCTTAAAGAGGCAAAATAGGTCCCACTCCACAAATTTGCTATTAATTTGATTAAGCAAATTTGCTATTAAGATGTACCTACAGAAATAATTTGGGCGGCGGGAGGTGAAATGGTAAAAGTATGTGGCAACCAGAGGATTGGGGGAGAAGTTCCAGGATGGAAGCCTAGGAAAGACTTGACCATATCATTCTGGGCATTGTAGGTCCAGATCTATTCAAAAAAAATTGTCCATTCAGGTCTAATTCCGCAGTGAAGGCAAATGCACCTGCTTCTCACACTGCCTTGACAGTGGTCATTAAAATCATCCAACTTACTATGTAAATTCTGAATCCAAGCTTATGAAACATTCTTCTCACAGTGATTCATCTTATGAAGATTAGACCACAAGCACATGTGCTGAATATATCTATCTAATCCATTTGAAAGTCATATTTTCTAATTATAAGTTAATATATCAGATAATGACTTTTGGACATTTGATTCTTGATGGTTTGGTTAATCTGAGTCAGTACCCAAACCCAAACACATGAAGGTATGATTATAATTGACTATCTAAACTTCTAAAGCAAAGAATTAGGCCTGGGATACAGTGACTCTATCAAGCATCCATTGTAAGATTTGTGTGGCTGGACATCTGACCCTCTCCTTCCATTTTAGTGGGCCATTTTCAATATATATCAATAGTTAAATATATAGATACTAGAGACCTGGTGCATGAATTCGTGCCTGGGTGGGAGCCTGTGGGGGGGAGGGGTCGCTGGAGGGTGGGGGCTGATTGGGGGCGGGGCTGGCCAGGGGGAGGAGCTGTGGGTGGTTGGCCAGCCAGCCCCACCCTTAATCAGGATGTTGGGGGCCAATTGGGGGCCGGGCCAGCCAGAAGGGGGTGCTGATTGGACCCAAATCAGGCCGGTTGGCTGCCGCAGTGTGCATCATAGTCTCAAGTCATTCCAGTCATTCTGGTCATTGTGCTGTCTGGTTGCTGGGCTTTTATATATATATAGATAGATAGATAGCTGTCTCAAAGGTTTGACAATCGATCAAACGTTGTGTAGGATTCAGTGCTTATTTAGAAGAATAAAAAAGTATAAACATTTCTAGAAGACTAAAATAAAGTTCTTACAAATATGTATATCAAAATACCCTAAGGGTTCTGATGCTAAAATCTGCCATCTTAAGATTACATGCTATACTTTCCTTATCTTTCTCTCTGTCCTCCTGAGAGCATCTCCATTGTGGGTTATTAAAGATGGCTGTCTGTATTTAAGTGGTTACTGTTTTATAATGTCAAAACCTGGAAGGTAAGCTAATTGCAATATAACTTCTTTTAGATAAGATAATGGTACTGCTTACTAGTGAGTATAACAACCCTATGTATAAGAAAAGCATTCAGAACTGCACAGAGAAACAATGTAGTGAAGGATTTATTATAGGATCTACCTTGGAACTTGATGTGCCTGACTCCCCCTAGTACATGTGACCAAAACCTACAGAAGAGAAAACACAGCCTCGCATACATATATCCATTGTTAGAAAATAGACTCTGCCTTTTAAAAACTACATTCATGGTTGGTGGAATGGCCCACATAAACCTGTTTTATTGAAGTAATAATAATGAGTATTCTATGATGATTAATCCAGTTTAATAAAACCTTTCTCAGTTCCTTTCCTACAATGTGGGTGTGGAGGATGGATAGAGAGGTATCTTATATTGGGCCTTCTCTAAGAAAATCTCAGTTTTTGTAAGACTATTATCATTTGCTAATTTAATATGAAAATTTAAACAACAGGCAACAAGTAGAAAATATTTAGGATGTAACAGAGCTCTTTAGAGTTTGTTCTTTAACAATTACCTTTCAAAACTTCCATAAAAACTTGTATAGAAAACCCAACCAAATTCACGGATGTGTTGTGGAACAGTGGTGTGCTTGGAGGAAATATGAAAGGGTTAGGAATGGAGATGTGTGTCATACTGTTTTGTTTTTCCTAGCATTTACTGGTTTGAAAAGATTTGTTTTCTTTCTAATTCTCTGCCATCTTCATAATAGATAAAGAGAAAACCTCTCAATGCCTCAATGCCTCTTTATTGTGTGAGAAATGTGACTTGTAATAGCGTCATTATTTCATAATGGAAAATACTGTGGTCTTCCGGGAAAACAAGTACATCAGAATTAACTCGTAGCTCTGGAGACCAGTGGGTTGCTATAACAACCAGGGAAAAACAAAGTACAATAATAGCTCTTCCTCAAAGGTAGATAACTCACTAAATGATGTCATTTATAAATGCAGGTGTTTGTCATACAAATGCAAATACCAAATGCATTCATTTATTTCTTCTTTCATGAGTACCAACTCCATGTCTGCCACTATGCTAGGAACTGGTGAAAAAGATAGACATGGTCCCTTTTATGATGAAACACACATTCTAGTGAAGGAGACAGATAATAAAGAGTAAATAAATCAATGCACTAAATAATTCCAGCATGTGAGAAAGGCCCCTCAGGAAATCAAACAATGGACCCTGATACTGAACAAAGCAGAGAATTGTTGTTTTAGTATAGAATATGGATATATCATAAACTTGACTTTAAGGGTATGTGAGCTTTAGTAAAGTGAAGGAGTAAAGAATAAAGTCTTACAATTTTTATTAATAAAGATAGTTTTTTTAAAAAACTGCTATCTGGAGCATTATTATTATTACTAGAGGCCCGATGCACAAAATTCGTGCAAGAGAAGGCCTTCCGCCGAAACCGGTTTGGCTCAGTGGATAGAGCGTCGGCCTGCGGACCGAAAGGTCCCAGGTTCGATTCCGGTCAAGGGCATGTACCTGGGTTGCGGGCACATCCCCAGTAGGAGATGTGCAGGAGGCAGCTGATCGATGTTTCTCTCTCATCGATGTTTCTAACTCTCTATCCCTCTCCCTTCCTCTCGGTAAAAAATCAATAAAATATATAAGTCGTGCAAGAGTAGGCCTTCCTTCCCCTGGTTGCCGGCACTGGCTTCCCTCTGGCACCTGGGACCTGAGCTTCCCTCCGGCCCCGGCTTTGTCCAGATGTCCAAAATGACGTCCAGTCTAATTAACATATTACCCTTTTATTATTATAGATAGATAATTATGTCTTGAATTCCTCTTGAATTGAGTGGATTCAACATGAAAATAGGGGTTGTTTGTGTTTTTTTATTGTTTCATATAAAATATTTAGATGTTGTACAACAACAATCACCATTAATTCCAAAACATTTTCATTGTTCCCAAAGAAATTCCATACCTATCCATTTCCTCCTAACCCTCCATATGCCCGTCCCCCAGTCTTTGGTAACCACTAATCTACTTTTTGTCTTTATGGGTGTGCCTACTCTGGACATTTCACATAAATGGAATCATATAATATATTTTCTTCTGTGACTGGCTTCTTTCACTGAAGTCATGTTTTCAAGGTTCATGCATGTTGTAGCATGGATAAGAACTCTATTCCTTTTAAGGCCAAATATTCCATTGCACTGGTATTGCCGGTTTTTCATCCACTTATCAGTTAATGGCCATCTGGGTTGTTTTTGTTTTGTTTTTCACTTTTTGTTAGTTGTGAATAATGCTGCTACTGGTACACATTTGTGTACCAGTTTTTTTCTGGACATATGTTTTCAATTCTCCTGGGTACATACATATCTAGGAGTGAGAATTTAGGGTCATATGACAGTTCTGTTTAATGTTTTGAGGAACTACAAACTGTTTTCCTAAACAACTACACCATTGTACATTCCCACCAGCAGGGTATGAAGGTTTCAGTTTTTTCATAGCCTTGCCAACACTTGTTATTTTTTGTTTTGTTGTTGTTGTTGATATTGTTTGTTTTGGTTTTGAATATAATAATTCGAGTGGGTGTGAAGTGGTATCTTATTGTGGTTTTGATTTGTATTTCCCTACAGACTACTGATGTTTAGTATCTTTTCATGCACTTGATGACTATTTGTATATTTTTTTGGGAAAATGTCTGTACAAATCCTTTCTTCATTGTCAATTGGGGTTTTTGTATTTTTATTATTGAATTATATGAGTTTTTACATATTCTAGACACAAGCCCCTTATCACATATGTCATCTGTCAATATTTTTTCCTTTGCATGGGTTGTCTCTTCCTTTTACTGATATCATATGAAACAAAAAAGTTTAATTTTGATTAAATCCAATATATCTATTTTTTCTTTTGTTGTGCCCCTGACCTTTTCTTTCATTTGCTTTTTTTTTTTTTTTTGACAAATGTCCTGTATGTCTGTATGTCAAGCTGTTTTCACAGAGTATATTCTGAAATAGGCCAAATAAAGAAAAGTTCCAATAATTGAGCTTGTCAGACAGGTCAACTACTAACAATTCTCTGGGGATAGGGCTTTTGGGGAGCTCCAAGTCCATCCTGTCCCTCTAGTGACTGCCAAGCTGCTGTTTTTCAGAGCTAGCTGTGAATTTCAAGACTCACATGGAGCTGTAGATTAAGTGTTTGTTGTTTTTAATATTCATATATTTTTAATTGATTTTAGAGAGAGGAAGGGAAAGGGATAGAGAGATAGAAACATTGATCAGCTGCCTCCTGCATGCCCCCCACTGGGATTGCGCCTGAAACCCAGGCATGTGCCCTGACTGGAATCAAACCACAACCTCCTGGTTCATGGGCCAACGTTTAACCACTGAGCCATGCCTGCCAGGCAGCTTTTTTTTTTTTTTTTTAAATAAACATGATCTGGAATGTTGCCAGCCTTTAGTTAATTTCCAAAGTTCTACCATATTTATTTTGAGAATTTTTGCTAGTGGTGTCATTGCTTTAAAGAGGAGCAAATTTTGGGAGGGAGGGTTGTTACGGCACCATTCAGAATGTCTATATCCAGAATTATTTTTTTTTAATATATATATTTTATTGATTTTTTTTACAGAGAGGTTAAAAAAATTATATTTTTATTGATTTAAGAGAGGAAGGAAGAGGGAGAGAGATACAGAAACATCAATGATGAGAGAGAACCATTGATCGGCTGCCTCCTGCATACCCCACACTGGGGAATGTGCCCACAACCAAGGTACATGCCCTTGACTGGAATCGAACCTGGGACCCTTCAGTCCGCAGGCTGACGCTCTATCCACTGAGCCAAACCGGTCAGGGCTATATCCAGAATTATTGATATAGAAGATAACTTGGATAAATCTCAAACGGTTATATACTGCATGATTCAATTTATATAATACTCTTTAAATAAAATAATTAGGATTACAAACTATGGGTTAACAAGGGCTAGAGAAGTAAAGGCGGCAACTGTGGTTATAAAAGCATAGTCATAAGGGATATATGTGATAGAACTGTTTTGCATCTTACTTGTACTGATGTTCTAATTTCATGGGATTAAATATACACACACAAATGAGTGCATGTAGAAGTGGTAATATATGAATGTCAATGATTTGTAGCAATGTCAGTGTCTTATTTGTGATATTGTACTATAATTATGCAAGATGTTATCATTGGAGGATCCTGGGTGAAGAGTTTATAAGATCTTTCTCAATTATCCTATATAATAAAAACCTAATATACTAAGTGTTTGGTTGTCTGGTCATCCATTCAACCAATCAATGATATGCTAAGGCCCTTCAACCACTCGTTGTTACGTGCACTGACCACCAGGGGGCAGACAGTCGACCGGTCAACCAGTCGCTATAACTTGCACTGACCACCAGGGGGCAGACGCTCCAACCGGTAGGTTAGCTTGCTGCTGGGGTCCAGCTGATTGGGACTGAGAGAGATGGGCTGGAGCTGGACATGCCGTGGAGCCTCCCATGGTCCCTCCCTGGCTGGCCAACCTCCCATGTCCCTCCCTGGCCCTGATCATGCACCAGTGGGGTCCCTCAGCCTGGCCTGCGCCCTCTTGCAATCCTCAACCCCTCGGGAGATGTCGGAGAGCCGATTTCGGCCCTATCCCGCAGGCATAAAAGGCTAATATACAAATCGACTGAACAGCAGAACGACCGGTAGCTATGATGCACACTAACCACCAGGGGACAGACACTCAATGCAGGAGCTGCCCCCTGATGGTCAATGTGCTCCCATGGGGGAGCGCTGCTCAGCCAGAAGTCGGGCTCACGGCTGGTGAGCACAGTGGCAGTGGCAAGATCCTCTCCCGCCTCTGCAGCAGTGCTAAGGATGTTCCCTGAGGGCTCCCAGACTGCAAGAGGTTGCAGGCTGAGCTGAGGGACACCCCCCCAAGTGCACAAATTTCTTGCACTGGACTTCTAGTTACTTATAACTGCATGTGAATGTACAGTAATCTCAAAGTTAAAAAATTTAAAGCAAAAAAATATGGTTGTTCATAATGGAAACTATAAATATGAAAATTATATCACATACTTGAAAGAAGCAACTATTCAAAATATTCTGCAGCTATTTTGAGGTTTTCACAAATACACAAAAGATACTGTAAGTGTATTTCAAATATATGAGGGTTCCCTGATTAATGTGAAGTCAGCACAAGAACTGGGCAAGTAACTAAGTTGCATGGGACCATAGATTATTATGGTCAATAAGCTGGGCTTTGAGGAGTTAATAAGTAGATTACATTCACATAGCACTGCAAGAATAATTCAGGCACAGAAAATGCTGGAATGTTGGTATGTAGCCTTACTTTTGTGAGGCACCCCTTTCTGAAACATAAAATTCATATAGGTGAGGCAATTTTTGGTATTCTTTTACAATTGAATTGCATAAACATGGGTGTTTCTAAAAATATAGGTATGAATTATGCTGGGATAAACTAAACAATACAAAGCTTTATTAAGGAGCTCTGGAACATGCTGGAACTTTGTTAAAACTAACTACAGTATATTTCTTATCCTTCATATAACTGAAAATAAAAATTGGATATTCTGTGGTCTGATATCTTATCTATTCTGAGAAAAATCTCAAGCTATTGCTCATAAAATGTGTCCCCAGCATACTATAACAAACAATTTAACTTAATTTTAACTTAATTTTGTCATACTTACTTTCAAGGCAAAGTGGATACTATATAATGCTTTGTAAAAATGTTTTATCCATCCTGGCCAGTTTAGCTCAGTGGTTAGAACCAGCATTTGTTATTGGCCCATGGACTAAAAGGTCACAGGTTGGATTGCCAGTCAAGGGCATGTACCTCAGTTCCAGGCTTGATTCCTGGTCCCAGCTGAGGTAAGAACTGGAGGCAACCAATCAATATGTCTCTTTCATATCAGTGTTTATCCCTCCCTCCTCTCTCCCCTCCATTCTCTCTTAAAAAAAAAAATATCCTTGGGTGAGGATTGAAAAAAAAGTTTTAATGTTTTATCTACTTATCTACTATAAGATCTGAGGGATGGACATACTAAGCAAAATTTAGAGGAATTGCATATTTAGAGGAATTCTTGTTTTATTTTTTGTTTTGTTATTCATTTATTTATTTTTTAGATTCCACATATAAGTGAGTCCATATGGTATCTGTCTTTCTCTGGTTGACTTATTTCATTTAGCATAATACCCTCTAGGTCCATCTATGTTGTTGCAAATGTCAAGATTTGATTCTTTTTTTATTGCTGAATAACATTACACTGCATGTGCGTGCGTGCGTGCGTGCGTGTGTGTGTATAAAACATCTTTATCCATTCATCTACCGATGGACATCTAGGTTGCTTCCATATCTTAGCTATACTAGTAATGATGCAATAAAATAGGGGTACCTAATATTTTTTAATTAATGTTTTTTATTTCTTCAGATAAATACCCAGAAGTGGAATTGCTGGATCATTAGCAGCTCTATTTTTAATTTCTTAAGGAATCTTTATACTGTTCTCCATAGTGGCTGCACTAATTTACAATCCCACCAACAGGGTTCCCTCTTCTCCACATCCTTGCCAGCATTTGTTATTTGCTTATTTACTGATAGCCATTCTGATATAGGGTGTCCCAAAATTCACGCAAGATTTGCAATTGAATTGAATTGCAAATCTTGCGTGAATTTTGGGACACCCTATATAAGTGAGGTGATATCTCACTGGGATTGGGCCTAAACCAGCGGTCGAACATCCCCTGACGGGTCCCCAATTGGAGTGGTTGCAGGCTGGGCTGAGGGAACCGCCCCCCTTCCGTGCATGAATTTCATGCACCGGACCTCTAGTTGTAAATAATGCTGCAATGAACATGGGATTGCAGATATCTTTTTAATAACCTGTTCTCATTTCCACAGTTGGCTGTACCAATTTACATTCTCATCAACAGTATTCAAGGGTTCCCTTTTCTCCATATCCTCACCAACACTTATCCCATTTTTTTGATGATAGCTGCTGGAAGCCAATCCACCCTGGCTGCTTGAGGCAGTCTCTGCAGGGATGTTTCAAGGGACCTTGAAATGGAGATGAGAAACGCCCTAGCCTTTGGAATGGAATGGATGGGATTAAGATCAAATAGGATAAATGCAGATGTAAGAGGACAATAGGGGAAGGAACCTGGCTAGGAGAAGAAAGGTTGTTTCCCCAGGTGAGGATTTTTATCAAAAAACCCTTTAACTGAGTGTCAGAGGGGTGGTTTGTCGCTTTGATCTTTGCTTGGAGTGACCTCCTTCAGTTACTTCCTTGTAGCTTAGTGGAACAATAGAGTAACCTTTGAATGGAGATGGGAAGCCCCCTGGCCTTTTGTATAGAATGGATAGGATTGGGACCAAATAATATAAATACAGATGTTAGATGACAATAAAGAGGAGGAACCTGGCTATGATGATCACCTGAACACTGCCTCCATGTCATTCATTCTTCGCCGACTCCGTCCACACCTTTGGGAACCCCTGGACCCGCTGGGGCTGGACCCCAGCAGATAGCCATTCTAAAAGGTATGAGGTAATATCTCATTGTGGTTTTGATTGGCATTTCCCTGATGCTGAGTGATATTGAACATATTTTCATGTACCTGTTGGCCATTTAGATGTCTTCTTTGGAAAAAAAATCTATTCAGTTCCTTTGCCCATTTTTAATTGGATTGCTTGTTTTCTGTGTCTGAGTTGTATGAGTTTGTGATATATTTTGGATATTAACCTCTTATCAAATATACAGTTCACAAATATACAGTTCACAAATATTTTCTCATTCCATAGGTAGCCTTTTCATTTTGTTATGCAGGAGCTTTTTAATTTTTACTTTCGCTGCTTGTACTTTTGGTGTCATATCCAAAAAGATAATTGCCAAGACCAATGTCAAGGAGCCTCTTTCCTATATTTCTTCTAAGAGTTTTATGGTATCAGGTCCTATGTTTAAGTGTTTAATCCATTTCAAGTTAATGTTTGTGAGTTATGTAAGCATGCTTCCTGATTTCAAACCACATTAAGAGGCTATATAGTAATTAAAACAGTATGTATTGGCATAAAATAGACATAGATCAATGGAACAGAACAGAGAGCCCAGAAATAACCCCCCACATATAAGGTCAACTAATATTTTATAAGAGAGTCAAAAATGTCAAATGGGGAAAGGATAGTCTCTTCAACAAGTGGGGTTGGAAAAACTGGATAAACACATGCAGAAAAGTGAGTAGAGCCTTGTTGTGTGGCTCAGTGATTGATCGTCGACCACTGAACCAAGAGGTCATGGTTTGATTCCTGGTCAAGGCATATGCCCGGTTTGTGGGCTTGGTCCCCAGTGTGGGGTGTGCAGGAGGCAGCCAATCAATGATTCTCTCTCATCATTGATGTTTCTATCTCTCTCCCCCTCTCCCTTCCTCTCTGAAATCAATAAAAATATATTTATTTTAAAAATAAAAATATAATAAATAAAAAAATATATATTAAAAAAAAGAAAAATGAGTAGGAACCCTATATTATAGGGATCTTATTTCAAAAACTGGGTTGTGCCTCATATTTCTCTAAGTCTTCTGAGTCTCCTGACAAGCAATTCAGTTAACTGATACCAGTTCTCTTCTCTTAAACATCCACAGAGCCAGTAGACAGCCAACATGGGGGAAAACGGACTGAGATCCTAGAAAATCAGAATTGACTATATGAAGAATCTTTGACATTTCAGAAACCTCAAGCATTATTATATCAAACTAGAGGCCCAATGCACAAAATTCGTGCAAGAGTAGGTCTTCCTTCCCCCAGCTGCCAGCACCAGCTTCCCTCTGGCACCTGGGACCCAGGCTTCCCTCGCAGCCCCAGCTTCGTCCAGAAGGATGTTGGGTCTACTTAGCATATTATGCTTTTATTATTATAGATGGCAACTGTAAGGTTGATTCCAGCTATAATTCAAAACTTCACAGCAATAAATACGCACATTTTCTAAGTTTAGATTGCATTTTGAAATAAAATATGACTTAATTGTTTCTTAAAATTAGAGGTACAATACTATGCAAATTGATTCAAATTTAGAGCAATGTTATTACTCCTTAAATATACACTCAATGGGTGAATTATAGAACAGAGATAGTATTTGAGAAAGTACTAGTATATCTTATTATTATCTTGACATATTTAATATCATAACTGAATTTAAATAAGAACAATTTGATATTTATTAAGTTAGCTCAATGCTCTGATTTAGAGATTACTTTATCTGAACTAAAAGGGTCAAAATATAATACTAAAAATACAAATAGTAAAAATACCTAATATAATACTAAAAATACAAGCATAATATAATGCTAAAATAATGCTACATATTTTAGTATATGAAAACGTATCATCTGATCATGCATATTTTCTTGGGTCTTATTTTGAACTAAAAACAATTTTTCATTTCCTTTCTCAACTGTATTAAGATGACTTTGCCTCAAGTCAGGCCCTCTCTTTACTCAGAGTTCTTAGCAAGCAGTGCAGTAATTCCAGACTCGGTGACCTAAGGTGCATCACTAAGTTAGAGGACCAAATAAAGCTCAAGCAGAACAATAGCAATTTTACTCTCTGAGTCATATGTTTGAGGTCATGTTCACATTGAAAAAAATGGTGTAGATTTCATCATAAATGCTATGCAGGAGGCTGAGGGCATACTAGAAAGTGCCCTGAATCAGAGACAGGAAACACAGTTCTAATTCTGATTTTGCTAATAACTAGCAGTATGACCATTTGTATATTATTTAAATTTTGTTGGGTTTAAGTAAGAAAACAGGGCAATATTCTATTATTCTTAATGACAAAAAATCAAAAATTATCTAGTGATCAAGCACAATATACAGTAATTCAAGCTATTTAAGGATTATTTAAAAAATAGAAATTATATACACACACACATATGTATCTTTCATTGTTGTAATCTAGAATATATGCAGTTCTATTTTACAATAACACTACCAGTCTTAAATATTTTTCAACTCTTTTCAAGACCCTTTGATAGGTGTTATGAGATATAAAAATGGAGTAAACCCTATCCCTCCTGCTCTCACAAAGCTGACCAGTTAGTAGGTTCACCCTCTCAAGCATCCTTCCCCATGCTGCTCCTTTTCTTTCAGCAGAAAACCATGCAACCTAATTCAAATAAAGAATTAAGTTTAGAGATATAAGATACCTGAAGTCCAAAACCATACCTATGAACTCATCTCCATTTATATGACCTTCCCCTTCTTCCTCCAGGTTTGGAAAAAGAAGGGTCCTGACTCCTGTCCAAGTAAAATTCGGCCACTTGTGCTTTGGTCCATCTCCTCGCTCTCCCTGAACTTCTAAGCTTAGGCCCCTCATTATCCTCTCTAATGAATGTCTTTCTGCCTGAGCCTAGTAAAGTGTTTAAGACTCCTGGTAACCAAAACACAACCTACATTCTCTCTCCCTCACTAGGTGCTGCTTATCCCTTCCAAAGAACAGCCCATGCTGGTCTCCACTTTCTCATATCTTACCTTGTGAGGGAAGAATTCCTGTTGGCCCTGGCCGGTTTGGCTCAGTGGATAGAGTGTTGGCCTGTGGACTGAAGGGTCCCAGGTTCGATTCTGGTCAAGGTCACCTGTCTGGGTTGCAGGCTCGATCCCCAGTGGGGGGCGTGCAGGAGGCAGCCAATCAATGATTCTCTCTCATCATTGGTGTTTCTATCTCTCTCTTCCTCTCTCTTCCTCTCTGAAATCAATAAAAAAAATTTTTAAAAAAGATATTACTGTTGACATTGTGCCAGTTTGTACTATTGAATGTCCCACAATCTGGATTTGGCTGATGGCTTCTTCATAGTGTTTTTAACTGTTCCTTCTGGCCACTGTCTTTCCTATAAACTGGAAGTTTATTTTAATGGCTTAATTAAATTCAGGTTCATCATTTCTGGCAACATATTTTTTAATAAAACATAAATTTGTTGTTGTTGTTGTCATCATCTATACTAATAATAGAGGAATATGCAGATTGTCCGGGACACCATCACAGTAACGATCAAACAGCAGGCTGTGTGGGGCAACAAGGCCGACAGAGGGGTTAGTGAAGGATGACCAAACAACTGACAGCAGGCTGTGTGGGGCGACCAGGCTGGCAGGGGGGCAGTTGGGGGTAACCAGGCCAGCGGGGGGGGGCAGTTGGGGGTGACCAGGATGGCAGGGGAGGGAAGTTAGGGGCAATTGGGCCAGCAGGGGAGCAGTTAGGCATCAATCAGGCTGG
>NW_005370127.1:787986-795964 GCF_000412655.1 Myotis brandtii
AGTATTAGAATAAAGGCTATGCGCCCTAACCGGTTTGGCTCAGTGGATAGAGCGTCAGCCTGCAGACTCAAGGGTCACAGGTTCGATTCCGGTCAAGGGCATGTACCTTGGTTGCGGGCACATACCCAGTAGGGAGTGTGCAGGAAGCAGCTGATCGATGTTTCTAACTCTCTATACCTCTCCCGTTCTCTCTGTAAAAAATCAATAAAATAAAATTAAAATTAAAAAAAGAATAGAGGCTATGAGGTCAGACTTTACCTGACCCTTTAGAGCAGTGGTTCTCAACCTTCTGGCCCTTTAAATACAGTTCCTCATGTTGTGACCCAACCACAAAATTATTTTCGTTGCTACTTCATAACTGTAATGTTGCTACTGTTATGAATCATAAGACCCCTACAGGTTGAGAACCGCTGCTTTAGAGGCTGGGTAAAACCATATGTGGCACATGGCTAACTAAAGTGTTATCTCATTCTAATTCATTCTCACTAGGCTCCTAACCCCAAGAAAATGTTCAAATTAAAAATTCTTTACAATATACCACCAACGACCTTCAGTTAAAATCAAATGTCTGTGTTGTGACATGGTTGGCCATACCCTGAAAATGATACAGGAAGGTATATTAATGAGTTGATTTCTGTTGTGGGAGACTAGGGTTCAATCCAGCAGGGACCCTCTGCTAAGCCATTCAGAATGCATTTTAGAAATGTCCTTTTTAAAAATGTTTGATGCTGAGGCATGTATCTACCAATTCCCACTCTCCATTGCTTAAGGACTGTCCTGGGTGGGGGGGCATTTACTTCCCCTTGAACTTCTGCACTGTAGTTGCAGAAGCACTGCCCAAGATAATGATCCTTCCAAAAAGCCCTGAGTCAGAAAAGCAAAGTTGCCTGTTACCATGGTCTGGGAGTGTCCACCATAGATACAGCTGAACTCAGAGGTTGGCTAACAGGGTGTGATGTACAACACCACATGCATCAACTAATGTCTCCAATTCTGATCTGACACCCTATATTCTCAAACTCATCATAGCAGCACTATTCACTAGGTCAACTGTGAGAGAGACTGCTAATTGCCCCAGTTCATTCTCCTCTTCCTCTTTAGTAATAGTGAGAGCTTTTGGGTTCAGGGTGAGTGAGAGGGCTAGGCTGGTAGGTTCCCAAAAGAGGATAAGGAGTTGGAGAAGAGCTTAGGCATTTAGGGAAAGAACCCTGACACTCTGGAAGCTTAATTTCCACCATTTCTAGAAATACTTGCACTGAGACAGGACTTAATGGCAAGAAGGTGATGAGTGTTCATGTGTGTGTATATGCATGTGTGTTTTAAAGGCATTCAGTGGGCACATTTGTTTGTGAAAAATCATTTTCCAGCATTATATGGAACCTAACTTTTAGCTGTGAATTTATTGTGGAAGGAGAATTAGAGAGATTTGAAATGACCACCTAGCAATAAAGCTTGCATGTTGTTGCAAACTGTCTACACTTGAACATAGGAAGCCTGGACACTTTTGTATTAAAATATATTAGTTTATTAGTTGATTTAATAATAGAACCCCCTGAGTTTTAGCTGAGTACATAGCTATCCATCTAATAACAATAGTTCCCAGGTGACCTTGCAGCTGGATATGGTGATATGATTAAGTTCTTCCCAGTGCAAAAATGGCAAAAGTGATGTAAAAGTCCTCTAAAAAATTTTTTGTCCTCCATTTTCTCTTTCCCCTTTCTTACAGACTGCAACATAACTATAATTCTGGTGGATGTGCTTTGCCTGTGAGGATGAGGGCAGCTCACTAGGAATTGGGGGGAAAATAATGAAGGAACCTGGGTTTTTATGAACAATCTCATCAGGCAGAACCACCCTGCCAGCACTTCTGAACTGATTGGAGAGAAACAAGTGTCTTTCTTATATTTTTGAGCTTTTTTTGGTATAAAAGTTTGGCCTATCCTTTAACACTATATCCAAGCAAGAAACGGGAAATAGTTCATAGTCCTTCTTATACATCTCCCTCATCCCCAGACATGCAACTACAGGTGCAGCCTAATTTCTCTAACCTCTCTTATGTCTGTTCCTTCCTCATCAAGCACACATGCTACCCCTATTGAATACCACATCATCTTACTGTCTGGACTACAACAGCATTCCTTTACCTGTTCTTGCCCCTAGCAGGGGTGGGCAAACTTTTTGACTCGAGGGCCACAATGGGTTCTTAAACTGGACCGGAGGGCCGGAACAAAAGCATGGATGGAGTGTTTGTGTGAACTAATATAAATTCAAAGTAAACATCATTACATAAAAGGGTACGGTCTTTTTTTTTTTTAGTTTTATTCATTTCAAACGGGCCGGATCCGGCCCACAGGCCGTAGTTTGCCCACGGCTGCCCTAGAGTCTTGCACTGTTAATATAGCCAGATGAAGAGTCTCAATTAAACATATTCAATTATGTCAAGTGTGGGAAGTCATCCACTACTGATACTATCATGAGAGTGCACCAGGGTACGTGGAAGGCTGATGGACCTTGGGCGTTAGCAGGACTAATGACAAGCACCATTGTTCTGTTGAGATAGCAGTGGCTCGAAGCAGTTTCCTGACCTAATAGCCTCAAAGTAAATGTTTACTGAACCTTACTGACCTTTACTGATCTTTACTGACTTTAGAGACGGTCTGTCTGCTTTACTGAGGGCAAGATGTATATCTAAGTTGAATAAAAAGCGGATAAGGCCAGGTTTCAGTGTGATTCTCCAAGAGAGAGGTCTCCACCTGGACCCCCATGCCTTCTAAATTCATATTTCTTGCGTAGTATTTTCATTTGTGCGTTGGCCCCTCCTTCAGATCCTGAACCCTAGCCATGCAGGTTGCGGCATCCTGGTGCCACGAACAGGATTCTGGAGGAGAAGATTTGCCTGAGCGGAAAAACGAAGTGAAAAAGAAAATGGAAATTCACTGGAAAGGTGGGAAGTTCACCGTGCACAAAGCCTGTGCCAGCTTCGGAGTCGCGACTGTAAGTGGACGAAGAATGTTTTGATTCAGCCAGGTTATAATGGGGAAGAATTCGAGTAAAAGGCAAAAACATCATGGTAAATTTTTAGCTTGCATGCTCAAGGATAAAGGAATTAAGGTGTCAAAAAGTACTCTCTTAAATCAGGCTCAAGGAAAACGAATGCTCTTGTCATCTTTAACTATGTGGGCTCTTGTTCAAACTGCATTATGCCCACTTTGTATTGAGGATCAAAAGTCTGTAACACCTAAGGCCCCAGATCCTCCGCCTCTAGTCTGGGAAGGCTCATCTGGTAGAGAAAATGGGGCTAACAGTCCTTGTACAAAAGGACTCTTTAGTGCTTTGTCTGAAAATTACCACATGACACCTTGGGACTGGCAGATTTTACCTAAAATGACTTTAGATGCCAGTCAATGCTATGGAGAGCAGAATAGGATAAGATCTATAAACAACAGGCTGAGATCTAGGCCATATTCTGTCTGTAAGTCCCAGGTAATGTAAAACATCTGAAAAACCCATGAAAAGAACTCTGGCCCTGACCAGTTTGGCTCAGTGGCTAGAGCATCGGCCTGTGGACTGAAGGGTCTCAGGTTCGATTCTGGTCAAGGGCATGTGCCCTGGTTGAGGGCACATCCCCAGTAGGGGGTGTGCAGGAGGCAGCTGATCGATGTTTCTCTCTCATGGGTGTTTCTGACTCTCTATCCCTCTCCCTTCCTCTCTGTAAAAAATCAATAAAATATGTATTTTTTTAAAAATAACTCTGATTTATTAAGTCTTATCTATGTGTTATGTGTGCTTGTCTGTGATTGTTGTTTTATCTGTCTTTTTTGTTTGGTTTGATTTGTTCATTGTTAGTCTATTAAGCATGCCTTTAATTTATCTTCATAGAAAAGAAACAGTAGTTGGCCAGGCCATTACTAAATTTCCCCAGAGCAAACAGAATGTGGGGGTGGGGAGAAAGAATATGAGCAGTACACGGGGCTGATAACACAGGTCCTAGGAAAATTCCCTAGACAAAGGGAAGTAACTAAACAAGGCCCCAGCCCATTAATTACTAGGTCTTTTGGTGATCCTGTAAAATGGACACCCACTCTCAGGAGTGTTATTAAAAGTCTCATTTTCACCATGTTTTTTTTCCCAGTCTGTCATTTGAAATTTGGATAGATGAGACATTTCTCACAGTTTAGGGATGTGTCTGGGATTTCTATACCCATGAAGAGAAAAAGGCTAGCTTAAGAGAAGGCACGCCCTGCCCAATTCTGAGTGGCCTCTTGGCCTAAGCCCCATCTTTCACGGATGCTATAGAAAAGGCCCCAGACTGTTTTTCTTTAAAAGATGGCAAAAATGACACAAGGAAAATATACAGGCTGTGTTTGGGCAACAAGATTAGTGTTTCCATAATAATGGGTAATTCTTGAATAATAATGGACCGCATTCAAGGTTGCCTCACAGGTCCAGAGGGGCACTCCTGTTTTTATAAAGAAAAATAAAATAAAATAATACTTTAACATTAAAGCCACTGAAAGTCAGCAAGTTATCTCTGTTACAGAATTTGCTAAAGAAAATGCCTTGGATAATAATAATTGGCTTTAAAATTTCAAAGTTGTTAAAACATAAATAAATAGATGTAACTAAAATGAAGGATTTGTAATAAAGCTTTTCAGTAATAATTATGAATACATTAATAATGAAAGTCCAGTCACTCAAGCGGAGACTGACTGTACTCTCTGGTAGAGGAAAGGCCAGTTGCCCTTCTCCCTGTAAAAGCAGAGAAACTGCAGCAATAACCTTAGATGTTATCTCTAAGGAAGAATGTAGCAGTTTAAATCCAAACGGCTAGAGGCCTGCTCCCTCCTCCCCCGGCCTTTTCTCCAGCCTCATATGCCTATACATAATTTTCCAAAGTCCTTGGTAACTTAAAGACTTTAGAACATTGCTGGATTAAATGATAAACATCTCAATATTCCAACAAGTTTTAAGTTCATCTGGTTTTACCTTTTATTACAGAAAATCTAAAAATATATTTCTTAAAGGTAAGAATGTTCATAAATGTCAATCTAAGAAATGCTGGCTGTTTACTTTTAATTATCATTGGAAAATTAAGGTTTAGATATTGTGCTGGGGTCCAACCCCAGCAGGTCCAGGGGTCCCCAAAGGTGTGGACGGAGTCGGCGAAGAAGGAATGACACAGAGACAGCCTTCAGTTGATCAGCAGCCTAGTCAGGACCTCTAGCCAGGATCTCCAGCCAAAGTTCTGGTCGGAGTTCTGGTTAGGAACTGATCAGGATCTGATGTTTATTGTCTTGTTACATCTATATTTATACCAGCCGATTTTAATCCTGTCAATTTCTATTACAAAGGTTAGGGCGTTTCTTATCTCCATTCCAGGGAGTAAAGATTATGTAGCTTAACTACCCGCCTGGCACTTAATTAAGGGGTTGTATCCCCTCCCTAACCTCGGGGAAAAATCCCCACCGTTTCTTTCCTGCAGCGACTGTCAAGCAGCAAGGATGGACCGGCTTCCGGCAATATTGTATGGTTTTAATAATGGAAGGCAGTACATACATTTTTTTAAAAAAAAGAAGAAAAAGATCTGTGCAAGTTGCTGAAGGTATATACAAGTTGATGACAGAAAGAAAGAATATTAGAGTGGAAATACTTAATGGAAGGACTAAGGCATAGTTATGCATTTTTGAAGGACATGGAAAGAAGGTTTGAAGGCTAATTTAAAAGTGTGAAATTTGTGAGGGTTTCGTATGCAATGAGAAGGAAAAAGGAAATGTTGAAAGAGAGAAATGAGTTCTAAAATTAACTATTTGAAAAAGTTGTAAAAGGGTCATAAAATCTCAGGGAAGTTTAAACAAAGGCTAGACCACTACCCTTATCTTCCCTGCCAAGGACAGAGTAAATGGTTAATACAGAAAGGGAGGGCAGGACAAGGTTGCTGAATACTTCTTAAGCAAAACCAGAGTATTCAGCAGTGGAATTTCAAAACAGGAGCATACATAATGCCGCAGACCGCCACCCAGCCTGCTCTTCAGATTGGCTGGGGGGTGGGGCGGCATCTGTACTTCATGGGTCAAATGTATAAGTTTGCTTACTTTACTTTTTTAATAAAGGTACATACTTTAATTACTTAATAAATTAGCTTTTCACAATATAATCAAGGTCTCATATAAACTCATTTATATGAGAAGTCAATATTTTATGAGCAATTGGTCCTAGTAAAGTCCAAAGTAAAATTTGCATACATATGCAAATAAGCACTAGCCAAAAAGAATACTGTTTAAAAGTAAACTTAAGCTTAAAAAGGAGAAATTTTTAAATCTCTTCTGCTACTATTTACAAAGTAAACTAAAAGTTATTATTCAAGCATTAAATCTCACCATTAATGAGACACCATAAGTAAAAAGAAAGTTACTTTTACTTAAGATGTATGCATTGCAATATTGACAAGCATGTCTCTCTCCTCCCTGTTTTTCTGAAAGGCAACCAAGTTGGTTTCTGTTTAAAAGAGAGTAAATTTTTTAGCCCTAACTGGTTTGGCTTAGTGCAGTGATGGCGAACCTTTTGAGCTCAGCGTGTCAGCATTTTGAAAAACCCTAACTTAACTCTGGTGCCGTGTCACATATAGAAATTTTTTGGTCTGAAGCAGATTTATTTCCATATATTAACTTACTTATCACTGTAATCCCATAAAGTTGGATAGAAGAAATTATATTGTTTTTATCTATAAGAAATAGGAAGCACAGGAAAGTGGTGCATATTTAACACTGTTCCAACATCTTTTTAAACTAAAGATATTTAGCATTTTACGTTGTTTCAAAACAGTTTTTATTATTTAACCAAATTTCAGGCTTGGGAACAGGAAAGAGGAAAGGCCTAAAAGAGTATGTAGGTTGGCTATTTGAATTTGTGTAGGTAAACAGCATCATAAAAGCTTATAACTTGCCTTATTTTGCCTCAACAATGCCTGTGAATTGCCAGGAGATTCCTAAAGCCTTCACAAATCCCTACACAAGATAAAGATTCCAGTTTAGCCGTAACCGGTTTGGCTCAGTGTACAGAGCGTTGGCCTGCGGACTGAAAGGTCCCAGGTTCGATTCCGGTCAAGGGCATGTACCTTGGTTGTGGGCACATCCCCAGTAGGGGGTGTGCAGGAGGCAGCTGATCGATGTTTCTAACTCTCTATCCCTCTCACTTCCTCTCTATAAAAAAATCAATGAAAAATATTTTTTTAAAAAGAAAGTAAAAGTTTTTAAAAGAAATTCCCTAAATGTGGCTTAGAGATTGCTCTGGGAAAAAAATACAGAGGCAAATGCCCTTCAAATGTCTAGGAACTACAATTAAAAATCAGTGTATTAGGCCTTAAAAAGTAGAAATATGAAAGGATTGCCTTAAGACCTTAAATGACTTAGAAATTATTAGAGGACATTAATTAGTTGAGACCTTATCTAAAAATCTCTAAGGGAGAAATGACAAATTTATTCAATATACTTAGGGGTGACTCTAATCCTTCCTCGCCCCGAACATTAACAGACGTTCCGAAGGCCCGATCTGCCCCTGCCCAGGCCTCAGGCCACTGGCTGGGGCATTATGCCTGGGCAGGGGACCTGCAGCCCGCTCTGATCGCAGGCTCCGCCCCTGCCCAGGCCTCAGGCCTCTGGCCAGGGCGTTAGGCCTGGACAGGGTACACCCAGCCCACTCTGATTGCAGGCTCCGCCCCTGCCCAGGCCTCAGGCCAGGGCATTAGACCTGGACAGGGGATCCCCAGCCCATTCTGATCGCCTACCCAGGCCTCAGGCCTCTGGCTGAGGTCTTAGGCCTGGGCAGGGGACCCCCAGCCCGCTCTGATCGCAGGCTCCTCCCCTGCCCAGGCCAGAGGGACGTTAGGCCTGGGCAGGGGACCCCCAGTCCGCTCCGATCACCTGCCCAGGCCTAAGACCTCTGGCTGGGGCCTTAGGCCTGGGCAGGGGACCTGCAGCCC
>NW_005370127.1:796278-808835 GCF_000412655.1 Myotis brandtii
CTTATTAAAACAGGCCACAGAATCTCATTAGCTTTTACATCACCTGCCAAAATGTTGTCTAAACAATTCTCAATCACTGGACAGCAGGCAAAACAGATTATCAAGGAATGTCCCACTTGCATGTTACATCTGCCTCAAGGGCCTAATACAGGAATTAACCCTTGGGATTGATAAGGGACCATATCTGGCAAATGGATGTAACACATTATACTCCTTTTGGATGCCTTGAGGCACTGCATGTCTCTAGACACTTTTTCAAAAGTCCTATGGACCACTGCATCTAGAGGGGAAATGGCAAAACAGGTCATTAATCATTGCCTAGCTGCTTTTGCCATCATGGAAATTCCCAAAATTATTAAAACTGATAATGTACCTGTATACACAAGCTGTCGTTTCCAGCAATTTTGTAAAAAGTGGAAAATTCAGCACATATGGGAATACCATACAATTCCCAAGGACAGGCAATTATAGAACATCAACATCAGTGGCTAAAATCCCAACTTGAAAAACAAAAAGGGGAATAATGGTGAAATCTCCTGTAAGTAGACTACACCAAAGCCTTAATTACTTTAAATTTTTTCACTTGTAATGCTGATGGCAAGACATCTGTGGAATTACACTGGTGTCAGAATAAGCCAAAGGAAAATGGTCTGGTTAAATGGAAAGATCCCGAGTCTGGTTTATGGAAGGGCCCTGACCCCTTGTTAACATTTGGTCAAGGATATGCTTGTGTATTTCCAGAAAACTCCTCCAAGCCCGTGTGGATTCCTGAAAGGAATATTAAACTTCAACATGGATCCGAAAGAGGAACTGACCAAACTAATGAGGACCTTGCACCTGGAACTTCATCCTGTACCTGCAGCTGCAGACAATCAACTACTCCAGCCACAAATAGCAGTAGCCCCAAGCAACACGCTGAAGATAAGGCGTGGGAGGAGAACAAGACTGATGACAAACAGTCCGGAAATGACCTGGGGGATGGTGAAGAAGACGATCCAGAAAACTGAGCGAATTTGTGAGGAGACCAAAACCCCAAACACACCTGAAAACGTTTTCCTTGCCATGCTAGCAGCCATTAGTTGTGCGGTGATACTACCAGGGGCAACTGGGGAAGTATATTGGACTTACGTTCCTGACCCTCCATGGGTAAGACCCCTTACTTGGGTTGATCCCCCGCCTAGTGTAGTCACCAATAATACCAAGCACCTTGGTCATCTGGGGGGACCACGGGTGGGACAAGGAAGTATCTGGGCGAAACGTAATTACACGAGCGTCGCCACCCAGCTTCCCTTTTGTATGACACAGAATCCAACTACTGCTCCTTTGTGTGTAGAGGTTTCTGGTTAGCATGGACACCAAAGGAGAGGGAAGCAAAAGCCCAAATACATCTACTATCACTACTTGCTCCTGGGAGAGGTACAGAAAATGTAACATTACTAAGACATTCCCCCCACTAAGCCATTATGTAAAAAGTTTTATGAATGGCACCCCACTGAGGAAGAAATTAATTGACAAGACTGTTATAGTGACCACCCCACCAACAGCAAACTTAATAACAGTTTTTCCTTTGTGGATTGGAGCCCCTACAGGTCTGCGTATAGTAACAATTGCACCCTAAAATGGAAGGGGACAGCATCCTGTCTATATGTTGAAGCTAATCACTCCATCTCATGGTATGGAGGAGGATTTGTTGGATCTCAATTACAACATGATAATTGTGCCCTACAAAATACAATGAAAATTAACTGCTGTACTTGCACCTATAAAATGGTATAGTTTTTTTTAAAAAATATATTTTATTGATTTTTTACAGAGAGGAGGGGAAAGGGATAGAGAGTTAGAAACATCAATGAGAGAGAGACATCGACCAGCTGCCTCCTGCACGCCCCCTCCTGGGGATGTGCCCGCAACCAAGGCACATACCCTTGACCGGAATCGAACCCGGGACCCTTGAGTCCGCAGGCCGATGGTGGAAATTAGCTGCTGCACTTGCACCTATAAAATGGTTTTAACTATAGCTCAAATAATTCTATTTATACCTTATGAAGAACTCCCAATAGGACAGTATTTGCCACCGCTTGTGTATTTGATCCTTTTGTACTCCTCTCAGGCCCCATTCAGATGTACCTTAATGCAACAAGCCATTTGTATGAGGTGTCATGCACAGGCTGCACACTACCCCATTGTATTAATTCTACATTCCAAAAAGATTCCCTCATGATTTTAAAACCTGCTTTCGCTTGGGTTCCTACTAACCTAACTGAGCCTTGGAAATCTCATCAAACCTACCAACTGTTAGATGACCTGGTAAAAATCTAATAAGACAAAAAATATTTCTTGGAATGTTAATTGCAGGACTCTTTGATCTAGTATTGTTACTTACTTCTGTGGGAATTGCTGCTTCACCCATGGTACAAACTGTTCAAACTTTTCAGTTTGTACAACAAGTTAAGGAAAATGTAACTAAGACCTTGTCTATACAAAAAAGAATTAACAGTCAGTTTGAAATAGAATTATCAGCACTAAAATCTACAGTTTTATGGATGGGTGATAAAATCCACAGCTTAGAGCAAAGAATATCCTTACAGTGTCATTATAATTTTTCCCAGATTTGTGTTACCCCCGTTCCCTATAACAGTACCTTACACCCTTGGGAATCAATAAAAAATCACCTTCTTGGTGCTTAGGGTAAAGGTAACACAACCCTTGATATTTTAGAATTACAACAGCATATTGTATAATTGTCCCAAGCAAACTTACAAACTAGTTCCTTAGATGCCTGGCAGCAATTTAAAAAGGACATTAAAGAGTTTAATTCCTTTCACTGGATCTCCTTACATTTGCCTCTTAGCATAACCACTATTGTCTGTCTCATTCTTATTCTTATATGTTTATTTCTAGTCTGCAGATGCAGAATGAAGAGTCTTAAAAAGACTCTTCAGATGGCATACACTTTTCAAGACTTATTAAGAAAATAAAAAGGGGGAGATGTGGGAAGCCATCCACTACCAATACTCTCATGAGAGTGCACCAAGGAACGTGGAAGGCCGATGGACCTTGGGCGTTAGCAGGGCTAATGCCAAGCACCATTGTTCTGTTGAGATAGCGGTGGCCCAAAGCAGTTTCCTGACCTAATAGCCTCAAAGTAAATGTTTACTGAACCTTACTGATCTTTACTAATCTTTATTGACCTTAGAGACAGTCTGTGTGCTACCTGTTTGCCATGCTTTACTGAAGACAAGATGTGTATCTAAAATTGAATAAAAAGCAAATAAAGCCAGGTTTCAGTGTGATTCTCCAAGAGAGAGGTCTCCACCTGCCCCCCTCCCCCCATGCCTTTTAAATTCATATTTCTTGTATAGTATTTTCATTTGTGTGTTGGCCCCTCCTTCAGATCCTGAACCCTGGCCATGCAGGTTGCAGCAGTCAAGTACCTACTTAAAAATTCTCAGTGAATTCACAAGGAGTCAACTCCTTGGCATGGCATACAAGGTCTTCAAAATCTGATGTTTACCAACTTTTCCAGCTTGTTCCCATCCCAAGCTTCCCCACACATCCTAGGATTAGGTCAAATTACATGCTAGGGCCTCAACATTCCCATCTTTGGAACTCTACTGCCTCTGTAGTCTGCCACAATAGGAACTATAATCCTTAACTGAAGTTATTTCACCCGTCTCTCTTCCTCAACATTTTCATCCCCCAACTTCATCTATTTCAAGTGGCTATTCAGAGTCCTGGGCCTCTCTAGAATTATCTGCCAGAGATATCAGAAAATACTGCCTTTTTCTGGGTTTTCTAGGATGAGAGTCTTTGGAGTCCTGGCAAGTCATTTTGACGGCCATGTAATACAATCTAGCCTGGTAGGATGAGAGTCTTTGGAGTCCTGGCAAGTCATTTTTTTTTTAAAAATATTTTATTGATTTTTTATAGAGAAGAAGGGAGAGGAATAGAGAGTTAGAAACATCGATGAGAGAGATCGATCAGCTGCCTCCTGCACGCCCCCTACCAGGGATGTGCCCGCAACCAAGGTACATGCCCTTGACCGGAATCAAACCTGGGACCCTTCAGTCCCCAGGCCGACGCTCTATCCACTGAGCCAAACCGGTTTGGCGTGGCAAGTCATTTTGACGGCCATGTAATACAATCTAGCCAGACAGATGGTATAGCACAGATTGTTTTTTATACCACATTCTCCTGCTTCAGAATTCTATAAGAAGGAACTCTTGAATTTTTACTAGTTACATATTGACCCAAAATAAGGATTCCTCTCCCAAGCACCCTTGCAGCCAGGTGTGGCCATGTAGTTCAGATCTGGACAATATCATGTGACTGGAAGCAATGTGCACTACTTCCTTGTGCACAACCACATCTACATCCTAACTACATATAAAGTCAGAGGAAAACATTGCCCCATGATATCTTCTTTGTACAAAGAAAGCCATAAGGTCATTGAGATTCTGGACCATTTCTATCTGCTAGTTTCCCTGGAATTGAGGAGGCATTTGCTCTCCCTCTCACCCCCCAATATATTCCTGAGTAAGATATGTTTGATGTGGGTAACTGCTGCTGTGATGGGGCCCCAGCTTGCACAGAGGCCTGTCCCAGCATCGAGACCTGGATGCAGGGGAATGGCTGCAGCCTGGGAGCATGAGGCCATGGCCCGGTACGTGGGTCTAGCACACAGGCCCTTACTGGACTGGGCTGTGAGGCCTGGTGGCCAGGCCTTCCCTTTGCAAATTGGTGCCCTGTGAAGCAGAATTAAGGTTGGGGCCTGCCCTCAGGCTGGGTAGAAGGCCAACAGGACTGCATGTGCACATAGGTGTATGAGGCAGTGTAGGTGATGGCCGCCCTAGAGCAGCGATTTTCAACCTTTTTCAACTTATGACACACATAAACTAATTACTAAACTTCTGTGGCACACCAAAAAAACATTTTTTTGTCAATTTCACAAAAATATTCTGAATAATAATAATAATAGTAATTACCTACCCCGTTTGCTCCAAAGCAAACTTAAAAACAAACAAACAATCAAGCCTGGAAGGTGTGCTCTCTGAAATCAAGAAAAACATATTTTTTTTAAAGGAATCCTGGCCCTGGCCAGTTTGGCTCAGTGGATGGAGTATCAGCCTGCAGACTGAAAGGTCCCGAGTTCAATTCCGGTCAAGGGCAAATGCCTGGGTTTTGGGCTCAATCCTCAGTGGGGGGTGTGCAGGAGGCAGCCGATGAATGATTTTCTTTTATCATCAATGTTTCCATCACTCTCTCCCTCTACCTTCCTTTCTGAAATCAATAAAAAATAAATAACTAAATAAATAAAGCAAACACATTAAAATAAATAACCCCTTACCTTCACTCCCTTCTCCCAAAATTGGGCAACTACTAATCTACTCTCTGTCTCTATGAACATTTCAGACCAATGTAATCATACATGTGGTCTTTTGTGTCTCACTTTTTCCACTTATTTTATTTATTTATATGAATTTATTGGGGTGACATTGGTCAACATGATCTCTCCCCCTCTCCCTTCCTCTCTGAAATCAATAAAAATATTTTTTTAAAAATCAGGTGCCTAGGAAAAACCAAGATGGCGGCATAGGTAAACACCTGAAATTGCTGCCTCGCACAACCACTTCAAAAATACAACTAAAAGACAAAACAGACATCATCCAGAACCACAGGAAGGCTGGCTGAGTGGAAATTCTACAACTAGAAGGAAAGAGAAAAGCACACTGAGACTCAGAGGAGGTGCGGAAGTAAAGTGCAGAGGTACCACTTTCCTCACCTGGGAGGATGGCCATCTAGGCAATTCCTTTCCTTTCAATTCCACAAACAAGCAAGGAGACTCTCCGTGTGCCGCACCGAACAAAATGGCCCGAAGGTACCAAAGTGGACAAGACACGGGCGCTTGGGACCTCAGGGGACAGACCCTCTAACGCAGGGGTTCTTAGCCTGGGAAAGGGGGATGGGGAAAAAAATCCTTTTTGGGGGAGACCAAGATGGCGGCATAGGTAAACATCGGAGACTGCTGCCGCAAACAACCACTTCAAAAATACAACTAAAAGACGGAACGGACATCACCCAGAACCACAGGAAGGCTGGCTGAGGAGAGACTCTTCAACTAGAAGGAAAAATAACAGCACACCGAGGCTCAGAGGAGGCGCAGTGTGGAAAATACTCAGGTGCGGAGGTGCGCGCGCAAAGCGGGCTGGTGGCTGAGGGCGCGGTTGTCGTTTTCGGTGAGGGGGGAGTCTCAGACTCTGAGCTCCAGATCTGGGCGAATCTCTAGGGACTCAGCCTCAAACGGGAGAAGCGGGATTGTCTGGCATCAGTTGGAACGTGAGGGCAGCTTTCTCTCTGAGGTTTGCAGCGGTTCCTGGGGTTCTGAGAAGCAGAGCCTCTGGGAACGGGACTGAGAGGGGCCATTACCGCTCCCTCCGCCCGCCCTGTTGAGCCCGCCCCGCCCAAGCCCTGCGCAGAGCCATTTGCCGGATCGCCTCAGGCAAAGGCTAGATTAGCACCTCCCCAGAGGACAGAAGTTTTCCGCGGCAGACACAGCTGATTCACACAGCCAGTCGGCCTGGTGGTCAAATCCCTCTAGTATTAACTACAACAATCAAGGCTCAACTAGAACAAGACTGCGCACAAAGACCACTAGGGGGTGCACCAAGAAAGCATAAAAAATGCGGAGACAAAAAAACATGACAGAAATGGAGGATATAGAGCTAAAAAACGCAATTTTGAGGGCTTGCAATAAACTTTTGGAGAGCCTCACGAAAACTAATGAGACCCTCGATGCTATTATAAAGAACCAACTAGAAATTAAGCATACATGGACTGAAATAAAGAATATTATACCCAATAGCAGACCAGAGGAGTGCAAGAATCAAGTCAAAGATTTGAAATATGAAGAAGCAAAAAACACCTATCCTGAAGAGCAAAAAGAAAAAAGAATCCAAAAAATATGAAGATAGTGTAAGGAGCCTCTGGGACAGCTTCAAGCGTACCAACATCCGAATTATAGGGGTGCCAGAAGATGAGAGAGAGCAAGATATTGAAAACCTATTTGAAGAAATAATGACAGAAAACTTCCCCTACCTGGTGAAAGAAATAGACTTACAAGTCCAGGAAGTGCAGAGAACCCCAAACAAAAGGAATCCAAAGAGGACCACACCAAGACATATCATAATTAAAATGCCAAGAGCAAAAGACAAAGAGAGAATCTTAAAAGCAGCAAGAGAAAGAGACTCAATTACCTACAAGGGAATACCCATACGACTGTCAGCTGATTTCTCAACAGAAACTTTGCAGGCCAGAAGGGAGTGGCAAGAAATATTCAAAGTGATGAATAGCAAGAACCTACAACCAAGATTACTTTATCCAGCAAAGCTATCATTCAGAATTGAAGGTCAGATAAAGAGCTTCACAGATAAGAAAAAGCTAAAGGAGTTCATCACCACCAAACCAGCATTGTATTAAATGCTGAAAGGTATTCTTTAAGAAAAGGAAGAAGAAGAAAAAGGTAAAGATAAAAATTATGAACAACAAATACATATCTATCAACAACTGAATCTAAAAATCAAGTGAATAAAAAAATCTGATGAATAGAGGTGACACTCGAACAGAATAAACTGGTGAATATAATAGAATCAGGGGCATAGAAAGGGAGTGGACTGACAATTCTCAGGGGGAAAGGGGTGTGGGGGGTGCGGGAAGAGACTGAACAAAAATCTATCAGATGCAACCTTATCATACCATGTGACCAGTAAAATGCAACTTCATTATATGACCTGTATATTTATGGTTCAAGACAGGGCAGTCACACTGAACAGCTATTGTTGTGTTTGCTGTTGTAATTTTGTTGTGGTTGTTGTTAATCCTTATCCAATATCTTTTTTCCCATTGATTTTTAGAGAGAGTGGAAGGGAGGGGGAGGGACAGTGAGAGAAACATCAATCTGAGATAGACACATCGATTGGTTGCCTTCTGCATGCACCCTTACTAGGGCGGGGACTGAGCCTGCAACCGAGGTATGTTCCCTTGACCAGAGTAGAACCGCAACCCTTCTACAGACTGACAATCCAACCATTGAGCCAAACCGGCTAGGGCTGTTGTCATTTTTTTATTTGACAATCAAAGGGAAAAGAAGTCAGGGTCCCTGACTAAATAGGTATTGTGGCACATCAGTTGAAAATCGCTGCCCTATAGGAAAAGAGCTTCTTCACACTGTCTTTCTCTTCCTCTGATGCATAATTTTATGCTGTGGTTGGATATTTAGAAGACATTATCATAGATGATGAGTTTCAGTTATTAGAGAAATTTCATGGACAAGTACTACCAGGAGTTTGAAGATAGAGAAGAGAATAAACTTACCTACACACCTATTTTTAACGAATATATTTCTTTGGTAGAAAAGTATATTGAAGAAGAGTTGTGGGAACGGATTCCTGGGTTTAACATGGTGGCTTGCACAACATGTCACAGTACCATAAAGTGGCTGGTGATGTGTTCAACATGCGGCGGCTCATGTTTACAGATTTTCTGGCATTTAAAGAAATGTTTCTGGACTACAGAGCAGAAAAAGGCTGGGGACTGGACTTAAGCAGTGGTTGGGTGGTGACTTCATTGTGTAGATTATCCTCTATGCCAGCTTTGCAGAACTATCTGTGGCGCTAGGTCCTAGCTCCAGCAATGAGATTGTTATGGACATCAGCAACCCAGTGCATTGGAGAGGCTTCAGCCAATGACAAAAGAATGCATCTTGGAAAGACTGGCTCTGTTCTGCAACTCTTCATTAACGTTAAGTATTGATGGGTCCACAAAAGAAAATTACCTGACCCTCCTGGAACCTATTTCTCCAGAAAAACCTTGTGTTCAGTAACCTGGTACTCCTCCCCAAGTAGAAACCTCTTTCAGGGGCTTCTGAGTCAGGCTCCTTTGGAGCAGGTCCACATCCAGCATTTCACCTGGGAGGCCTTCCCCACCATACATGTTGGTGTGTCAACACCCACCATCACCAGCCCTCTTTGTCCTAGCAGGCTTTGCATGAATCGTTTTGAGCATTTACAGCTTTTTCCATGCATCCAAGTTTCAGTTTTCCAGCCTCAATGGGGTTATTACTGTTTGGGAGTATTTATCTAAGGTATTACTCAAACCAGTAGCCTGTCTTGAGATTTCTGGAGCATCTATTGTCACAGTCTTGGCTCTAGGCACCAAGTGAAAGATGTCCTTTACCTAAAAGTGAAGCATGGTGGCAACCATGCTTGGTGGAAATTGCTGTTTAATATTTTAACCCTGCTGACTTGGCTTCTGTCATTATTTGCTTGCTAAAATAATAGAAAAGTTATTTTTATTTTCTGAATTATATAAATAATCCCATTAGATTGAATACCCTATTGATTGTAATTTGAATACCCCATTGGTTGCGATCATACTGGTTTTAGAAAACACATTCCTCTGTACCTGGAGACCAGGACTGCACAATTACTCTAAATTGCCCCAGTGGCTCCAGATAATGTACTTCCGTTGACTCAGTGGTCCCAAGACCCAATGGCTCCAGATAATGTGTTTCTGTCAACTCAGTGGTCCCAAGACCCGAAACTATAATTACTCTTTGTAGATAACTAATTGGCTCAATCTAGCTTTTGTAATAAACTGCTTTTTATGCAAACCAGGTTCCTCATTCCTAACCCCGAGATGTAATCAGTACCTTTGTGATTTTTCCCTATATAAATCTGGTGTTGCGGTCATTTAACCACTACGAGATTTGGAGAGCAAAATGCCCCCTGGTAGTTCCGGATCTGAAATAAATGTGACTCTTTAATTCGACTTCTTGAGGCGGGGTACATTACAACAAAAGCTCCATGTGAAAATTAATTCCTACTCTTACTTTTGCAGTCCCTGTATCTCCATGTCTTCTGCTGGTCCTGATGTAGCCCCACTGTTTTTAGAACTTTCTTTTAAGCATTTTTGAAAAAAAAAAAAATACTTGTATAGATGAATACTCAGGCTAACCTAAGTGGATATAATAGTGGAACTTTCATGATTACCCACTTAAAGATCAAAGTATTATATGCTGTGTTTTTTGTTAGTGCTATGAAAGCGAAAATGCTATGTTGGCACTCCTACTTTACTGGGCACTAGTGAATGTGTGCTTATGCTGGAGTAGACAAAAGGCATCCTTTTCTCCTTTACTTAAAGCAGGGATGGGGAACCTTTTTTCTGCCAAGGGCCATTGGATATTTATAACATCATTCTCAGGCCTTACCAAATTCTCAACTTAAAAATTAGCCTACTATATTTGGTCAAACCTTTAATTAACTCACCCCTAAATGCTTGCCAGAGCCAGACCGAATGATTTGAGGGCCTTACATGGCCCGAGGGCCAGGTGTTCCCCACCCCCACTTATAGTCTGTTAAGTGTTTTGTGCGGGTTTGCTTAAAACTCTTTCTGTATAAATCAGTTCATTAGGTTTTCGGTTGGGGTAGAGCCCTGCAACCCTTCTTCCTGTCAAAATTCTCCTACCAAGAGGGTGTTCTACTGGTCTAGCTCAGCATGAATAGGAGATAGCAAACAACTTTGCTGCTGTGGATGAAAGGGGCCACATGCTAACCTGACAAGCTCAGGAAAGGCCTGCATGGCTGTCCTGCAGACTAAGAGCCCTAAAGTAACCACAAAGGATGGTCTGAAATTAAACTTTAACTAAAAGCAGTTATGGTGGGTAGTCACCTCCTAGGCTGGTATCTTCACTGACAAGGTCAACATTTACCTTAACTGAGCTATCTTTTTGCATCTATAATATACCCTTTGAAATGTCTAGGTAACTTCCCTTTTTCCAGACCCCTTGGGGCACAATCTAATGTGCTGGGCGCCAGGACAGATACCACAAATTACTTCATTATCATGTTAATTGTTCCTGCACCCACCTAAGTATGTGTCCATCATTTTACTTTTTATCCAATCCCAGGGTTCCCTCCCACCCGCCTCCGCTTTGCTTTCTCCCGCCTCTCTAGTCTATCACCAATGGATTTCATGTAACCCACCTTCTTCCCTTTCCTTTGATTGCAATGTATAAATACAAATGTAACCCTCCAACCTCCGGAGCATTATCTCAATTCTTAGAGGTTCTGCTTCCTGGCATATGTCGACAGTTTGCCTCAAATAAACTCACAAAATTCTTTATAGGTTTCAATGGTTTTTACGTTAACACTGCTCATCTGTCTGCTTTGATTTAGTACATTGGCTTAGCACACCGATTTTCAACCGGTGTGCCGTGGCACACTTGTATGCCAAAAGAATTTTTAAAACCTGTCTAGTCAGGGGCACTGACCTCTTTTCCCTTAGATCAGTGGTTCTCAACCTTCCTAATGCCGCAGGGCTTTTATTTTCAATTTGGAACTTGGAACAACAGACCACGGAGCGATCCCATTTTGCAAGTCTTGCCAAGGCAATGCCGTTCCACCACCCATTTTGGGGATGAGTGAGCTGGACATTTGGGTTATTATGAAGAGTAACTGCACTGCTTTCTGGACCATTTCTAAGGCGTCCTTTACCAAGAAGACATTCCTGTTGGAGAGGAGGATGAACTTTGGAGAAATTCTCTTGCTGAAGCATGAGCTTAGGAGTTTATCTGTTTTTTGGGTTTTTTTGTGGGTTTTTTTTTTTGTGTGGTGGTGTTTTGTTCTGGACACCTCATTCCTTGCAACTCCGGGGTTTTGGTGTCAACATTAAGTGGACCACACAACACATCTGCCGTCTTGACATATTTTGTTTGGTTTTGTTACATCTTACATTATGAGGAATTATTTTTGTACAAATTGTTTAAAAGTTATTTATGCAAGGTTAAAAAAAAAATAGTGGAACTTTCATGATCACCCACTTAAAGATCAAAGTATTATATGCTGTTTTTTGTTAGTGCTATGAAAGCGAAAATGCTATGTTGGCACTCCTACTTTACTGGGCACCAGTGAATGTGTGCTTATGCTGGAGTAGACAAAAGGCATCCTTTTCTCCTTTACTTAAAGCAGGGATGGGGAACCTTTTTTCTGCCAAGGGCCATTGGATATTTATAACATCATTCTCAGGCCTTACCAAATTCTCAACTTAAAAATTAGCCTACTATATTTGGTCAAACCTTTAATTAACTCACCCCTAAATGCTTGCCAGAGCCAGACCGAATGATTTGAGGGCCTTACATGGCCCGAGGGCCAGGTGTTCCCCACCCCCACTTATAGTCTGTTAAGTGTTTTGTGCGGGTTTGCTTAAAACTCTTTCTGTATAAATCAGTTCATTAGGTTTTCAGTTGGGGTAGAGCCCTGCAACCCTTCTTCCTGTCAAAATTCTCCTACCAAGAGGGTGTTCTACTGGTCTAGCTCAGCATGAATAGGAGATAGCAAACAACTTTGCTGCTGTGGACGAAAGGGGCCACATGCTAACCTGACAAGCTCAGGAAAGGCCTGCATGGCTGTCCTGCAGACTCAGAGACCTAAAGTAACCACAAAGGATGGTCTGAAATTAAACTTTAACTAAAAGCAGTTATGGTGGGTAGTCACCTCCTAGGC
>NW_005370127.1:809156-816503 GCF_000412655.1 Myotis brandtii
ACCTTCTTCCCTTTCCTTTGATTGCAGTGTATAAATACAAATGTAACCCTCCAACCTCCGGAGCATTATCTCAATTCTTAGAGGTTCTGCTTCCTGGCATATGTCGACAGTTTGCCTCAAATAAACTCACAAAATTCTTTATAGGTTTCAATGGTTTTTACGTTAACACTGCTCATCTGTCTGCTTTGATTTAGTACACTGGCTTAGCACACCGATTTTCAACCGGTGTGCCGTGGCACACTTGTATGCCAAAAGAATTTTTAAAACCTGACTAGTCAGGGGCACTGACCTCTTTTCCCTTAGATCAGTGGTTCTCAACCTTCCTAATGCCGCGACCCTTTAATACAGTTCCTCATGTTGTGGTGACCCCCAACCATAAAATTATTTTCGTTGCTACTTCATAACTGTAATTTTGCTACTGTTATGAATCGTAATGTAAATATATGATATGCAGGATGTATTTTCATTGTTACAAATTGAACATAATTAAAGCATAGTGACTAATCACAAAAACAACATGTAATTATATATGTGTTTTCCGATGGTCTTAGGCGACCCCTGTGAAAGGGTCGTTCGACCCCCAAAGGGGTCACGACCCACAGGTTGAGAACCGCTGCCTTAGATTGTCAAATAAAAAAAATGACAACAGCCACACAACAATAGCCACCCAGTGTGAATAAAAAAATTATACCTATTTTTTGTTAGATCGGCAAAAAATATATATTTTTGGTGTGCTGCAGAATCTTAGTAATTAGTTTATGTATGCCATGAGGTGAAAAAGGTTGAAAATTGCTGGCTTAGCACAATGTTTGATAGAATATTACTGATCAGAAAACATGGATGTCACATCTGTAGAAAGAAAAAACATAGTAATTTAACTTCCAAAGTGTACCTTGGTTTTTGTTTAAGTAAAAATAAGAATCTGTATTGATTTTTCACTTGGCTGTTCTGATTTTTAAGGATGAACTATAGGCTATGTGTTTTCTGTACTGATGTGGCACTTATTTAATACTTTTGTACGGTGTGTAAAATTTTTAAAAAAGATATGGTTACAAGCAGCAAAAATTGCTTTGGAAGTGAGAATATAAGTTGTGATTGATGACTTGTTAAAATGATAGTATTTTTGATAGATTGGGTTAAATAAAATAGGTTATTAAAGTAAAAAAATAAAAAAGCTACAGGAGATATCTGATGAGGACAGAGACAAAGTAAAACAGCTAAGAAGCATGCAACATAAAATGATTCCAAGAGTTCATATCTAAAGCAGATTATAGAGATCTCCATATCACACTTCAGGACTACAAAGGCAAGTAAGCTTTAGCCCTGGCCAGTGTGACTCAGTTGGTTGAGCATCATTCCATGCACCGAAGGGTCATCAGTTCAATTCCTGGTCAGGGCACATGCCCGGGTTGCAGGTTGGTTCAATCCCTGGTTGGGATACATGCAGGAGGCAACCAATTGATGCTTCTCTCTAACATCAATGTTTCTCTCTCTCTAAATCAATAAAAATATATATTTTTAAAAAGAACAAAGACAAGTAAACTTTCTTTTAAAGTTCAGGGGACCGACATATTGCTGCAAACTTTTTACACTTCCAATTTATGAACATTAAAACAAATCTGTACTGAAATGAGGAAAAAAACATAAAACACGATGAATAAGTTATAAATTAAAATTATAATTAAGTAATTTCAGGCAAACACTGGTCCCTAGTTTAATGAGCAGTCAGTAGTAAACTACAACTTAAATTTAATCCTAAACTCAAATTAAACACATTATTTGCAAAAAAAACCCCCAAGTTATTTGCTAAAAATTAGTCTTTTTACCCTTTTGAAAACACCAAAGCCACTTATTGTTTGAATTTTTAAAGTACTGAAATAATTAGGATTCTCTAAGGTTTTCAGACTATTGGCACACAGATATAAAAAAAATTAAGATCATTTTAAATGTTAGAAATAGTAGTCCTGAAAATGACATTGAGCATTTGTTTAAAAATGTGCCAATTAATTATAAAACTGAGATAAGGGTGCTTTCCTGTCAGGAAGGGATTTCAACACTGCTAGTTGTGTCACACAAAGCATAAGTAAGAGTTTCACACATTTAGCAGGAACACTAAATTAAGAGATCAGATAGCCTGGGTTCTAGTGCCAGTTTTATTTGTAACTAATCATGTACAAATCACTTATCTTTAAAATAATGATTAACATCTATTCCCTAATTAACAAACGTATCACAAAACCAAAATCCTTCCCAAGAAAACCTCTTTGTAAACCAATACATTACTACTAATTAGCTTATACCTAACTTAAAGGTTGAGAATGACAACTTAAGAGAATGTGTCTTATCAATTGCAAACCTTAATTCTGCAGATGGATAATATGATTGAGATAAGCACTGTCCTATTTCAAGTTTACAAGACAAAGTTAAGCCAAAAAAGTTGGCCAAAAAAATAACACTATAGTGAAATCACTTTCTGCTTCAAAGCGGTGCTTACACACATCCGTTATCATTGGAGCAAGTTAGCCTTAGGCCACTAAAGCATGTTGCTTTATTTCACTAGAAATAATGTTAAGCAGGAATGTTTTGTGGACTCATCAAATGGCCAATCAAAATGACTAAGAAGAAGAAGAAGAAGAAAAAAGACTAAGTATGTTATTTTGTGTTTATCGTTTTTCTCTAACTCTCTTTTTTTCATTCAAAATTCAATTCCCCATCCCAGAGCACACTCCTCAGTACTCTGTCAGGGTATAAGAAATGTTAGCATTTGGTCACTAGAGAATTAACAAAGAAAGGGAATTAGTATGTTACTGAACAAAAATTCAAGATAATTCTTAGTGGGTATAAAAAAATTGATAGACCATAGGCATCTGTATATGTACACCATTTACCATGTATTATGAAAATCATATGTATGTACAGATGCTCTTAAAAGGTAAGCACCTATATTTTCTTGTATTAACAATGTCAATTTTGTGCAATTTAGTTCCTATTTCTGGATTTTCCCTTATACATCATGGTGATACAAAAAAAATAAATAAATAAATATGAAAAACAAAAATCCAAGACTGGAGTGTTGGTTCACTGAAAAATACAGAACAGATATAAATACCCTAATAAAATAACCATATATATCACTGCTTAGGGAAATATTTTCGAGGAAATATACTTTCACTATTGGCCCCAAATGCCATCATCCACTTATATTCTTTAACTGTCAACTTTTAATATAAAAATACCTTCAAGCTGATAATCATTTATAGTAACTTACAAAACTGACAGAATATTTCAACACTACACAAAACAGTTCTATATACAGCTTAAAGTTTTAAAGTTCTCTGCTGGCCCTTGATTTTATAATTGGACACAGTAATTACTGATCTCAATAAAATACTGTTTTTAGCTTATACATATTTTTAAAACCAGTATTACTTCACAAAACAGTAAATAATAAATCATTTCCTGCTGAAGAATCCTCTAAGACAAACACCAAAACTATACAGCCAAAATATTTTAGGAGAGCATATAAACTTTTTAAGACAAGGCATGACCAATGGATAAAAAGTACATTACCCAATGACTTGTCCAGTGAAAAGGATTGTTTCTCTGATTCAATGAACATGTATCAGGTTATATATGAAAAATATGAATTTATAAATCACCTATTTTTTAATTTTTTGTTTAAAAGGGTGTTTAAATAATTGGTGACACTACAAGAATGATGTTTTTTAAAATAGAAAAATGGTCACATTTAGCAAAAATACATTTTACATTTCAAAATTAGAAGCTAAATTTCTCTTAAAACAATGAAATCATGATTTATTTTTTTTACTTTCAGTGAGTTCTTCCATTCTGCACTATTATCAAAATGAAAGCACTATTCAGTAAGCTTTCTATGTTCATTTTTTTCCTTTGCAAAAGGGAAGAAAACCAACACAAATTTAACAAACTATTTAACTTAGAATACTAAAGACTACTTTAAAATTTGTTAAATCTATTACTTTCATTATTCTGAAGGAAAAATATAAACTTTCAAAAGCCTATGAAGTTTCTAGTCCAATTTTCTATTCTAAAAATTAAAAAGTTAAATTTCTTGTGGCAGGCACTAAATAGAATTAAAAAGTTAACAGAAGACTATATTAGATAACCAAAATATAAACAGTGCAACTAATTAAAACAATCCACTGGTGCAATGAATAGTTGAACAATGAAAAAAAACACCAAGCATTCTAATGAATTATATAGTTCATTTTCTGCATATTTTAATCTCGACTTTTAACATAGCAAATTATTATATAGGTTGATTTCATGGACTGTTTAAATTTTGTAACGTAAGTAATTCAAACATTAGCCTTTCTAAACCAAATCTGCGGTCCTAGTCAATTTTGTTTTTCAGGAAAAGGAAAGTGTATTTTTTAAAGATAGATTACATAGCAGTAGAAACATCTTAGTGTCTCAAAATATTTACAAAGAACCCTGATGATCCTGTGCATTTCGCTGAGATGCAACCTGTACCCAGACTTCATCATCAGAAAAAGAACTTGAACTTCCTGACTCAGAGTCCAGCTCACTGAATCCATCCAAGTCCCAATCATTACTAGATTCACTCCGTGCATCATCTTCCTCAGTAATGAAACTCTGACCAGGTTCAAGGCAAGAAGGATAAACGCGAGCACAGAGGCAAATAAATCCAGAGTCAAACTGCAGAAGACCTAACATGGTACCTATATTAATCCACTGGTCTTCCCTGGCATCATATTCATACACAGTCACCCGGTTTTTTTTCCATTGTGGGGTGGTAGAAGTGATGAGGAGCAACTTCTGGCCATGACTGACAATCTGATAGTTGTGGATCTCTGAGAACAAAGGAATATTACTAATCCTCCGCCATTCTCCCCTAGCTGGATTATAGACCTTCATGACTGGGATGTCACAGATACAATAGATCTCATCATTGAAGACACAGGCTTCTTGAAAGTCACTACGTTTAAGAGAAGCACAGTTCAACCACATATTGTGGCTAGGATCATAGCAGAGCATGCGCTTACTGTTCACAGCATAAAGGTAGTTCTGAACCACTATTAGTTCGAAGGAATAGAAGGAGTGGGGTACAGGAGCCACCAGTGCCCACTGATTCCTCTGAACACTGTAGCATTCCACTTCCTTCAATTTAAGTCCAGTAATAGGGTCTCGCCCACCCAAGATGTAAATGTAGCCATTGAGGTAGGCCACATCCATGCCCTCACGACAGAGCAAGCGATCTGCAAGTTGCTGCCAACTATTCTGGGCTGGTTTATACACCCAGAGGTGTTTCCTGGGCTGGGCAGCTAGATAGATGTCATGGTCTGGAGAGACACAGACAGCCGAGGAGGTGATAGTTTTAGTGTGAGCCAAGCTGGCCAAAGGTGAAGGCATTGTGTAAATGTCCCCCGAGTATGGGTCATAGCAGAGAAAAGGATCTCGGGGATGTCCAAAAAAGATCACCATCTCCTTGGCACACACACCCAGCCTCTGGGGTGGATTTTCTGCTGTGGATGCAACAGAGCTGCTGCTGCCGTCTGGCTTTGGCACCACAGACTTGTACATCATGTCACCATATCGCATCTGCAGAGCCCCTTCAATAAGGTCCAGACAGTACTTCTTCACAAGGGGCTTAGTCAACAGCCCTTCCAGGTAATCCTGATCTTCATCAGCGAAATGTGTCCAGCGGACACACTTGAAGACTTCCGCAGCGCTGGGACCCCGCTCCTTGGGAGCCGCCTCCAACCACTGCATGGCAACGTGACACACTGTCCGCTCACTCTCGATGTCTAGACTATCCAGGCGCAGGACAGCCAGCAGCTGGGCCAGGGTCAGATCTGCCAGAGTCTCCTCCTGAACTGAGCCCATGCGACTGAGCTGCTTGAAGTTGTGGGCTATGAAGGACTGGGCCTGTGAGCGCAGCTTGTGATGGTCGAAGGCATCAGCGAACTTGAGGATGGCGGTGCAGTTAGCCAGGTCCAGGCGGCGGGCTAGGAAGGAAGCACAGGCTTCCCGCACATACTCGAGCTGCAACATGTCGGAGGCCGCGTAAAGGCGCTGCACGTTGGATTCACTTAGCGACACGCGACCGGTGTAGCAGTATTCGACCAGCACCTCAAAGGACTCGGCATCCACGTCATGCATGGTCACGTTCGCCTGCTGGCTCTCGTACATGCCGCCGGTGAACATGCTCTTGAAGTAGGGGCAGGCGGCAGCCAGCACGTTCCGGTTGCAGGAGAAAAGGCGGCCCGTGCCAGGCCCACTGCCAGGCGTCACCACCTCGATGGTCACATCACACAGCAGCCGAGAGTCATAGAAGGACTTGAGCTGAGCCAGCAGGGCTGCAGAGTGGGCCGCGTCCTTCAGCTCCTCCGGGCCCGTGAAGAAGGCCGACACGGACGGTTTGGAAATCCTCTTGGGCCGCCTCCCACCGCGGGGACTGGCGAGGCGGCGGGAGCGCGGGGCGTCTTCCCGGGACTGCATGGTGGAGATGGCGGCGGGCGCTGCCTCCGCCCTGCGCCGCGGTGCTGCCTCCCTTTATCGCGTAGGGAGCGCCTGACTCACCGGATTCCAGCGGATTCCACGCCTCCCTCCACCTCCGCTCGCCGTCACGGAACCAGCCGCTGACACCAAGAGCCGCCACCGCCGCGCTGGCAGGACCGGCAGAGGCTCTGAACTGCGACTCCCAGGTGGCCTTTCGCACCTCGAGGCACGCCGGGCCCTGCGGACCCACGGGCGTAGGCGGGTGAGCCGGTAGTCGCGTTGCATGTTGGGAGTAGTAGTTTGAGGAATACCGCGAGGTTTCTTGGGTCAGACTGCCTAACGGAATTAGAAAAGCGGTCATTCTTCCGAATTTGATGGTTTAGCTTTGGCTTTGAAACCAAGAATACAAGCCCCATTTTAATATGCATTTCTTTCAGAGAATTTTTCCCTCTTTGTAAAATAGGGATAATATTCATAGGATTGTATTTGGATGGAATGAGACAAATTGCATAGGATATAGGAAGCTTCAATAAATGTTTGATTAGAACAGAAATTGATAGCTTTCCTTTTAGAACTTTTGAAAAATGAGACACCCCCCTGATTTGAAACCATGAGCAATTTTGTAAAGGAAGTCCGGTTTTTCATGTTGCTTCTTTTGAAAGGTTGTGATGGGTATTACAATAGTTTCTATAAGAAACGCTATGCATAGGCTCATTAAGATGTTTTAGACAAAAATGCAGTCCTGGAAAACAGCATTTATAGATGGCCTCAAATATGCAAATCAGGAATATAAATAGACTAGAGGCCCGGTGCACAAAAATTTGTGCACTCGGGGGGCGGCAGAGG
>NW_005370127.1:818285-835594 GCF_000412655.1 Myotis brandtii
CAGTGCCTGGCTGCCGGCCGCCATCTTGGCTGACAGTTAATTTGCATATACTCACTGATTAGCCAATGAAAAGGGTAGCGGTCGTACGCTAATTACCATGTTTCTCTTTTATTAGTGTAGATGAGCTAATATCTCACCAAATCAACACTTAATCTCTTATGAAGAAAGATTATTTTCATAGCCTCTTTTTTTCATTTATCAATATAATTTCTATTTTTCTGAACTAAAATGCTTCCTTTATTAAGTATAACATTTTCGTAGATTTTTAAAATCTCATTCTTTTTAAAAATATATTTATTGAAAGTATTACATGTGTCCCCCTTTTTCTCCCCATTGACCTCTTCTAGCCCGCCCTCCCGCCCCCCAGGCCTTTACCACCCTATTGTCAGTGTCCGTGGGTTATGCACGGTTATTTACATAGCCTCTTTTCAAGTTCTCTAATACTATTCCTTTTCCTTTCTAACATTCAGGAACTGTTTTTTTTTTAATTATTAAAAACAAAAGTTTTAACGAGTTTAAACAAGTTTTTTTTAAGTATATTTTATTGATCTTTTACAGAGAGGAAGGGATAGAGAGTTAGAAACATCAATGAGAGAGAAACATCAATCAGCTGCCTCCTGCACACCCCCTACTGGGGATGTGCCCGCAACCAAGGTACATGCCCTTGACCGGAATTGAACCCGGGACCCTTGAGTCCGCAGGCCGATGCTCTATCCACTGAGCCAAATCGGTCAGGGCTAAACAAGTTTTTAACGAGAGTTTTAAATTAAAATATTTTAACAAACAGACCTTGTATTGTACAAAAGCACAAGATCCTCATAGCTCAGAGTATTCATACATGACCTAACATTTCTTTTTTTGCTTTTAATTAAATTTATATAGTAGAGCTGATGCTATACAAAAGTGCACGTGTGTGTGCGCGCGCACTTGCGAATTATCTGTTAGTTAAATTTCCAAAATCAAATACTTAAAGGCTTTTTCTAAATTAGGGAATTTTTATTTAAAAAACATTCTGCTCCTGCTGCTAGTTTTCGATGTGTTACCATTACCTAATGAATTAAATCTTTAGCATTACAGGAATAGGTGGAGCAGGAGAATAATTCTCAAATTGTTTTTCTCTCTTTTCCTATTAGCTGAAGTAGGTCTACTGGAAATCCCCCAGGAAAGGGACATTAAACTAAGTGGATCTTTGGGTTCCATTAGATACACCAGAGAGAATTAAATTATTAGTAACACTGATTGCTTTCTCACCTACACTAAATACCAGCCAGGGTCTTAGAAGAGGATTAATAGATTATTCATCAGCTTTATGCTGATGTACGAAAATGAGATTCATTCTCTTAACTTCATTTGTCCTTGGGTGTGGTTGGCAAATGGCACTAAATGGATTTCTGCTATCGGTCTCCTTGAATAGGGTGACAAGCTATTTACCCTCTGGGTTGGGGAGGAGAAGTGCGTTTATTCTTAAGTGTCCTTGGTTTAGGGAAGATAGGTTTTACTAGATGACTGCGAACTGCTTAGCATCTAGATTTTTCTAGAGGGCTATAAACAATTGTTTAACTACTTGTCTCAGTTTCCCGATTCTGCTTTTCCTGGCTTACTGGCCTGTCTCATCCCCTCTTCAGAGACTTCCATCCATTAAATCTTTTAGGAGATGATGAGGGAGGAAGATCTGTCTTCAGTAACTGTATCCTGCTGACAAGGTCTGTGGTCTCCTGACTATATAAGGCATGGAAGTCTCTTTCTGCCTGATCTAAGGGGGCCAAGGGGATGAAATCAGAGACTGGAATAGAGAGGCTGTTAGATTTTCCAAAGTAGAGATAGTCTGGAATACCCAAAGCATTATCATCTCAATAGGGAATTGTATCATTCTAGAAGCAAAGTTGGTAGATGGTTCCATATATTATTGACTCAATTATTTAGTCCTGAACATAAGTCAGTTTAGTTAAATTGTTGAGTCTTATTTCAGGAGGCAGTAATGCAGACGAGCTTTCAAAGTGAGACCTACTAGTATATTGTGTTAACAAGCAATAAGGTATTTAATAAGGAGTATGTCTATGAAAATAGAAGAAAAAAACAAAGGTTAAGAATTACAGAAAATTATAAACTGGTTTCTGAGTCTGTAAAATTGTCAGTCAAGGAGGCTTAGAGTTTCTTTTGCTGGAACAAAAGTAAGCAGTGACAATTTAACAGATTTTTTAAATTTGTGATTTAAATATTTCTGATGATGACATCAGATGTTCAGATAAATTCCGTATGGTTGGCATTGCATTAGTAGTTCTTAATAATTCCAAGTCAAAGGATGGGAGAAAAATAAAACATTAGCTTGGAGGGTTGAAGACAACTAGGAGAATTCAAAATTAATTCAGCTTACAGATAAAAACAACATTTTAAACTTTGAAGACAATTAACTGCACTAGAGTCCAATAAACACAATCAGGCATTGTGATTTTTATTGAAACACATTTTTTCCTGAAATTATTGTCATTTTCATTAAAGAGACTGTATTAAGTCCAGTTTTAATTTTGCCTAATTATTTGCATAAATATAACAGGAATAGTAATTGACTATATAGGCTCTTTTAATCCTGCTTTGCTGTGATTTCACTTAATAGAATCTTTAAATCGAGCTTCAATCAGCCCTTCAGGGCATGGAAGCCAAGCCACACAGTTGCCATCTGGCTTTGCCTGCAATACCTATAGGTTTGGGTGGATTTTTCAAGTTCTTAAGGTTCTTTTGTGTGTGTGCGCCATTTTTAAGGAAAGCAATCTTCGTACCTTACTTGGAAAGACTGCCATGAACCATGTGAATAAAAGTTACCAGGCTATTTTCCTAAAGGGCTTTTATTGGCTTTAAAGTCCATTTTTATTTTTTAAAGTTTTTTGAGTGATATCTAGAGTCCAGGCATGTCTCTTTTGATTATGACATTCTAGTCAGAGACTTGGTTAATAAAACCACAATTGGAACCTGGTTTTATGTGTCCTATTAGAAAGAGAACAGCCCTAACTGATTTGGCTCAGTGGATAGAGCGTTGGCCTGCAGACTGAGGGGTCCCGGGTTCGATTCCGGTCAGGGGCATGTGCCTTGGTTGCGGGCACATTCCCCAGTGGGGAGTGTGCAGGAGGCAGCTGATCGATGTTTCTCTCTCATCGATGTTTCGAACTCTCTATCCCTCTCCCTTCCTCTCTTTGAAAAATCAATAAAATATATTTAAAAAAAAAGAAAGAGAACAGATTCTTATTGTATTTATGTAAATGAATATATGGTCATGAAAATAATAGTTACTCATTAAAGTAACTAAATTATGTGACCAAATTATGGAGGGATAGGGTAGAGAGAAAAATATAAATGCTTCAATATTGTTTATGAGGGTATAATGTACCAAATTATTCTAGGGGGGAACAAGTTTTCTTATATCTGGAAAACAAAAAGATTTTTTAAAATATGTTTTTATTGATTTTAGAGAGAGAGGAAGGAGAGGGAGAGAAAGATAGAAACATCAATGAGAGAGAAACATTGATCAGCATGGCCCTTAGGGTTTGAGCCCAAAACTTGGGCTTGTGCTCTAACTGGGAATCAAACCAGTGATTTTTAAAAATCAACAATATTTTGAGCAAAGTCATAAGAATAATAAGTATTTTCAGTTCATTCAGTCCCATATGACAAATTTTTGTTTGTCCCGATTATTCACCAGTATTTCCATGAATCCAGTTATTCCTTAGAGTTCCATAAATCTTTATCTATTTGAAAGAGATGACTTGCTTAGAAATCTGTAATTTAGAATCAAGAGTCCTTTTCATAAATTTTTCCAAAGATGTAACATATTTGTAAATGTATCAGAGTAAAATAATGACTGTCTATAAATGACAAAACTTAAAACAATATGGTTATAGACTTGACTATAATGTAATTGATAAAAAAAGAAAACCCTGGTTTGTTTTTTTTTGTAAGATGTAATATTCCAAGATAACAATTTTTTGGTAAATAATAATTATTATGAAATGACATAAAAGAATAATACAAAGTTTACATTTTTAGTTTCAAAACACAATCCTATATAATAAAGAGGTAATATGCAAATTGACCCTCATGCTGTAATGCTGTCACAAGATGGCTGCCCAGCCCCTCCCCTGGGCCCACCCCTGATCAGCCTTTCCCATCCCAATTGAGGGTGGGGGCGGCTAGCCAACCCCCCCAAACCCCCACAGCCCCTCACCAAGGCCAGCCACGCCCCCATGCTTTCCCAAAGCTGGGGTACCCCAGGCAGGCTGCAGGCACGGTATTGGTCAGAGGCAAAGGTCCTGGCTATCCCTGGCCTAGAGAGTCTAGAAAACCTCAGCAGTGACCAAAGACTAAGACCAAGTGGAAAGGTCCCTGCCGGCGCTTATGGCTCAAAGTGCCAGGAGGAGGCGGAGTGAACCTGCAATCCTGGCATCTGCACACCAAGCCTTGGGGCACACCACATGGTGGGGCCTGTGGGTGAAAGGGGGAGAGCAGGGAGCTGGGGTGCGGAGTTGGGAGGGGCCTAGAGTCTTCAGGAGCAGCCCGCCTGCCAAGGTTGCTGTGACCCGCGCGCTTGGGCTTGGTCAAAGCCCCTGGTCAGCTCTGCCGCTTGCCTTCCAGGTGCGGCTAGCCCTGAGCCAGCTGGCATTGTGCTCAGAGAAGCAGCTGTTGCTGGGCGCAGTAACATAAGAGAAATCAAAGAGCAGAGAGTAAATATCCTCCCAGCCCCTTCCTACACCCCCGGGCGAGGTGGGCTGGGGATGGGGGTAATGGAAAACGGCTGCTGCTTTGCATTTTATAATGAAAAGACTCCTGCTATGTAGAGAGGAGAGCTGAGTCATTTCCAGCAACACCTGGCATGTTCCCTGCCCCAGCCCTGAAGCCTGACAGCACCTAGTAAAGATGTGTCCACACAGCCATGTTGGCCTGGCTCCTGGAATGTTGGGAGCAAGTTTGAGCTGCATTGATTAAAAAAAAAAGTAAAGATTGAAAAACACCTCTTTGTACTCAAATGGCACTATAAAATGCAGATTACAGCATCTGATTTTGTCTTCTGTGTTGATTTTCAGGCAGAGCGCAAATAGGTTCATGGGAAAAGCAGAAGAAAACAAAGGGAAAGGGAGAGGATTCTGCCGTCCACAGCATTGAACGTTGCTTTTTGGTGTTTGTTGTGTGTTTTTTTGTTATTTTTCCTTCTGTTCTTCAAGTCAGTATATGCCATTTAAACCACTTTATGGTGTTAGGTAATGAGCTAATGCTTCCTCTATTAAGAGCAAGCAGCAGTGCCTTTCATATGAGTCACATACATTTAATCTTCCAGCTTAGAGAGGGTGGCAGATCTGTGAAAGATTTAAGGCTCCCTGAGGTCGACCTTTACCTGTCTGCTAGTCTGCCTCTCTCTAAGGTTACCTGGTCTTCTTCCAGAGCATTTCAAAGAAAGACTGCAGAGTGGGCCCAGGCTGGCTGTGACCCACAGACTCTTACACAGGTTGAGAGTTTGGTAGGGTGGAGTGACCAGGGTTGGGAGGACAGGGCTATTGAGTCTTCTATTTAGGAGCTGCATAGTCGGGCACTCAATGAGGGGAAAGTGGCCGCTGCTCCAGAGCCAAACTAATCAGTCTCTGCCAGATTCTTCAACTCGAGCTCCCCCAAGAGGAGTGTGCCACAGGTCAGGTTGGGTGCAGCCAGCCATCCCCTCTATAGGAACAAGTTCAGTGGGGCAGAGCCACTGGGACTTGAGAACAGATCAAAGGAGTCTCCCTTGGGGTTGGTGCTGGCTGAGCCCCCAGGAGGGGCCAAGCACGTTGTACCAGTCCCAGACAATAGCCTTTGAAGGAGATATACTCTGTGTCCCAGCTCTGAGCTCAGCCGGGCAGGGGCACCAAGTGTGTATGGGAGGTGGGGATGGGGCGGATCCAAACATTCTCTTATTGGAGGTGGTGCTGACAAGCCTTTAGGAAGGGGGTGGACACTTATTTCTCTTCCCGGGATAGCACATGCTGAGCTCGTAGGAGAGATAGGAGTGCCCCCCAGCTCCCCCTGCAATGTAGTCATACCACCTAGCACTTGCCTTTCTGATTCCCAGACAATAAGACTCCCTGGGAGATGATGCTCTGAAAATCCCAGCTCTGCATAGCACTCTGATCTCCTGGTGGTACTGAACTCAGTAGGGCAGGACCACAGAGTGGTAGGGCAGGCCAAGTGATCAATAGGTGGTGGTGGTGGTGGTGGTGGTGGTGGTGGTAGTGGATGTCGGCTGTGCACTAGAGGTGGGAAAGAATGATCCCTTTTCCAAAGTTAGAGTTCGGTCACTGCCTGAGCTTGTGCCAAAAGCTTCTGCAGAAAAAGGTCACCCCCAAAGTCCCTTCAGGGTGCAGCTCTCTGCAGGACCCATACATGGCAGAGAGGTTTCACAGGTAGTTGGAAAACTGGGCAGTGCACTCCACAGGTTGGTGCTGTGACAATAGGAATGCTCAGCTCTCAAAAGGTAGTGTCTGGGTCTCTAGCAGACTCCCTTCTCTCTCAGGCAGATTGCAACTCCATTGATTTTCACCACCAGATGCAATGTGGGCTGCTCTTCCCATCTGTGTTGCTTTGGGTTGGGGATCCCTACATGGAGTTGAAACCCCACGCTCCTGGGTTGAGTTTTGCTGCTGAGATATCCCTTTGCCTCCTCAGCCACCACACATGGGTGTGGGGGACCAGCCCTTTCTGTGTCTCCTCCCATCTTACCAGTCTCTATGTAGCTTCTGTAAATCCTTGTTTATATTTCAGTTCAGCTATCTTTTGCTTGGCTGTACAGGTTAGTTGCTCTGTAATCTAGCTTTAAATTGGGTTTGGGGTTGGGAGCAGGAGAGTGTAGCTTTCACCTACTTTGCAGCCATTTTGGAAGCCCCCTTTTCCCTCTTATAGTCTTCCCTTCTTTGGCATGCACAGAACTTTTACACTGGTCATCAAATGATTGAATGGTAACAAACCAATTCCCCCTTCTCTTGCTTTCCCTTTTACAATAGTTCACTTTCTTAAATTTTTTTTTTTTGCAGAAATCATGTTTTGAGGTTTATGTATTTAGCTTTTTCTGAAAAAGGTAGAATTTTAAAAAATAATTTAAAAAATATATACTTTTATTTATTTCAGAGAGGAAGGAAGGATAGAAACATCAATGAGAGATGCCTCCTGCACACCCCGTACTGGGGATCGAGTGTGCAACCTAGGCATGTGCCCTTGACCGGAATCGAACCTGGAACCCTCTGATCTGCAGGCTGATGCTCTATCCACTGAGCAAAACCAGCTAGGGCAAAAAATAATTTTTAATTTAAGTATACTTGGTATACAATTTTATATTGGTTAGTTTCAGATGTATAATATAATGACTTTTATGCCTTACTATGTGATTACACCATCAATTCCAGTAATCATCTGTCACCTTGCAAACTTATCACAATATTATCTCTCTATATAAAAGCCTAAGTGACCAAACAACCAAAGCAGTTGATGGGTTGCTATGACGTGCACTGACCACCAGAGGGCAGATGCTCAATGCAGGAGCTGACCCTGGGGGTCAGTGTACTCCCACAGCCAACCTCCCACGGTCCCTCCCTGATTGGGGTCCCTCCCCCGGGCTGGCCAGCCCTGATGGCCCCGATCAGGACTAGGCAAGATGCCCCGATCGGCCCCGATTGCCAGCCAGGCCGAGGGACCCCACCCATGCATGAATTTGTGCACCGGGCCTCTAGTTGACTATATTTCCCTTCCCTTTTTCACCCATTCCCCACCCCCTCCCTTAGGGTAACCAGCTTTTCGGTCCCTATTTCTAACAGTCTGCTTTTGTTGTTTGTTTTTATTTTTAGATTTCACATATAAGTGAACCCATACAGTATGATTTTCTCTGCCTGATTTATTTCACTTAACATAATACTCTCTACTAGTAGATCCAGCCATCCATATTGTCACTAATGGCAAGATTTCTATTGTTGCATAATATTTATATATATACACATATGTACATACATACATATATATACACACATGTGTGTGTATAAACATATATATATATATATACATATGTGTGTGTATACACACACACACACACACACAATCTTTATCCATTCACCTATCAATACTGTAGACACCTAGGTTGTTTCCATATCTTGGCTATTGTAAATAATGCTGCAATGAACATAGGGTACATATATATTTTTGAATTAGTGCTTTCATTTTCTTTTTAAAAAAAATATATTTTATTGATTTTTTACAGAGAGGAAGGGAGAAGGATAGAGAGTTAGAAACATCAATGAGAGAGAAACATCCATCAGCTGCCTCCTGCACACCCCCTACTGGGGATGCACCCGCAACCAAGAAACATGCCCTTGACCAGAATCGAACCTGGGACCCTTCAGTCCGCAGGCTGACACTCTATCCACTGAGCCAAACCAGTCAGGGCAGTGCTCTCATTTTCTTTGGATAAATACCCACTAGAATCTCTGGGTCATATAGTATAAAACAAGGTATAATTTTTTATTTATTTTCCTTCCTTCCTTCCTTCCTTCCTTCCTTCCTTCCTTCCTTCCTTCCTTCCTTCCTTCCTTCCTTCCTTCCTTCCTTCCTTCCTTCCTTCCTTCCTTCCTTCCTTCCTTCCTTCCTTCCTTCCTTCCTTCCTTCCTTCCTTCCTTCCTTCCTTCCTTCCTTCCTTCCTTCCTTCCTTCCTTCCTTCCTTCCTTCCTTCCTTCCTTCCTTCCTTCCTTCCTTCCTTCCTTCCTTCCTTCCTTCCTTCCTTCCTTCCTTCCTTTCTTCCGGTTAATCCTCATCCTCTCTGCCTGCCTGCCTACCTGATCACCCCTAACCGCTGGTCTGCCTGATCACCCCTAACACTCTGCCTGCTTGCCTGATTGTCCCTAACTGCCTCTGCCTCACCCCCACCACCATGGCTTTGTCCGGGAGGATGTCTGGATGGTCGTCCAGAAGACAACCAGTCTAATTAGCATATCACCCTTTTATTAGTATAGACTAGAGGCCCGGTGCACAAAAATTTGTGCACTCGGGGGGCGGGGGGAGGGGGTTCCCCCAGCCCGGCCTGTGCCCTCTCGCAGTCTGGGACCCCTCGGGAGATAACGACCTGCTGGCTTAGGCCTGCTCCCGGGTGGCAGAGGGCAGGCCCAATCCCTAGGTGCAGCCCCTGGTCAGGCTCAGAGCAGGGCCGATTGGGGAGTTGGGGCGCCGCCCCGACATGCACAGAGCAGGGCGGATCGGGAGGTTGCAATGCCGCCCTCAGTCACGCTCAGGGTAGGGCCGATAGGGTGGGGGTCCCCACTGGGGTGCCTGGCCAGCCTGGATGAGGGGATGATGGCTGTTTGCAGCTGGTCACACCCCCTTCAGGGTGGGGGTCCCCACTGGGGTGCCTGGCCAGCCTGGATGAGGGGATGATGGCTGTTTGCAGCTGGTCACACCCCCTTCAGGGTGGGGGTCCCCACTGGGGTGCCTGGCCAGCCTGGATGAGGGGATGATGGCTGTTTGCAGCTGGTCACACCCCCTTCAGGGTGGGGGTCCCCACTGGGGTGCCTGGCCAGCCTGGATGAGGGGATGATGGCTGTTTGCAGCTGGTCACACACCCTTCAGGGTGGGGGTCCCCACTGGGGTGCCTGGCCAGCCTGGATGAGGGGATGATGGCTGTTTGCAGCTGGTCACACCCCCTTCAGGGTGGGGGTCCCCACTGGGGTGCCTGGCCAGCCTGGATGAGGGGATGATGGCTGTTTGCAGCTGGTCACACCCCCTTCAGGGTGGGGGTCCCCACTGGGGTGCCTGGCCAGCCTGGATGAGGGGATGATGGCTGTTTGCAGCTGGTCACACCCCCTTCAGGGTGGGGGTCCCCACTGGGGTGCCTGGCCAGCCTGGATGAGGGGATGATGGCTGTTTGCAGCTGGTCACACCCCCTTCAGGGTGGGGGTCCCCACTGGGGTGCCTGGCCAGCCTGGATGAGGGGATGATGGCTGTTTGCAGCTGGTCACACCCCCTTCAGGGTGGGGGTCCCCACTGGGGTGCCTGGCCAGCCTGGATGAGGGGATGATGGCTGTTTGCAGCTGGTCACACACCCTTCAGGGTGGGGGTCCCCACTGGGGTGCCTGGCCAGCCTGGATGAGGGGATGATGGCTGTTTGCAGCTGGTCACACCCCCTTCAGGGTGGGGGTCCCCACTGGGGTGCCTGGCCAGTCTGGGTGAGGGGCTGAGGGCTGTTTTCCGGCTGGCGAGTGACTAAAGCTTCCAACCGCTCCTTGTTTTCTTCTCTCTCTTTTTTTTTTATTCTGGGCCAGCTTTAGCTCTGAGGCCTCGCTGCTGAAAACATGGATACAATGTTTCGGTCCGGCTGGGTTTCAGTCCGGCTGGTTTCTGGCGGTTTGTTTACCTTCTTATTTGCAACATAGTATAGAGTTGCTAAGAGTTGCAGCTGAGAGGCTGGCAAGTGAGGCGGGGAATGTTGGAGTCTGCAGCAAGCAAGCCTTGTGCTCGCTTCAGTGCCTGGCTGCCGGCCGCCATCTTGGCTGATAGTTAATTTGCATATACTCACTGATTAGCCAATGAAAAGGGTAGCGGTCGTACGCCAATTACCATGTTTCTCTTTTATTAGTGTAGATATTTAGAAGTGATAATCATACCATTTCTATCTATTCTATTTATTAGAGAATCAATAAATCCAGTCCACGTTCAAGGGGAGGAGATTATACAATGAATGAATGCCAGGAACAGAGATCTCCAGGGTCATCTCAGAAGCTGCCTAGCACAATGAGGAACCAAATGTTTATATGATCCCAAAGTGTTACCGTAAAGATTGCATAATAATTTATTAAAGAAAACATGTACCATTACAATAGCGAGATTTGAGCTAACAAACTTAGCATCACAAACAGTGGAACTACCAAATATGATACAATATAAATTTTACATCACCTTTAAAGTAGTCTTGTCAAATATGTTTAATCTAACTTTAATTAATCTTTAGACTTAATTTTTCTTTTTTTAAAAATATATTTTATTGATTTTTTTACAGAGAGGAAGGGAGAGGGATAGAGAGTTAGGAACATCGATGAGAGAGAAACATCGATCAGCTGCCTCCTGCATACCCCCTACTGGGGATGTGCCCGCAACCAAGATACATGCCCTTGACCGGAATCGAACCCAGGACCCTTCAGTCCTCAGGCCAACGCTCTATCCTCTGAGCCAAACAGGTTAGGGCAATCTTTAGACTTAATTTTATAGTACATTGAGGAGATGGATGAAAGTTATCAAGAGCATGAAGAAGCAGCCAGACAAATTCAGAATGTAGGCCATTCCATAAAACCACCTTGTGGGACTCTTCAAAAGTTCAATGTCGTATGGAAAAAAAGTTGAGGGATTAATCCAAAAACTAAAGCGATACAACCAAAATGTGTGATCTTGGTTGGATCCTGGATTGGTCAAAACTAACTAACAAAAACAGCTAAAAAAAGACATTTTGGGGATAATGAAAGAAAATTTAATATGTAATAGCTATTGGAACATATTATACAATTACAATATTATTACACAACTACAGGCCCAGTGCATGAAATTCGTTCACAGGTAGGGTCCCTAGAATTGGCCAGTGATCAGGGCCGATGGGGCCTTCCTTCCAGCTGCCGGCCAGGGCCTCCCTTCATTCTGTGCTGCCTCCTGGTGGTCAGTGGACATCATAGTGAGCGAACTCCCAGGGGGTCGAACTCCCGAGGGGACACTTTGTATATTACACTTCTATAGATTTGTTGCCTAGGATAGGAAACCCCTGACAGCTAACAAAGTACAATATTTCTACAATAATGATGATGATGTTGAAAATTGCAAGTGTCTGGTTTGTGACAGCTGGAGTTGTTGTAAACATTGTATAAATAGCAACTCATTTTAGTGGATAGTATTACTGAACACTGGGCACTTGGCTTCCTTTCCCTAATCCACCCAACCCTGATGACACTAATGGGAGGTAGGCCATGTCTATAAAGAAATAATTTACTTTGATGATGGTGGATAAAGGTTCTGAACCATGAGCTACCCTCATCGAAGAATGGTAATGGTAACCCAACAAAAAAAGGTACCTTTATTTACCTACTAGAGGCCCGCTGCATGAAATTCATGCACCGGTATGGTCCTTAGGCCTGGCCTGCAATCAGGGCCATCTTCCCTGGCTGCCTGCAGCCAGCCCCGCCCCTCCGCTGCCACCCACCCCTGGTTTTCCATTCGCCATTGGGTGATCGGAACCTGCCAGCAGAGGAGTCAAGCAAAGGGAGGCTGAACCTAGGGAAATTTTCAAAAGGCCGGGGGAGTCCAGACTGCTGATAAGCTGGTCCTCACCCACTCACCACCCAAGTCCAGTAACACCACAGCCAGGCCAGCCATTTAAAGGGTTGCAAGTTTTGCCGAAACCGGTTTGGCTCAGTGGATAGAGCGTCGGCCTGCGGACTGAAAGGTCCCAGGTTCGATTCCGGTCAAGGGCATGTACCTGGGTTGCGGGCACATCCCCAGTAGGAGATGTGCAGGAGGCAGCTGATTGATGTTTCTCTCTCATCGATGTTTCTGACTCTCTATCTCTCTCCCTTCCTCTCTGTAAAAAATCAATAAAATATAAAAACAAACAAAAAATAAATTAAAGGGTTGCAAGTTTCAATGCTCCCTGCAAGAGTCGGTGTTCCCTGCATCTGGGCAGCTGGGAATGAAAGGCAACCCCCAGGCCTCTGGCAACGCTGTTCCTCCTGAGTTAGGCATACACACCCTGGGATTTCTGTTTCCTGTGAAGAGAGAGGGAGAAATGGATGGGAGGGGGGACCATGAGGGAGTAGGGTGTGGCAATTCATGCAGGGAACAGGTAAGGGCCGTTAAAGTCACTTCTCTGCCTGGGACAGAGCCGGGTTTAGGGGCAGCAGGTCTGCCCATTACTTTGTTGCCAGCGTCCTGGTAACTGGTGTGCATGCTGTGCACAAAGATGCCCCCCGAAATCATCACAACCAGCCAAGAGGCCCCTAACAGCCCCAACCCCTTGGCAGAAGGAAGAAACTTGTACACTGGCACTCCAGCACCTGTTGCTACAGTTTGCCTCTGAGGACCATTTTAAAAGCCAGAATAATGATGATCATTAAATAAAAGAATTAATAGTATTTTCTTTTCTTACAAGTCTTTGGGAAAATGAAATTCAGGTTTTGTTTGTTTTTTTATATTTTATTGATTTTTTACAGAGAGGAAGGGAGAGGGATAGAAACATCGATCAGCTGCCTCCTGCACACTCCCTACTGGGGATGTGCCCGCAACTAAGGTACATGACCTTGGCCGAAATTGAACCTGGGACCCCTGAGTCCGAAGGCTGACTCTCTATCCACTAAGCCAAACCGGTTAGGATGAAATTCAGGTTGTTTTTTTAAAAAAATATATGTTATTGATTTTTTACAGAGAGGAAGGGAGAGGGATAGAGAGTTAGAAACATCGATGAGAAACATCGACCAGCTGCCTCCTGCACACCCCCCACTGGGGATGTGCCTGCAACCAAGGTACATGCCCTTGACTGGAATCGAACCCGGGACCCTTCAGTCCGCAGGCTGATGCTCTATCCACTGAGCCAAACCGGTCAGAGCCGAAATTCAGGTTTTTGACCGATCCGCTAACATTTATAGTCGCCTGTGTCAAAGCAGGGTGTGTGTGGGAGCTGGGGGGTCGGGAGCGGAGATTGGTGCTCAAGGTGAGGAGGTGTAGAGGTGCGCTGCAGGGAGGGGGCAGTCTGGAGACCCCGGTCCCTGATGCTATTTGCGGAGCTGCAGCGCCTGCCCACCCATCTGCCTTACCTGTGGATGCAGTTTCCATGGCAATGGGCAGTGGCTGGGTGGGGTTCAAGCCCAGTTCCTGGGGCACTGCTTCCCTGGCCCCTGCGCCCAGCCTCTGGCTGGACTCCCCCACCTGCGGCACCAGCCTTGCCCCTTTCGGTGTCACCACTTCGTCCTCCTGGTCTCTAAACCACTGGGACCTGGGGCTGGCCAGCGGCAGCAGGTCTTCTTGGGGACTGGGTGGCACAGCCATGGCTGGCAGTACCCGGGTGCAGTGACGGTGGCTGGGAGGATGGAGGTGTGGTGGCTGGACCGGCCAGCGTTCCCTGCTGCTGCCCCTGCTGGGACTCGGGGCTTGGAAGGCTGCGGTGTACGTGCCGCCGCTGCTGCTGCTGCCACCACAACTCTGGCCCTGCCCGCCGTGCTCTCCGCTTCAGCTCCTCCTTCAGTTGGGGGCTGATCAGGGGTCGGGCTGGCCGGGGGGTTGGGGTGGCGATTGGGTCCCGGATCAGGCTGGTTGGCTGCCGCAGTGCACATCATAGCCACTGGTCGTTCAAGTCATTCCGCTGTAATGGTCACTGGGCTTTTATATAGATAGATTAGGTGTAATGGAGTCACTTTATAGGATAATGTCCTTATTCTTAGGATATGCTGAAATATTTTGGAGTAGAGTTACAAGGTCTGGAACTAACTTTTAAACAGTGTTTAACAATCACCGTGTGTTTATATGTGTGCATGTGTGTGTGCTTATATATATACTAGAGACCTGGTGCACGAAATTCATGCACTGGGGATGGGTGGGGGGTCCCTTAGCCCAGCCTGTGCCCTCTCGCAGTCTGGGACACCTCCCTCCTTACTACCCACCTGCTTGCTGCTTCCTACCGCTCGGCTTGCTGCTTAGGGCTGCCGCAAAGGCCTTGGGTCTGCTGGGTGCTGGGCCTGCAGGTTTGTGTTTCTGATTCTGCCCCCAGCATCCCCAGCTCCGTGATGGCGGGGTTTGGGTCTGCTGTGCCGGGGCTGCTGGGGGCCAGGCCTTCGGGTTTGTGTCTCTGATCCCCCCAGCAGCCGCAGCACTGTGATGGCGGGGCTTGGGGCTGCGGGGTGCTGGGCCTGCAGGTTTGTGTTTCTGATTCTGCCCCCAGCATCCCCAGCTCCGTGATGGCGGGGTTTGGGTCTGCTGTGCCGGGGCTGCTGGGGGCCAGGCCTTCGGGTTTGTGTCTCTGATCCCCCCAGCAGCCGCAGCACTGTGATGGCGGGGCTTGGGGCTGCGGGGTGCTGGGCCTGCAGGTTTGTGTTTCTGATTCTGCCCCCAGCATCCCCAGCTCCGTGATGGCGGGGTTTGGGTCTGCTGTGCCGGGGCTGCTGGGTGCCAGGCCTTCGGGTTTGTGTCTCTGATCCCCCCAGCAGCCCCAGCACTGTGATGGCGGGGCTTGGGGCTGCTGGGTGCTGGGCCTGCATGTTTGTGTCTCTGATCCGGCCCCCAGCAGCCCCAGCACCAAGGTAGTGGGCCTTGGGGCTGCTGGGTGCCGGGCCTGCTGGTTTGTGTCTCCGATCAAGCCCCCAGCAGCCCCAACACCACCTCAGCGGGGCTTGGGGCTGCTGGGTGCCGGGCTCCCCTGCGTGTTTGTGTGTCTAATCCGACCCCCAGCAGCCCCAGCACCGCCTAAATAACTTAAGGGAAACTTTATTTAGTCTTCTTTTAAAAGCAATCTAGTTTAAAAATGAGTTGCAGTTAAGAGAGAATAAAGAACATGGTACCTAAGAGTGAGATAGACAGACAGAGGAGAGGCTGGGCACTGGTCAGCGGCTTACATGCCAACTGTTCTCCACCTGGGAAATGATGTAAAATCAGTTTCTTTAGTTTTCTGCTTAATGGTCTTCTCCAGCACTGAGGGCTGGGCACTGGTCAGGGGCTTACATGCCAACTGTTCTCCACCTGGGAAATGATGTAAAATCGGTTTCTTTAGTTTTCTGCTTAATGGTCTTCTCCAGTGAGTGGAGTGGCATCTGCTCGCTTCTCCGTGGGGCCTGGCTTGGTGGTCGCCTTGGGGTCTGGCTGCGCTCCAGCGGGATCCGCACGGGCCTGCCTGCTCCGCCTGGCCCTGTCCACACGTTGCTTCCTCTGAGTCTTCCTTGGGCGCAGCCCTGGTCCATCACCTCCTCCTGTGTCTCGCACCGCTTCCACAGGGCCGAGAAAGAGGCCCACACAGAGTTCAGGTCTGCAGGGAGCTGGTCCTCTGCCTTCAGAACCTTCGGGATCTCCGCTTACAATTGTTCCCTTCCATGACCTTCCTTCCCTACCTCCGGCGTCTTCCCGGAGCACCACATGCCTGTCCTCCAGTAGCAGGTTGTCTTGTGTGGCTTTCAGGGCCTGGTGGCCGCACTACGGCCCTTCCGCGTTGGGCGCCCGGCCCAAGGCCCACCTGGGAAGGCGGGCGGCTCCCCAGCAAGTCCCGCTGCACCAGGCGCATGTGCTCCTGCCCCCCACCGTGCCCTCCAGGTATGCTGTGCTCAGGGCCTGGGAGTTAAGCAACAGGGTGGTCCTGATGCGGTAGAGCTGGGCCAGCGTCAGCTTCCTGTGCTGGGCAGAGATCCAAGGGGGCGCTCAGGCTGGACCCTGGGGGAGATCCCTGAGGGCAGCTCTCTGCTCCTCCTGGCGGGCCCTTTGGGCTCCCCCGCCAGGCAGGTGGTCCTGCCCTCCATCTCTGATAGCTGGGAACCACTGCCAGGGCTTGGTGCACCCCCACAATTCCAGCAGGGCCCAGCTTCGTGAGGGGAGCCCTGAGTCCTAGTGCCGGTGGCTGTGGCAGCCAAGTAGAGTTCCGACAGGCTGCGGCTGGGGGCTGGGGGGGGGCCCCCTGCCAGCAGCTGCAGGAGGCTGGCCTCAAATTTGGACTTGAGCAGGTGGGGCAGGCGGGGCAGCAGCTGGACAGGGGTGCAGCAGCGGAGGCGGGGAGAGGGTGGGGGTGAAGGGGCCTGTGGTAAATCTAGGGGCCGGGGCGCTGGCTCCACCACAGGGGCTGGGGTCGCAAAGTCTTGCAAGGAGGTGGAGGAGAGGGTGCCGTAGGCGGAGTCCATGGAGCAGGAGCTGCCCTCCCCGGGGCCCAGGGCCAGCAGCTCGCTGGTCAGTGTGACAGATGAGGCGGTGGTACTGAGGGACATCTCGTCCGATTGGGAGCTGAAGGGGCCGCCCTTGAACTCGGGAGAGGAGAGCGTCTCCCCGGGCTCCAGCACCACCATGGCCAGGGTCTCTGTGGAGCCATCGGAGGCGCAGTGCTGGGAGTCCAGGCTGTTGCTGCTTTTGCGCAGGATGGTGGGGAGCTGGCAGCGGAAGTGCTACTCTCCCCACCCTCCTCTTCCTGGTCTTCCTCCTCGTCCTCCTGCTCATCCTCCTCCTCCTCCAGGCTCTGCAGGTGCTGCTGACAGCCCGCGTGCTCCTGCGCACACAGCTGCTGCAACTGGTTCTGGGCATTGTAAATGGAGTCCACCCAGCCC
>NW_005370127.1:836109-839363 GCF_000412655.1 Myotis brandtii
GTGTACTCCACGCAGCCCTCCTCCTCCATGCAGTACCGGATGTAGGGCTTGAAGAGGGAGCCGAACATCTTGAAGCCTTTGAGGAGGTCTCAGGCTGCAGCAGCGCCACGGTCGCAGCGCCTTCTCCACCATCGGCGCCATCACGCTGCCTCACAGCCCGCGGTGCAGACGCGCGATCTCAGGGATATTACTGAACAGGAGCGGGGCGTGGAGGTGTTGGGACTCCTCCCCAGGGCGGCCCTTCACCCGGGAGTCCCTGCCGCTCCATTCACCCCCTTGGCCAGCGGGGAGCGCCCTCGGTGGGTCCTCTGCTCCGGGCACTGGGGAGGAGGAGACCGAGGAGGGCGAGGCCCTGAAGCAGGAGGAAGCTGTGGAAGGCAGGCAAGGAGCCCAGGACTCAAGGCACCCCCACCGCCACCCCGCGTCCTGCTGGGGCCTGCACCCAGGACTGCCATGGCTGCAGCAGGGCCACTGGCTGGGCTTGGAGGTGAGTCCTCCGCGCACAGGCCCAGTGGCCTGCCTGGTGTGGGTGGTGGTTTCGGGTCACCTTGAAGGAGGCTCCGGCCTTTCTCTGCTCCTCTCCTGGTGGAGCGGTGGGACTCCAGCGCTGAGGTCAGAGGATCCGCCTTCCAGCCCCCAGGCCGCTTCTCGGAGTTGGAAGTTGTGCCATCAGCCTCTGCCTAGGACAGAACCTCTGCACCCCCAGGGTGCATAAACACACAGGGCTTCCATCAGGCTTCGCTGATACCGGGGCCGTGAGGCCTCGCAGCTCCGCTTGGCACCGGGCCGTGAGGCCTCATGGCTCCGCTGATCCCGGGGCCGTGAGGCCTCGCTGCTCGGCTGGCTTCGGAGCCCTTTGGCTTCGCTCCACCACTTGGAGCCTAGTATGCAAATTAACCGCCATCTTTCTTGGTGGTTAATTTGCATAGCGCCCTGATTAGCCAATGGGAAGCGTAGCGGAGGTACGGTTAATTACCCTTTTTGTCTTTTATTAGATAGGATGCACAGAGAAAGAAAAAACAAATGTGGAAAAATGTTAATAGTTGAATCTAGAGTACATAGTATTTATTAAACTGTTAAAGTTATTTTTAAAACTTTTCTGTGTGCTTGAAGTTTTTTAAAATAAAAAATTGGGGCAAAATTTCTCTTTCATCTTTATCTCCAAATAATTCCATTGGTCATTTTTTTAAAGTATATTTTTTTAATTGATTTCAGGGTGGAAGGGAGGAGAGAGAGATAGAAACATCAATGATGAGAGAGAATCATTGATCAGCTGCCTCCTGATTACTCCCTACTGGGGATCAAGCCCAAAACCCAGGCATGTGCCCTGTGACCTCCTGGTTCATAGGTTGATGCTGAACTACTGAGTGATGATGGCTGGGCTCCACTGGTCTTAAGACTCTATTTTAGGTAATCTTTCCTGCATATAGTTTCTCTCTGAGGAATGTCTAAAATAATAACCCCTCTCTTTTTTACTCAAGAAAAAAGAAACTTCCTGAGAACAATTACTAAATAGAGAAGTTTTACCCGCAGTTTCGCTTCCTGTGGTTTCAATTACTCAAGTCAACCTTGACTTGAAAATATTACATAAAAATTCCAGAAATAAGAAATTAATATGTTTTATATTGTTCTGAGTAGCATGATGAAATCTTGAGTCATTCCACTCAGTCATGCCCAGGATGTAAATCATACCCTTGTCTAGTGTCTCCATGCTGTACATGATATCCAACTGTTTAGTCACTTAGCCATCTAGGTTATCAAATAGACTGTTAAGATATTGAAATGCTTTATGTTCAAGTAACCCTTATAGTAGCCTAAATCTACATCACAATGCCTACATTATTCACCTCACTTTGTCTCATTGTATCATCTCACATCATCACAAGAAGGGTGAATACAGTACCATACGATATTTTGAGAAATCACTTTCACATAACTTTTATTATATTTCTATATATAAAAGGCTAAGCGACCATCCAACCGAATAACCGACATCTATGACATGCAATGACCACCAGGGGGCAGATGCTCTGACTGGTAGCTATGACGTGCACTGACCACGTGCACTGACATGCACAGGCAGATGCTCAATGCAGGAGCTGCCAAGCTGCAGTGACTTGGTAGCGGCATTTCTCACGAGACGCACCCCAGAACCAGAAAGGAGGGAGCCCGATACCGGGGTGCCTCACCTGAGAACCGCCCTCTCACAATCTGGGATCCCATGGGGGATGTCAGAGAGCCAGTTCAGCCCGATCCCCACAGGCCAGACCGAGGGACCCCACATGTTGGAGAGAGCCCACTTACTCCACAGATGCCTTTGGAGCTGTGTACCGCTTCAGGTGTGGCCAACCGGGGAGGGACTATGGGAGGGTGGCTCCAGGGTGTGTCCGCCCTGTCTTGCCCAGTCCTGCCCCGCTGGCCACCTTCTAATTAATTTCCTTTCAATTTGCATGAATTCGTGCATCAGAACACTAGTACTGTTATAGTTGTCCTATCTACACTAATAAAAGAGAAACATGGTAATTAGCATACGACCGCTACCCTTCCCATTGGCTAATCAGCATATCCTTATGCAAATTAACTGTCAGCCAAGATGGCGGCCAGCAGCCATGCACTTGGAAGCGAACATGAGGCTTGCTTGCTCCAGTGACTGCAGACTCCAACGTTCCCCGCCTGACTTGCCGGCCTCTGAGTTGCAACTCTAAGCAACTATGTACTATGTTGCAAATAAGAAGCTAAACAAAACCCCAGAAACCAGCTTTCAGCCTGCCGGGATCTCAGAGCTGAAGTTATACATTGTTTCGATTATAGAACGGCAAACAAACCAGATACGAAGCCTCAGAGCTAGAGCCAGAGCTAAAGCTGGCCCAGAATAAAATAAAAAAAGAGAAAAAAAAGGAGCGGTTGGGAGCTTCAGTCAACAACCGCCAGCCTGAAAGCAGCCCTCAGCCCCTCACCCAGACTGGCCAGGCACCCCAGTGGGGACCCCCACCCTGAAGGGGGTGTGACCAGCGGCAAACAGCAATCATCCCCTCATCCAGGCTGGCCAGGCACCCCAGTGGGGACCCCCACCCTGAAGGGGGTGTGACCAGCTGCAAACAGCCATCATCCCCTCATCCAGGCTGGCCAGGCACCCCAGTGGGGACCCCCACCCTGATCCAGGACACCCTTCAGGGCAAACCAGCCGGCCCCCAGGCCTCTATCCTATATAGTAAAAGGGTAATATGCCTCCCAGCACCAGGATCAGCGGAGCC
>NW_005370127.1:840286-841785 GCF_000412655.1 Myotis brandtii
ATTAGACAAACATGGTAATTGACCATACCTTCGCTACACCTCCCATAGGCTAATCAGCACGATATGCAAATTAACTGCCAACAACGATGGCGGCTAATTTGCATACAAAGGTGCGAAGCGGCGGAGTGAAGACTGAAGGAGGCTCCAGCCAGCTGGAGCAGCGGAGAAGACTGAAGGCAGCTCCGGCCGAACCAGCGAAGAAGACTGAAGGCTCCGGCCGGAGCGAAGGCCTGGGTCCCGGGTGCCAGAGGAAAACCAGTGCCGGCAGCCAGGGGAAGGGAAAGCCTATTGCACAAATCTCTTCATGCAACAGGCCTCTAGTCCTATCTAATAAAAGACAAAAAGGGTAATTGATTGTACCTTCGCTACGCTTCCCATTGGCTAATCAGGGTGATATGCAAATTAACTGCCAAGAAAGATGGCGGTTAATTTGCATATGTAGGCGCCAAGCGACGGAGCGAAGCCGGCTGGCCCCAGGCAGGAGCAGCGAGCGAAGGCCAGCGTGGCAAGTGAAGAGCAAAGAGGGGGCCCGCTGGCACACGGCAAGCTGGGGGCTTAGCTAAGGCTTAGCGCATACTCCCCGGTGGCCCCGCAGCAGGGCATCCTGGCAGCCTCCTGACAGGCGGGCGGCGGGTTGAGCCGAGGGGGGCAGGGGCTGCAGGAAGCCATGGAGGGGCAGGGCGGCCGGAGCCAAGTTCCCGGGGGTCTGAGGAGAGTGCCTGACAGGAGCCCGGATTGCAAAGAAGGAAGAGGAAGCAGCCACGGGGAGCTCTTCCAATCCTCCTGCACGGACACCCTACCCCAGCCCCCGCACCCCCGGGGGGACGGGGAGGCTGACCAGACAGGGAGAAGACCCAGTCTTGGGGGTAGCTGCAGCCCATATCTCTGACTCCAAATCTTTTCCCCTGCCACCCCCGCCAGGGGCGCCCACAACAATAGCACGCCTGCGACAACCCGTCAGCACCCCTGAGGCACCTGAGGCCCATGGCCTGCTGCTGCTGGGCCCCCTCTGCTGGGGCCAGGCACGCCTCTCCTCCCTACAACTCCAGACCCAGGTGAAGGCAGGCCTAAGTGGCCCCTCAGGGTCAGACTCATCCCCCACAACACCCCCTCCCCGACAGCAGTGGCGCCATCTCCGCAGCAGAAGTGCACTGAACCTTGCCAGGGGTGCGGCTAAACCCGCCCTCCTAGCCCACTAAGCCGTCATTTGGACATCCCCCCAGGGCTCCCAGACTGTGAGAGGGCACAGGCCACACTGAGGGATGCCCCCCCAGTACACGAATTTCGTGCACTGGGCCTCTAGTCTATATATATAAAAGCCTAAGCAACCGTTCGACCATTAGCCATGATGCACACTGACCACCAGGGGCAGACGCTCAACACACAGGCATGGAAATATGGAATAGACTGATGATTCTCAGAGGGAAGGGGGGAGGGGGAGGGCAGGAAGAAATTAACCAAAGATCTTATATGCATACTAGAGGCCCAGTGCATGGATT
>NW_005370127.1:842481-843783 GCF_000412655.1 Myotis brandtii
CTGGGGGGGGGCCCAGGCCCCCCCGGGGGGCCCCCCCCCCAGTGCACGAATTTCGTGCAGCGGGCCTCTAGTTTTATTATATTACTAGAGGCCCAGTGCATGAGATTCATGCACTTGTAGGGGGCATGGCCTGCAGGGATCGGCCCGCTGTGGGAGTGCTGCTCATCCCGGTCAGCCAAGTGGCTCTGGACCTGCCCTCTGGGCTGTGGACCCACCCTCTGAGCAGCTGCTCATCCTGGTCAGCCGAGCGGTGCTCCCACTGTGGGAGTGCACTGACCACCAGGGGGAAGCTCCTGCGTTGAGCGTCTGCCCCCCCCCATGGTCAGTCATAGCAACTGGTCGTGCCGCCGTTTGGTTGCTGGGCTTTTATTATATAGGACTGTTGTTAATGTCTTACTATACCTAAATTTATAAATTAAACTTTATCATAGGTATGTAGGTATAGGAAAACACATAGTATATACAGTAAGTCCTCACTAAACATCATTGATAGGTTCTTGAAAACTTCAAGTTGAAACGACAGCATCTGATAAAACCATTTTACCACAGGCTAATTGATATAAACAAGAGTTAAGTTCCTACAGCATATTTCTGGTCACACCAGGCCTCTAGTATAACAATGAGATTCTTTCTCAACAGCTTTCTAAAGCAGAAAAAAGTAAATTCAATAGCTTAGAAATTGAACTTCATCACACAAGAGATGCTCTCAGAGAAAGGACTTTGGTTTTAGAAGGTGTAGAAAGAAACCTAAGGCAAACATAGTGTCAAAAGGAGGCAACTTGCCCTAACCGGTTTGGCTCAGTGGATAGAGCGTCAGCCTGCGGACTCAAGGGTCCTAGGTTCGATTCCGGTCAAGGGCATGTACCTTGGTTGTGGGCACATCCCTAGTAGGGAGTGTGCAGGAGGCAGCTGATCGATGTTTCTCTCTCATCGATGTTTCTAACTCTCTATCCCTCTCCCTTCCTTTCTGTAAAAAAAAAAAACAAAAAAACATATTTAAAAAAAAAAAAAAAAGAAGGCAACTGAACACGTGTATCAAAAAGAACAAGGTAAAGTGAATAAAAACATTGGAAAGCAGGAATCCTTACAGGAGCGGTGATCTCACCTACTAATTGAAAATACAGTGGTGCCTTGACTTACGAGTGTCCCAACTAACGAGTTTTTCAAGATACGAGCTGTCTCTCGGCCGATTTTTTGCTTTGAGTTGCGAGCTAAAATTCGGGTTAGGAGCCAGCTTCAGATACCCCACCGCTAGTTGGCGCAGCGAACGTCACAGTGAACGCCACAACATCAGCCCAGCAT
>NW_005370127.1:845897-854208 GCF_000412655.1 Myotis brandtii
GGCCGATTTTTTGCTTTGAGTTGCGAGCTAAAATTCGGGTTACGAGCCAGCTTCAGATACCCCACCGCTAGTTGGCGCAGCGAACGTCACAGTGAATGCCACACTGATTAATGGCATTTCAATTCATTGTAATGGTGAAAATTGATTTGACATACGAGTAATTTGAGTTACGAGCTCCGTCACGGAACGAATTAAACTTGTAAGTCAAGGCACCACTGTACGTTGCTTCTGCAACACCTGGATCATGCTCACAACAAAGCTGATGGAAAGACAGTAATTAATATTCAAGATCAGTTTAGGAACATCATAAAAATATTAAAGTCAAAAGTGAAAAGCAAGGTCTTATGCTTGTGAGAATTATGAGAATCAACCTGTAATCTTTTTTTGTCAAAGGAGGACGTTCCTCAGCTTAAGAGCAGTCATTTTGAGCCCTAGCCAGTTTGGCTCAGTGCATAGAACGCCGGCCCACAGACTGAAGGGTCCCAGGTTCTATTCCAGTTAGGGGCACATGCCTGGGTTGTAGGCTCGATCTCCCCACTGGAGGCAGCCAATCAATGATTCTCTCGGCTGCCATTCTAAGTTGCATGACTTGCAATTTCCCAGGAGGCCACCATTTTAAGTTTTGGTTTCCTAAATGTCTAACCTCCCCCACCCTCCTTTGAATTAGCCAATCGTGCAAGAATGTGAACCCGAGCCTTAAGCAATCAGGGTGAGGGGCAGACTGTGCCAGGGATTAAATCTGAGTGCGAAGTCTTTGTTTACCAGACTCTTTGTTGGTTGCACACCCTTCTGCAGAAGTAAAGATATTGCTTTGCTGTCTGACCCCCAAGTATCCTTTGTGTTCTACCAGGACCCCTTAACTCTGGGGCTCGCCTTATTTCTAACATGCTGAGTGAAAGAAATAAGGAGTTAATCAATGAATGGTATAATTTAAAAGAATATATCAGTATCAAAAGGATAAAGAGAGACCGCAAATATAATAATGAGATTCTTAATAATTTTCTAAAGCAGGAGAAAGTAAATTCAATAGCTTAGAAATTGAGCTTCATCATACAAGAGATGCTCTCAGAGAAAGGACTTTGGATTTAGAAGGTGTAGAAAGAGACTTAAGCCAAACAGTGTCAAAAGACAGAAGATACAGTTGTTAGACAACTTCAAAGAGAACTGGCTGACACCCCTAAAAAACTATCTATGACAGAGGCTTCACTAGAGGGTGAATCACGTTTTTGTATGAATTTAGAAGATGAGAAACAAGAGTTCAAGAAGGAATTAGATCAAAGCAGAAATCAATCTCAGCATGAAAAGGAACAGTGAAAGAAATAAACAGTCAAAGAGTTAAACCTATCTCTGAAATATAGCTGGCATCAAGAAATGAAGAAAAATGGTGAATTAGAAAAAGAGATTACCAGGTTTATGGAGTTTTGAGAAGATTCTTAGATTCCAGATGTTCTACAAGATGGGCTGGGAAATAAAGTGAGCCCAGCCACCCCACAGAGCAGGCCTCAGTGCTGCCCAGCAGAAAGGTCTTGTGAACGAGCCACCCCCGGCATCTCCCCAGGAGTCAGTGTGCCAGTATGGGGACATAGCCGGCAGGCAGAATCAGACCCACATGTTCCATTACTAGAATAATGCATTGAGAACTGCTTTATTGGCAAGCACGTGAATGACTCTGCGTAAGGAAACTGGGCCTGTACCTCCTGAGTAACTCAGGTGGCCTGGACATCCCTCTAGTTACCAATTTTCTTAGCCTCCTCCTTAGTGAGAGGCTGATCACAATGCTAGGTAAGCTTTCTTCCCTTGACAAGTCTACCAGCACAGGGTGATGGCCAGGAAGCACCAGGTAAACCATCTTCCTGCTGAGTAGAATTCTAACCTTCATGTTATTAAACCATGAAAAATACTTTGTTTACAAGATCATCAAAATTAAAATTTGGTTTTCAAGTTCTTCCAGAAAGAAAAAGAAATGTGATTGATTCATTAAAAAACATATTTGTAAGCTGACTGGGTGGCTCAGTTGGTTGGATCCATCATCTTGTACACCCAAAGGTTGTGGGTTCGATTCCTGGTCAGGGCACATACCTAGGTTGCGGCTTCGATCCCCATTTGGAGCCTATGTGTGAGGCGACCGATCAATGTTTGTTTCTCTCTCTTTCTCTCAAATCAATAAACATATCCTCAGGTGAGAATTAAAAAACAAAAACATTTGTAATTATTGTGCATTTTTAGCTGTACTTTATGAAGTCTCAAAGATTCCCATGCCTCTGTCAGCTTCCTGCATAGGTCCATTTCACTTATGTAATAATATATCTATAATAATAAAAGCATAATATGCTAATTAGACCAGACGTCCTTCCAGATGACCTTCCAGATGAAGCCGGGGCCGTGAGGGAAGCCTGGGTCCTGGGTGCTTCCCTGCCTGGGTGCCAGAGGGAAGCCAGTGCCAGCAGCCGGGGGAAGGAAGGCCTACTCTTGCACCAATTTCGTGCATTGGGCCTCTTGTAAATAATAAATCAGCATTTTGTTGACTTAAGATTTTCATCCAAAAACTCAATAACAGCTTCTTCATCTGCTGATTGAAGCAGTCTCTGAATTAGCTGATCCAGGCACTTCTCCCCACATAAAAATTTCTGGTAAAAGAGAGAAATTTTTATGAAAATCTGGTCACTAGAAATAAAGGAGAAATGAAGAAAAGAATTAAGTGTAATTAAGTAGACACTTAATTCTTTTCTTTACAGTCATTGTTTAATAGCAACAAAGAATTACTAATCTACAATACAATGAATAATACTATTACTAACTTGGGAGGATGCTCATTGTTACTGACTCATATTCTTCACAACTTTTATTTATTTTTTTATTGAAAAGTAGCAGTTTAAGCCCCAAGTGCAACATAGTTAATAATACTTTGTCTTTAAAGGGGGGTTTACAAAAAAGCTTATGAATCTTTTATCACCAAATTTTACCATGTTATAAAGTCCTGAATAGATGAAAAAATGTGTTTAATTTTTAGATGATTAAAAAATGGCATATAAAGAGAACAATTGATCTATCTGTCCTATACCACATAATTCTGGTTATTATGGCTTTTTATGTGAAAAGTGAATGTAAAAGAGTAAATAGAATTATATTCTATTTTAAATTAGAATTTTGCTTAAAAACCAATCTTGTAGAATTTGAATTTTTCCAATAACTCTGAAGACAACAAAACAGAGATCCGAATCAACTTTTGAAATTTACTATGCCTCTCTCTTTAAAATTCCTCTCTGCCTGGCTTTTCTGACAACACAGTTCTAAGTTCTCAAACCATTTTTGGGAGAATATATTTGCTGAATCCTTTCTCCTCTGGTACTTTAGAAAATATCAGGCTTTTTATTCTTGTCCTGAAAATTACACCCTTTTCATTTATATCACATTATTTCACAAAGGCAACGAAGACTGAAATGCCCTAATGCCTCAGGGATCTTGTTGCCAGGCTAACGTGTGGACTGCTCCTTGACATTCTATCTTGCCAAACACTCTGGATTTGGCTCAGCTAAAGCCTCTCTGTAACACTACAGCTCACACTTCTCATACCAACTCTCCAAATTTAAATAACTTAATCCATAAATGGTTTAGGATAATTCTGTGTTTTCTTAAACCGGAAATACTGCACAGTAGTTTTGAAATCTAGAAGTCTTGTGTAATAAAAAATATTTATGATGGAATATTTAGGGGACAAGTATCTTGAGGTGTGCAACTTGCTTTCAAATGGTTCAACAGCAACACAGGTGTGTATAGAGAGAGAGAAAGAGAAGGTGGAGGAGGAAGAGAGGGCAAACATAGCAAAATGTTAACAACTATTGCATCTAGGTATAAGGTGCATGTTGAACTTGTCTTTAAACATATGTGCTTGAAAAATTCAAAATAAAAAGTTCAGAAAATTTTATGTTAACTTCCAAATAATTTCACGGAATGAAAACTGTTTCAGTTAGACCTCCCTACATCCCTCCATAAAGTTTCTTTCTGTGAAATTACTAAAATGATGACTCCAAGTACCTTTCCTGTGTTATAGAAGTTCTGTGTAATAGTTGTTGGGATTAGTCAATTAGCACATTCTCATATTTCATAAATGCTCCAAATATAGACATTGGCTTCATGGAAATACTTTACTGTTGGCATCTGGAACACAGAACATTTAAAGTTTTGCTGTTGGCATCAACTAATCTTATATTTAGTCTTTTTTTTTTTTTTTTTAAATTCTCAACCGAGGATATTTTTAGTGGAAGGGAGGGGTAGAGACAGAGAGAGAGAGAGACATCGATGTGAGAGAGACCCATTAACTGATTGCCTCCTGCACGCGCCCAATCAGTGACGGGGATTGAGCCTGCAACTGAGGTATGTGTCCTTGACTGGAATGGAACCCAGGACCCTTCAGTCTGAGGGCCGACACTCTATCCACTGAGCCAAACCGGCTAGGGCTATTTAGTCTTTCTTAAATGGTTTTAAAGTTGAATTTTCGGTTGAGTGTACACACTTGTTATCTCTCAAGTTGAACTGTAGGGTAAAGAATGCCTTACTATCTTTATATTTCACAAAACACCAGCATATAATAAAACTTAATTAAACTTTAAAATTAAACAGAACCATGGCTGGTGTGCTCAGTGGTTAGAATGTCAGCCCACAGACCAAATGGTCACAGGTTCTATTCCTAGTCAAGGACACATACTGCAGTTGTGGTATCACTCCCCACCCCGAGTTGGGGTGCGTGTGGCAGGCAACCAGTTGATGTCTCTCTCACATTGATGTTTTCCTCTGTCTCTCCCTCTTCCTCCCTCCCTCCTACTCTCTCTGAGAACTATAGGAAAAATATCCTCAGGCGAGGATGAAAGAAAGAAAGAGAGCGAGAGAGCGAGAGAGAGTGAGAGAGAGAGAGAGAGAAAAAAAAAGGAAGAAAGAAGTCCCATCGAAAGAAAGAAAGAAAGGAAGAAAGGAAGAAAGGAAGGAAGAAAGAAAAATAAAAAAGAAAGAAAGAAAGAAAGAAAGAAAGGAAGAAAGGAAGAAAGGAAGGAAGAAAGAAAAATAAATAAATAAGTCCCATCCAGTGAGTTCCTTCCCAGGATTTTTAATCTGGAAACACACAGGGTCATCCTCCTCTTGGCTAAAGCTGAAGTACTTAAAGTTGACAAGAGGTTAGAAGCCACATTTTTAGTCATGGGAGAAAGCAATCTTCAGGGAGAGAAGAATGAAGCTGATACATTGAAAGGAGCAAACATGAGAGCTGGATGGAAAATATCCTGATGATATGAATTCCCATATTCATTTATTCCTGAAGCCCAGCTTCATTGCCAGGGTGGTGGCAGTAGCTCTAGTACATTTCTATCCTTGGGGTATGTAACGTCACCCAGTATTCTTGTGAATTCCTTTGTAGGTATTTTTATTTTTATTTATCTAGATAAAAAGGAAGAAAGAAAGGGAATGTAAAAGCACTATAATAAAAAATTTTAAGATTTATACCATTTTAAGAATATGAAAACTTTTTATAAAATTAGTGTGCCTGAAGCTCAAATTATTATAGTATTGCCAAGGTGACTTCATCATTTGGAAATTATGTAACAAGGATTATGTCTTCCTAATAATCACAACATATTCACAGCTCAATTGGGTTAACCTGAGTGCTAAAGATAAAAAGATCAAAGAGGAAGGAATTATAGTTCCTACTTTTCAGAAGCTCATAATTTAGTAGGAGAGTTAAGCAATATATAAGCATCATAATACAGTGCAAGAAATTTAAAAACACAGAAAAAAGGGTTTTAAGGGAGCCATTAACTGTGAAAAGAAGGTGGCATCAAGGAAAGAAAAAATTTGAATTAGAACTTAAAAGCCAACAGTATTTCTCCAACAGAGACAAGCAGAGCATTTCAGTCAAAAGAATAACTATGAAGAAAAGTCTGGAAACAAAGTAAAGTTAACTTTGGAACAACATGGGTTTAAAATGAGCGAGTCCATTTATATGCAGATTTTTTTCAATAAATATTTTGGCAAAGTTTTTGGAGATTTGCTATAATCTGAAAAAATTCACAGATGATCCTTATGATTTTCTTAATAGCATTTTCTTTTCTCTAGCTTACATTATTATAAGAAACTAAAGGCCCGGTACACGAAATTCGTGCAAAGGGTAAGGGTGTGTGTGTGTGTGTGTGTGTGTGTGTCCCTCAGCCCAGCCTGCACACTCCAATCTGGGACATCCCTCTCACAATCTGTGACTGCTGGCTCCTAACCACTTGCCTGCCTACCTGCCTGATTGCCCCTAACCACTCCCCTGCCAGCCTGATTGACACCTAACTGCCCTCTCCTGCCAGCCCGATCGCCCCAAACTGCCCTCCCCTGCCAGCCCGATCACCCCCAACTGCCTTCCCCTGCTGGCCTGGTCCCCCCCAGCTGCCCTCCCCTACCAGCCCGGTTGCCCCCAACTGCCCTTCCCTGCAGGCCTGGTCACCCCCAACTGCCCTCCCCCGCAGGCCTGGTCACCCCCAACTGCCCTCCCCTGCAGGTCCGTTCGCCCCCAACTGCCCTCCCTTGCTGGCCATCTTGTGGCGGTCATCTTGTGATGACATGGGTACAGCCATCTTGTGACGCCATGGGGGCGGCCATCTAGTGGCCACATGGGCGCGGCCATCATGTGACGACATGGGCGTGGCCATCTTGTGGCCACATGGGGGCAGCCATCTTGTGCGAGGGTGTGATGGACAATTTGCATATTGCCGCTTTATTATGTAGAATGGTATACAATATATATAATGTATTATGTGCTAATTGAATGTTTATGTTACTGGTAAAGCTCCCAGTCAACAGTAGACTATTAGTAAAGTTTTAGAAGAGGCAATCAAAAGTTATACATAGATTTCGACTGCAGAAGGGGTCAGTATCCATAACCCCTACATTGTTCAAAGATCAATTGTATATTTAAAACCCAGGACAATGGGAAATTTCTAGTATAAATGGAATATAGGGCAGGAGATAGGTTGATGCTAAGAAATCTGCATAAGGACTTTGAGAAACAATAAAAATACAAAACAATGTATCACATGGAAGTCTGTGCTTATCTATACTAATAAAAGGGTAATATGCTAATTAGACTGGGAGACCTTCCAGATGTCCTTCCGGACAAAGCCAGAGGCAGAGGCAGTTAGGGGCGATCAGGCCAGAAGGGGAGGGCAGTTGGGGGTGAGCAGGCCGGCAGGCAGAGTGGTTAAGGGCGATCAGGCAGGCAGGTGAGTAGTTAGGAGCCAGCGGTCCTGGATTTCGAGAGGGATGTCCAACTGCCAGTTTAGGCCCGATCCCACAGGAATCCCAGATTGGAGAGGCTGCAGGCCGGGCTGAGGGACACCCCCCCTCACCCCCCAGTGCATGAACTTCGTGCACCAGGCCACTACTCTCTCTATATAAAAGCCTAAGCAACCGGCCAACTGTTCAACTGGTAGCTATGATGGGCACTGACCACCAGGAGGCAGACCTCAACACAGGAGCTGCCGAGCTGTGGTGACTTGCCAGCTGTGGTTCTCAGGTGATGCACCGGAACCAGAGAGGAGGGAGCCGGATTCCAGGGTGCATCACCTAAGAACCGCCCTCTCACAATCTGGGACTCCTCAGGGGATGTCGTAGAGCTGGTTTCGGCCCCATCTCTGCAGGCCAGGCCGAGGGACCCCATCTGTGCACAAATCCGTGCACTGGTCCTCTAGTTATCTAGATAAATAAAAATAAAAATAGCCAAAGGGAATTTACAAGAATACTGAGTGACCTTACATACCCCAAGGATAGAAATGTACAGGGCTACTGCCACCACCCTGGCAATGAAGCTGGGCCTCAGGAATAAATGAATATGGGAATTCATATCATCAGGATATTTTCCATCCAGCTCTCATGTTTGCTCCTTTCAATGTATCAGCTTCATTCTTCTCTCCCTGAAGATTGCTTTCTCCCATGACTAAAAATGTGGCTTCTAACCTCCTGTAAACTTTAAGTACTTCAGCTTTAGCCACCAAGGGGAGGATGACCCTGTGTGTTTCCAGATTAAAAATTCTGGGAAGGAACTCATTGGATGGGACTTGTTCAGACTTCCTCCCCATATAAATCAAGTATTGTCTTGGGTCAGGACCATGATTATGTCAGAACATAGAAGTGCCATCAGGGACTATGTGGATGGAGTAGGGAAGAGGTCAGGGTCTAGACCAGTGATGGCGAACCTTTTGAGCTCAGCGTGTCAGCATTTTGAAAAACCCTAACTTAACTCTGATGCTGTGTCACATATAGAATTTTTTTTTATATATATATT
>NW_005370127.1:854234-858880 GCF_000412655.1 Myotis brandtii
AAGGGAGAGGGATAGAGAGTTAGAAACATCGATGAGAGAGAAACATCGATCAGCTGCCTCTTGCACACTCCCTACTGGGTATGTGCCCGCAACCAAGGTACATGCCCTTGACCGGAATCGAACCTGGGATCCTTAAATCCGCAGGCCGACGCTCTATCCACTGAGCCAAACCAGTTAGGGCAGAAATTTTTTGATATTTGCAACCATAGTAAAACAAAGACTTATATTTTTGATATTTATTTTATATATTTAACAAAGAAAAATCAACCAAAAAAATGAGTTCGTGTGTCAGAGGTGTCAGAGGTTCGCCATCACTGGTCTAGAATAATGAGAGAACAGTCCCACAGACATCCACTTTCTCTCCTCTCCACCCCTTACATTCTGTCTTATAGCAGTTGCTTTGGGGTTAAAGCCCTTGTCACTTTTCTTGCGACATCCACAACTATTCAGTTCCTACACTAGTGTCTTTCCTGCATGCAGATTTTAATGTTTTACTACAACGTTTTTTATGCCATTTTTTCCTTTCACTAATATGGAACGTTTTTTTTTTCTCCCTAATAAGCGGGTTAGTGATTATTAGAGCATACCGATAAGATTTTCCTTATCATTTCTGTGTCTGCCATGCTTGTTTGGTTAGTAATAATGCCTTATTATTTAGGCCAAAGTCAGATACTTTATAAGTATAAAAGCCAGTTATCAGCTCCTGTTTCATGACTGAATACTATACTGAGCACCTATGTGCCCTTCTAAAATATATTACTGGTCATAAGAATGTCACTGTCTCATAGAAAATCATCACCACTGCTAGAAAAAGAACTAAAAAATTATGACATAATTAGAACAATATGGTCAAATGTGTTTGGCTATTACTGTGTTTCCTGAGGAAAGGGAAGTTAGCAAATATTTTCTCCTTTTCAACAAGGCACTTATGTTTCCTATCTAAGGCAGCCATAATTGCTGAGAAAACAGAGGAAATGGCATAAGATACACAGAAATTTCTTAATACTAAAAAATATAGCCCTGGTTGGGTATTTCAGTTGGTTAGAGCATAGTCCCAATACACCAAGGTTGAAGGTATGATCCCCAGTCAGCACATACAAGAATCAATCAACGAATGCATAACTAAGTGGAACAACAAATCAATGTCTTTTTTTCGCTCTCTCCCCTTCTCTCTCTAAAAATCAATCAATCAATAAATAATTAGACATTTCTTTTGTAAAATTGGGACTTTAATTTTGAGTACAAAATGGAATAGAATCAAGTGAAAGAGCCCCTACATATCACATGGCACCAAGGAAAAGGATAAAAACTTCTTTTTCCTGCTTTTCCACCTAGTCCTATATGGGAATTAGTTCACTTCCCCCATCAGTGGAAGCAAAACGGAAATTTTCCTGTGTTTCATCATTAATGTATTAATGTCATGGTCTTGGTTAACGTTCCAACCAAACTGACATGGTCTTTCCCCAACAGTTAACTGTAGTACCTTGATCTAACGAATATACGTTGTGGTAATGTAGATATATAAGATGCCCTCTAGTGTACACACCTTTCCTAATTCCCTCCCTTAACTGCAGGCAGAAACTGTGAATATGATGAAATATCACTCCAGTGATTAGTTTGACTTTAAGTTAAAAAAGGGGTATTATACAGATGGGCCTGACTTAAATATGTGAGCCCTTAAAAAGGTCTGAGCCATTTCTGCAAGAGGTTCAAAGTGGGAGAGGAGATATGGAGGGGGACATATAGTAAGCAACTGTGTGGATCTTTAGGAGCTGAGAGCATCAGCATCCAGCTGATGGCCAGCAAGAAAATGGGGGCCTCTCTCCTACAATTCAAGAAAATGCAATTCTGCCAACAACCACATGAGCTCGGAAGAAGGCTCTAAGCTCCACTGCCAGTGGTATAAAAGTAGCACATACAATTTGTACAGTACATAATGCTTGATAATGATAATAAACTTGTTACTGGTTAATATATTTACTATACTAAACTTTTAATTGTTATTTTTAGTATACTCTTTAGACTGATTAAAAACAACATTTTCTGTAAAACAGTATGCCTGGTTACACTGACAGCAGCGTCATACATCTCATGTTTACCATGTCTTTTAACTGCAGCATTTTCTTTTGTGTTTGATTTAACTAAGTGTGTAGCAGGCTATACCATCTAGGTTTGTGTAAGTGCACTCTATGATGTTTGCACAATGATTAAATCGCATAACGATGCATTTCTCACAACATATCCCAGTGGTAAAGTGGCACATGGCTATATTTAAAATATATTAATGCCCTAGCTGGTTTGGCTCAGTGGATAGAGCATCGGCCTGCAGACTAAAGGGTCCCGGGTTCGATTCCAGCCAAGGGCACATGCCGAGGTTACAGGTTCGGTCCTCAGTAGAGGGTGTGTAGGATGCAGCCAATCAATGATTCTCTCTCATCATTGATGTTTCTATCTCTCTCTCCCTCTCCCCTCCTCTTCGAAATCAATAAAAAAAATTAAAAATAGAGTAGCACCCTTGAAGCTTACACTGTTTAAAAATAAAAAATAACATATATTAATACATTGTGGGTGTTTAAAAAGAAATTAGAATTTATAAGATAGTTGTTCCAAACTGGCATAAAGATCATGTTTCTTACCAGTAAACTAATAAAAATGTTTGCAAATTTTAAGGTACTAACATAAATTGGTTTAATGATTTAAAATTATTTAAAAATATTTTAGACATTACTCTCTAGAATTTGACTATCCTTTTTTCAAAAGTTGAAGGTACATAAAGCATACTCAGTGATATTACCTTAATGTCACGAACTTCATATGCTATCCTGTGGTCAGTGACTCTGTCCTGGGTGAAATTATATGTCCGAATTCTCTCTGCCTGGGCTCTTGTTCCCACCTGTGCCAAAATAAAAAGCAATTCATATTTAAACTTTAAAATTACCTCTATTATAATGAAAAAAATTACTTGTAAATTACTTTCCTATTTTAACAGCTTAAATATTTTCTAAAATTCTATATACACAGTGGCAAAGAGCAAGAATGGGCAAAACTTAATGTTTAAGACTACAAGTTTTATTATTTTATTTTTTAAATATATTTTATTGATTTTTTACAGAGAGGTAGGGAGAGGGATAGAGAATTAGAAACATCGATGAGAGAGAAACATCAATCAGCTGCCTCCTGCACACCCCCTGCTGGGGATGTGCCCGCAACCAAGGTACATGCCCTTGACTGGAATCAAACCTGGGACCCTTGAGTCCGCAGGCTGACGCTCTATCCACTGAGCCAAACCGGTTAGGGCTAAGACTACAAGTTTTAAAACTTAGTTGTGGAATAAGAATTTATGTCTCTTTTATACTTCAAATTCCATATACATAAAATCAAATTATCTTTCCACTCCAGTCAGTTCTTTCTCCTAGCTTCTACAAATGACACCACAATATTCCCTTTTATCCAAGTAGAAAAATCTGACATCCTACAATGTAACAAACATTTCAATGGGAACTTATTCCGCCAGGCTTTGATATAGAATGAAACCATCCATTCTCTAACTGCCCACTTCCAATGGTTTCAAGGGTCTCTTATTATATCCTGCCTTTCCATCTACTATCTATCATCCAAGAGCTCATTATTTCCTGTAAAATCTCCTGGTTAATCTTCCAATTCTCTCCTTACATTGTGTTACCCTGTTTAGTCTTCCCAAAGCACAGTTCTCTAATCAATTTTATTTGGTTCCTTATCTACTAAGCAGACAACTCAACTCAGAATTTAAGGTACTTCATAATGTGGCCAACTTTCCCAGTGTTATTTCTGAAAATGATGTGTACCTCTATAATGCTATTTATTATACCATATCACCATTATGTGTGCCTGTGAACTCTGCTAAAATGTCATCTCAAAGGATTCCCTTCCCTGACACTCCTACCATCTCTGCCAGTCCTGGTCCCAACAACTGAACTATGTTATCTGCCTTCTTCAAAACTCCAAACACTTGAAATCGTCACATACCAAAGTTTACCTTATTTTATTTGTATTCTTCTTAGTCTGTGCACCTCTCTTACCTCCCCAGCATACGATACACACAATACTCTCTCTCTCCACTTTTTAAGATTTAAAAAAAAAGACACTTCTATAACTTATTTTCTAAAGCATATAATATAGCCCAGCTGGTGTGGTTCAGTGGTTGAGCATCGACCTATGAACCAGGAGGTAACGGTTCAATTCTTGGTCAGGGCACATGCCCAGGTTGCCAGCTCAATCACCAGTGTGGAGTGTGCAGGAGGCAGCCAAACAATGATTCTCTCTCATCATTGATGTTTTTCTCTCTCTTTCCCTACCCCTTCCTCTCTGAAATCAATAAAAGTATATTAAAAAAGAAACATCCTATATAATCTACACTAATAAAGGAGAAACATGGTAATTAGCTTACGACCGCTACCCTTCCCATTGGCTAATCAGCATATCCTTATGCAAATTAACTGTCAGCCAAGATGGCGGCCGGCAGCCATGCACTGAAGTGAGCAGGGAGGCTTGCTTGCTCCAGTGACTGCAGACTCCAACGTTCCCCGCCTGACTTGCCGGCCTCTCAGCTGCAACTCTAAGCAACTATGTTGCAAATATAGAAGCTAAACAAAACCCCAGAAACCTGC
>NW_005370127.1:860285-871901 GCF_000412655.1 Myotis brandtii
GGGCGGGGGCCCCCCCCCCCCCCCCCCCCCCCCCCCGAGTGCACAAATTTTTGTGCACCGGGCCTCTAGTAAAAGTATAATATGCAAATCAACCAAATGGAGGAATGACCAGTCGGCAAGGGGCAGGGCCAGCGAGTAGGCAGCGCCAGGCCAGCCAAGGCACGTGCCAGCAGGCAGAGGGAGGGGATGGTTATTGGGGGGCAGTGGCGACTAGCTGCTGTGGCAGGATGGTGAGGGGAGGGGCCGGCCACCCGCCGGCCGGTGCCGTCCCCTGATCAGCCCACCTGGTCACCTCCCGCAGAGAGGGCCTAGTCTGTCAGTCAGACATCCCCTGAGGCTCCCAGACTGCAAGAGGAAGCAGGTTGGGCTGAAAGACCCCCCCCCCACCAAGTGCATGAATTTTTGTGCACCGGGCCTCTAGTCCTATATAATAAAAGGCTAGTATGCAAATTGACTGAACAGTGGAACGACCAGTCACTATTACGTGCACTGACCACAGGGAGCAGATGCTCAATGCAGGGGGAGCACCGCTCAGCCAGAAGCCTGGCTCATGGCTGGCGAGTGCAGCAGTGGTGGTGGGAGCCTCTCCTGCCTCCATGGCAGCGCAAAGGATGTCCGACTGCTGGCTTAGGCCCACTCCCCATGGGGAGGCATCAGTCAGATATCCCCCAAGGGCTCCCGAACTGAGAGGGTGCAGGCCACGCTGAAGGACCCCCCACCAAGTGCACGAATTTTGGGCACCAGGCCTCTAGTCCTATATAATAAAAGGGTAATATGCAAATTGCCCCTAATGGTGGAACGATCAGAACGACCGCTGGACCAGTCACTATGAGGTGCAAGGACCACCTCTTGGTCTCTTTCCCCAGCCGGCAGGCTCTGATTGCCTGATAGTGAATGGGGAACTGGGGGTGGGTGGCGGGGGATGCAGGCAGCGCCAGGCCAGGCCCCTCTCCCACCAGTCGCTCCACACACAGAGGGTGACCCAAAACCGGGGCGGGGCCGGCGAGTGGGTGGGAACAGACAACCTCTCGGTCCCTTGTCCTGGCCATCAGGTACTGATCACCCAATGGAGAACGGGGAACTGGGGATGGGTGGCGGCGGGGGCGGGGCTGGCTGCAGGCAGCCGGGGAAGATGGCCCTGATCACAGGCCAGGCCTAGGGACTGTACCTGCGCATGAATTTCGTGCGCCAGGACTCTAGCATAATATAAATATGGCTGATCATCAGGAGAGTTTTTTTAAATGATAGCTTCCAAAGCCCAATCAGGGATTGTGCATTTTATTTTATTATTATTTTTTAATATTTTATATTTATTTCAGAGAAGAGGGGAAAGGAAGAGAGTGATAAAAACATCAGTGATGAGAGAGGATCACTGATCAGCTGTCTCCCGCACACCCCACACTGGGGATCCAGCACGCAACCTGGACATGTGCCCTGTCTGGGAACCGAACTGTGACCTCCTGGTTCATAGGTCGATGCTCAACCACTGAGCCATGCCGGCCGGACCAGGGATTGTGTACTTTAAAAAACATTCTCTAGGCCATCATTCTGTAACCAGCCAGGTTTGGAAACTACTATCTGAATGCCGAGGACCCCAGCCAGATCAATTACAACAGAATCTCAGAGAGTGAGGCCTAGGAATCTGCAAAGCTTTTTTAAAAAAATGTTTTCTTATTTATTTTAGAGGGCTGCAAGCTTTTTAGGTGATAAGTGGAGCCAGGGTTGAGAACCTGGCACAATGCCTTCCATATAAAAGCTACTGTATATACTAGCTGAAGAAAAACTTTAAGCATTAGAAATACTAAGAAATTTCAAACAAGTGGACAAATTAATTGGGAAGCATGGCGGTCTTTTCTGGCTTCTCAAATCAGATGACTGAAGAAGACACACAGTTTGCATAAGGCCAATTTTTTTTTTTAAATCATATATGAGCATTTATTCCAATATTGCCGGTGGTATGGGAGAGCAGCAGGTCATCCACAAAAATCTGCTTGCAACCCCCGCATAAGCCAGCTGCTTATATAGGGTAGGACAAAGATTAGATGGGTAAGTAGGGATTACACTCATGAGGAAATAGGCACTGTGGGCTGGGGTGGGACTCCATTGGATAAGGCCAATCTTGAATACTTATTTTAAAAATTATTATGTGAAACCTCTAGTGCCAAAATGTCAAATAGCAAGTAAATCCCAATGTGTCTTATTAAATCAAATGTGGCAGATTTCACAATATTTATGGTATCACTTCTTTGCTAAGAAGTAATACTTTGTAAATGAGCATTCCTATCTGAGGTTATCACTAATAGAAGATTACTATATTACTTATCCTGTTGCTTTAACTACTTGTAAATTAGAATGTAGGTAAGTAATACTAGAAGGGCAAAAGTGTGAAAAGACTAGGACATCTAAGCAAAAAGAATAATGTTTAGTTTTATGCAATTGATTATCCTCTAAAGCTACAAAATCTTCCAAATTTACTGTTGCATACCGATCTAAGTACAGTTATTTCTAGATTCCACTTTCTCTTCCACCCTCTCTCAAAAACAAACTACTTTTCTTGGAATTTAAAACCATACAACACTTTGTTTACCTAAAACAATGACATTTATTAATTTTGCTTAGAACTTATCTATTTATATATTTGAATAAATAATACTGTGCATGTACACAGTACAAAATTCCAAAAGGGTATATAATGAAAAATAAATATTTTACTCCGTCCCCAAACTCCATCTAGCAATCACTGTTACCAGTTTTTTGCAAATGTATAAAAAATAAATGTATTTTTTATCTCACATAGAGTTATAATGAAAGCCTAGGTTTTTAGATTTAAAAAAATCTAAACATCTCTTAAATTTCCAGAGAATTACTTTGTCTTTTATACTGATTTCCTTTCAAAACAATTATGATATAGACACTAGAGAGAAACAACTGGGAAAATTTTAAGTTTATTCATATGTCATCTACTCATTTGCAAGCTGGCATGTCCAATTTTGGTCATAATCTGTCAGTTCAAATGCATTTAAATTATTGTTTATTTACAAATAAGCATGTTTCTCTATGCTCTAAGGTATTTCCATTTGATCAAAAATAAATACATTTTCTACATAAAATGACTTTTTGTAAAGAGGTATTAAATTACTAGAAACCTGGTGTATGAATTTGTGCACGGGTGGAGTCCCTAGGCCTGGCCGGTGATCAGGGCCAACTGGGGCCGGCCAGCTGGGGGGAGGGACCATGGGAGGTTGGCCAGCCACGGGAGGTTGGCTATGGGAGTGCACTGACCACCAGGGGGCAGCTCCTGCATTGAGCGTCTGTCCCCTGGTGGTCAATGTGCATCATAGGGACCGGTCGTTCAGTCAACCGGTCCTAACGGTCACTTAGGCATATATATATATATATATATTAGAGGCCCAGTGCACGAAATTCGTGCAAGAGTAGCCTTCCCCCCGGCTGCCGGCACCAGTTTCCCTCTGGCACCCGGGACCTGGGCTTCCCTCGCAGCCCCAGCTTTGTCTGGAAGGTCGTCTGGAAGAATGTCCGGAAGGACATCCAGTCTAATTAGCATATTACACTTTTATTATTATAGATAGATTATACCAAATAAATCTTACCTGTAGTTTTCTAGCACTTTGTTGTTGACACTTCTCTTTCTCAATCATCTGTTGGTAAAGTCTAGCTCTCAACACACGCAAAGCTATTTCTTTATTTTTTATCTGTGATCGTTCTTGTTGGCATTCTACTACAAGCCCTGAAAAATAACAGAGATTAAAGGTAAAAACTGTAGCCTCCATAAGCCAAATTGAGATAGAAGTGAGGGGTCAGTTATAGTTCAATACAACTGGGGGGCAGTGGTGAAGAAGAGACAGACTTGAGGAATATTTTAAAGTTCCCCCTGGGTTAATTAGGGAAAGATCACAAAGGATTAAGTACTTTTTATTATTTCTTATTTTTTAGATTTAGCGTACTTCAGAAATTATACTTGTTATGATGGTAGTAGTGATAGATGGCTAGATTCTGATACTTAAATGAGATATTTCTGATGAGAAGACTGAAAGCAGTCGCATCTGCAGATGATTACACATACTTTCATTCCCAGAGCTCTGCCTCTCCATCCCAGCTCATCCAGAGACTTTTGTAGCTCAATAAAGTGCAAAATACTGTCATCCCCAATATAGTGCTGCTCCATTCTCTGTCCTACTTGAGAAGTCAGCTTTTCCCCTTTAGATCACAAATATACACAAGAGTTCATGTTTTTAAAAAAGGACTTTACATATAGAAACCAATGAAAAGAAACTACTCAAACTCTTTCTTTCTTTTTTGGGGGTGGTTAATTCTCACCCAAGGATAATAAATAATACTGTGCATGTACACAGTACAAAATTCCAAAAGGGTATATAAGGGTAAATCAATTTTTCCATTGATTTTTTAGAGAGTGGAAGAGAGAGGCAAAGACAGAGAGAAACATCGATGTGAGAAACATTGATTGGTTGCCTCCTGCACGCACCCCGACCAGGGCCCGGACCGGGGAGGAGCCTGCAACCAAGGTACGTGCCCTTGAAAGGAATCAAACCCGGGACCCTTTGGTCCACAGGCTGACACTCTATCTACTGAGCCAAACTGGCCAGGGCTCAAACTCTTTCAAAGGAAGAGTTTATAGTGAATGTTTCTCAGTTGTCTTGGTTCTAAAGACAACTGATCAGCACATTTAAATACACATTTTGGTTAGCTAACTTCCGAATTTGGGTGGGTTTGACCCACTGTGGAGTCCAGTAACTAGCTCAAATCTAGCCCTGGAATGGTGATCCTTGAAGCTTTGGGCTGCTGTTCTTAATTTTGTAGCTATCACTCTGAAAATGTGTGTCCAATCCTGATCCCAGGTACATATATAACAGAAGGCCAGCTGTACTGATAGGGTGGTAACTATTTGCAGGAGATTTTTAAAATGTGTATAAAATTCTACTCTCAAAACTACTGTCACAGGGTTGTGCCACCACATTATTAGTTAATCCTAAAACTGCTACTGACTTTATCTTCTTGTCTTCTCTTATTTTCTAACATTGTCCCTGACAAAAACAGGCTGAATTCATTAAGAAAGGGTGCAAATTCCACAGTGTGCAAAGCCAGAAGGTAGAAACCAGATAAGAGACTCAAGTACCACAGGTTTAAGCTGGAAAATGCCACCATGATGAAAGAAAAGTGAACTTCAGATGAACTATGACTAATTAACATACTAAAATCACCACAGGGTTGAGGAGTGGGGAGATATTCTGCCAGACACATTTTAGACTGTGAGCAGAAGGAAGATAACAGCCCATGTCCTCCCGTCCTATGGAATGTGTACCTCCTTGAAGAAATTTGATCCTCTAGGTTTTTTACATGTTTCTTACGTCTTACCCTGATCCTTTAAAATTAACCAATCATTTCACCAGGGCAAGAAGGTGTTTTTTGTTTGTTTGTTTTTTATAGCAAAGGTGGAAATTTATTGAAGAACAAGTGGGGAAGAGGAAAGAATCTCACAGCACATACTTCCACATGGGGAGAGGGAAGAGTCCCCAGGAAGGTGCTTTTTGAAGATGAGCTTACCTTCCTCCATTCCTTGATCAGAGAATAAAATTTCTGCTCTGCTTTACCAAACTCTGTGTCCTTCTATTGGCATGAGCGACCTTGATTCTGGGCAGAAGGACCTTGATTCTGGATCCCTGACTCATAAGGATCTGTGACACTATATTTCTACCCTGTCTAAACAAGCTACAATCTACACTTGCTAATACTTTAAGAAGGACACCTAGGTTTCACCTCTTTTAGTTTAAACTTATTTCTTGACTGCTTCATTGCAGCCACATGTTTGGGCTGGGGTGCCAACTGGCTTCCATCTCCCAGGCATTTCCCTGGAACTGTCTTAAACTAGCTAAACTTTTTTTTTTTCCCACCACCCAAAAGAATATGAAAATTTCCATTTCATGATGGCTAGTCAGTCATAAGTTTTCTTTCAAATGAATGTCATCAGCTGACCTGTATTGATTTTTGCTTAGACACTTGCACTATTCCTATCCAGTGGGTCAGTCTAGAACTTATATAGCTTACAAATCAGCAATTCCTAAGGAAATCTTATGATTATATATTTTAATAACTTCTATACAGGAGTATTTATTCATAAATATGCCCTCAAGAATAGAGGATTTAGGGGGTGAAAAGATATGTTGGATAATAGAAGAGCTATTAAAATAGAGTGCTGGGTTTATTTAAAAAAAAAACTATAGAAGGGTTTTTGGAAAAAAGTTTTCTCAGTGTTGTTTCAGTGCTCTATACGAAATTCCAAAATTGTAGGTAGTAGGAGTACCAAATAGTATTTAATATATATTTGCTGAGCCATGGCCAGGTGGCTTGGTTGGAGTGTCATCCCATACACCAAATGGTTGTGGGTTTGATTCCTGGTCAGGGCACATATGTAGGTTGCAGGCTTGATCCCTAGTAGGAGCGCATATGAGAGGCAACCTATTGATGTTTCTTTCTCACACTGATGTTTCTATCTCTCTCCCTATCTTACTCTCTCTAAAATCAATGAAAACATATCCTTAGGTTAGGGTTAAAAAATATCTATCTATCTGCTTAATAACTACATGTATTATTTAAAAGATTTTCAATTATAAATGAGAACAAAATTCCATATTTTTATTCTAAAAAGCCCATTAAATTTTCTTTAACCTCTTTGAAATTGAATTGCAGCCCAGCTGATATTGCTCAGTGGTTGGAGTCAATCTATGAACCAGGAGGTCACAGTTCGATTCCCAGTCAGGGCATAAGTGCAGGTTGTTAGCTCGAACCCCACTAGGGGGTATGCAGGAGGCAGCTGATAGATATTTATACCTCTCTCTCCCTTTCCCTTCCTTTCTCTAAAGTCAATAAAAACATATTTTTTTAATAAAACCATTAGCCTTGTAGAAAACTGGGTTAATTTCATCTTACAGCTTTTGAAAGCTGTAGGAAGACTTAGAGTCAAAGAAAACTATGCAAATAAAAACAAAGAAGTAATTATTAACTTTAGAAAATGAAATCATAATATATTACTTGTCTCAGTAGTGAACACTATTTACCTGCTTCTTACATAAAAACAGTGGAAGATTAATTTTGCCAAAATACTCATCTACTACATTAAGTAGTGAATATATACTCTTATACTTAATCAGATCTGCCTATTAATTAGAAGCAGAGATAATTACCAGAAAAAAAATAGCTAAAAGAGTTTAAAGTGATTGCCTCTTGAGTAAATTAGGGTCAAGGAAGGAAGGAGGGGGAGGAAGAAAAGGTCCAGGGAGCTGCTATTTTTTTGTTATAGGACTTTATCATTGGACTATTTTTTGTTTTTAAAACCAACATTTAAAAAAATACTGATTTCAGAGAAGAAGGGAGAGGGAGAAAGAGATAGAAATATCAATGATGAGAGAGAAGCATTAATTGGCTGCCTCCTGCATGGCCCCTACTGGGGATCCAGCCTGAAATGGGCATGTGCCCTGACCAGGAATGGAACCATGACCTCCTGATTCATAGGTTGACACTCACTTAGCCACACCTGCCAGGCTATTATTGGACTTTTAAAATCATATACATGCAATGTAAAATTGAGTTTAAAAAGAAAAGAAATTTAAGTATTTAAAAAGTTTAAAAACCTGAAAACTGATAGAAATCTTTAAAATCACATTAAGGACTTCAAAATTACCTCGTAGTATAACAAAATTACCAGTATTCAAAGTAACCATGTTCATGCAGTAGAGCCTAATGGAGCTAGCAGTCAGTCTACACAGTGACAAAATCGCATGGCATGTCCAATATTACTTGCAAGTTTGTTTTTAGGCTGGGGTGCTTCTGGCTGTTTACCCGTGTAGCATACTTGGACAGCTTCCCTGAATAGGTCCACTCACTCTCTGCCTCCTTTGAGAGAGGTATCTTTTCCAAACAGAAGGGAAATATGAACACACTAGTAGCCCGGTGCACGAAATTCGTGAACATTAAAAGGGGATTAATTGCCCTAACTGGTTTGGCTCAGTGGATAGAGCATCGGCCTGTGGACTCAAGGGTCCCGGGTTCAATTCCGGTCAAGGGCATGTACCTTGGTTGCGGGCACATCCCCAGTAGGGAGTGTGCAGGAGGCAGCTGATTGTTGTTTCTCTCTCATTGATGTTTCTAACTCTCTATTCTGTCGCCAACAATGGCTTCTTTTGGCTTCAGAGGTACTTTGTTCCAATAGTTGGTCTTTAAACATATTCTCTCCTCCCTGCTGTCAGGGGCCAGGGTGCAAGTGAATAGGATTGCTAGCTGGCAGGCCCCTGATAGCAAACTGGCCACCTGTGGATTCCGTGAGGAAAGGGGCTCCCTCCTCCCTCCTGTCAGGGTCCGGGGGGCAGGAGAATGGGGTTCCTGGCTGGCAGGCCACTGACAGCAAGCTATCCAACAGCGGATTCTGTGAGGAATGGGGCTCCCTCCTTCCTACTGTCAGGGTCTGGTTTGAAGATCGGCCATGCCCCCTGTTGGGCCAGACCCAGAGTTCTACCACGCTGTGGCCTCCACCTCCGCAACCCAGGACTGACTGCTGCTGGGCGCTCCTGGTGCTCTGAGGGTGGGATCTTCCCTCAGGCCACACGGGAAACAGCTGGGGAGGGCATAGCCCTTGGCAAAACGACCCAGGATTCAGTGGGTCCACGCTCCGAGGGCTGGTTCCTGCCTCAAACCCCGCCCTCACCGGAAACAGCTCCGGGAAACAGCTCGGGGGAAGGCGCAGCCGTTGCCAAGACAAGCCCTGCAGGACTGACTTACTTCCGCTTGGTTGCGATTCTGATGGTCGTGATGAACACCACCCATGGTTTTTATATAAGTAGATTTGGAACCTCAGACCTATAACGCCAATGTCACCTTTAAAGAGTTTTTGTAAGGAACCAAACACTCACACATGACTCTTTCCTTCTAAAAGCTAAATAGTTTTATAAGACATGAAAAAAAATTAAAAGTACAAGAGCAAAAAGACTTGCTTACCTGTGGGGACATGGACAAGTCTGACAGCACTATCAGTTGTATTAACATGCTGGCCTCCAGCTCCTTTGGCTCGAAATGTATCTATTCTCAAATCCTTAGGGTCCACTTTCACATCTACCTAGAACAAAAAGTGTAACATAAGTAAATTCTACACTCAACAAATACTTTAATACTAAATTTTTTCCAAAATTTTTCAAATAAACTGTATTGCTTTGGGTCATAAATCATAGCTATTAGACTAAGAGGTGAAATAAACTCCCTATTTCAATGGATACTGTTTTTTAATAATGACTTAAGATGCTATGAGATCATTAAGTTATGCAATCTTTAAAGTTTCATCATTCGTCATCCCACAAAGCTACATTAGATAGAAAATTTTGTAAAATATATGTATGTATGTATAATGTATCTACATATAAAGTTAATACTTACTATTCCAATTCTGTATTTGCAAATTCACCTACTTCCTAAAATTTATTTGTTTCCCCAAATCAATTATTACAGCACTTTCACAGTCATTAGAAGATATGCACAGAGCAGCAAAACTTCACATTGCTCTTCATGTGCACATTCCCACCTGAGAACGAACAAGGTGACACTCGGCTTTCTTTTCTTTTTTTTAAATATATTTTTTATTGGTTTCAGAGAGGAAGAAAAAGGAAGAGAGAGAAACACCAACGATGACAGAGAATTGATTGGCTGCCTCCTGCACAGCCCCTACTGGGGATCAAGCCTAAAACCCAGGCATGTGCCCTGACCAGGAATTGAACCATGACCTCCGGGTTTATAGGTCGACAATCCACCACTGAGCCACATTTAAAAAGCTTTGTGGATTCTGTTTTATGTAGAGAAGTGACTTCTATTTAGAACAAAACATCTTGGTCAGAGATAAAAGGGGCAACTTTACCTAGGGAGGAGTTAAGGATTTCTCAAAAGTGACTATAAAGTTCTGTAGGTAACCCTGAAAAATCACTGAATTTCCTAGAAGCTAAGACTTTTCAGTGTAACAACCATTTACAAAGAGTAAGTTTTCAATGCCTCCTGGTGAGGTTACCTCATGTGGTTGAGGAAGGACAATAACTGACATTGTTCCTGTGTGAATACGCTGCATCCTTGACGACAGGCCCACCTCAGGGATTCGCTGAACTCGGTGAATCCCACCTTCATACTTCAAATGCTTATAGACATTGTCACCAGAAATTCGGGCAGCTGCATGATGTAACCCACCTAGAAAAAAATATCCAGAAATGATCAATGATTTCTAATTTGAAAAGGATCAAGATCTTAAATGTCCTTAATCTAAGGCCTGAATGTGAATATAGCTCCTTAGATTAGAACATAAAGTAGGTACAAAATTATTTTCCAAATGTAAATGTATTAATATATAAAAAGAAACACATCAAAATATTATGTACAGTTATCTCTGAGGAACAGAATAACAACAGATTTTTATTTTCCTTTTTATACTTTTTTTTGTTTCTAAATTTTCTATAATAAGCATGTTTTACTTTTATAAAAATACTATTAGGAAAAAAAATACTAGGACATTTTCTTCTTGAACTACCCTATGCCACCTTAGGATAATATGGTGCCATATAAAAAAGAATGCTCAATTACATAATAATTTGATAATGATGAAAACTATAGGTCCTCCCAAGGTTTCAAGGATCTATCGAAATGTAGCTCTTACTTATCTGTTGAGTGGGAAGATTATCACAAAAGAATCTTAATGCTAGTTTCTTATCAAATGTGTTTTTTAAAAATATTTTTATGCAATATACAGATATAGAAAACCACATGAATCAAATGTATGACTTAGTGACTACAAGATCAAGAAAAAGAACTTTGTCAGTCATCCTAAATGCCCTTTCACATGCCCCTTCCCAGTTACAATCTCCTTCCTTTCTCATGAGTAACCATTATTCTGAATTTTATTCCTTTTTTAATAATAATTGTATTACCTGAATGTGCTGCCCTAGGCACCACAGTTAGTCTTATCCATTTTAAAAAGTTTGATTATGTCTTTTAAATCTCTTAATCTCATCATCCATCTCTTTTGTTTTCTACAAATTATCTGTTTAGGAATCGGGTCTGTGACCTGTAGAATTTCCTACAGTCTGGTTTTGCTGATTGCATACTCTTTAAAAATTTTTTATTTTATTTTATTGATTTTTTTAACAGAGAGGAAGGAAGAGGGATAGAGAGTTAGAAACATCGATCAGCTGCCTCTTGCACACTTCTTACTGGGGATGTGCCTGTAACCGAGGCACATGCCCTTGACTGGAATCGAATCTGGGACCTTTCAGTCCCCAGGCCAACCAACGCTCTATCCACTGAGCCAAACCAGTTAGGACTGATTGCATATTCTTGGGGAAATTCAACCTGTGCTATTGCCCTCTGTATTGTCTGCAACTGGGCAGCTAGATCCAGAGACTAGATCAGACAGGAGCTTGAGCTCCTTGGTAAGACAATAGGAAGCACGTACTGTCTGGTTCTCTCTTTTTATGGTCCTGACAGCCTTTGATGCTTAATTGTAAAATGGTGATAGTCTAATTCTATCATTTCTTTTTCACTTTAAAATATGTGTGT
>NW_005370127.1:871993-886997 GCF_000412655.1 Myotis brandtii
ATATATATTTGTATTGATTTCAGAGAGGAAAGGAGATGGAGAGAGATAGAAACGTCAATGGTGAGAGAGAACCACGGATTGGCCGTCTCCTGCACGCACCCATTGGGGATCGAGCCAGCAACCTGGGCATATGCCCTGACCAGGAATCGAACCTCCTGGTTCATAGGTTGATGCTCAACTACTGAACCACGCCGGCTGGGCTCTTTTTCACTTTTAATTAAAGTGAATTTATAAAGAGATATTCCCCTTGCCTAGTATTTGATTACCCACTGATACAGTTATATAGGAAAGGCAGGATTAATGCTTGATCCTATTCCTTTACGTTTTACTAATATACCTTTCTGTTCCATTGCTTTATAGAGAGAGTGGAAGGGAGGGAAAGAAACATCGACGTGAGAGACACATCAATTAGTTGCTGGGGATCCAACCTGAAACCCAGGTATGTGCCCTTGAACCTGAGACCCTTTGGTGTGGAGGCTGCCATTCTAACCACTAAGCAATATGGGCAAGGCCCAATATCTTTCTTTTAACAATATAATGAATTAGGTAATTATTTTTTTATATATCACTGTGAACTCAAGGATTTGAATGCAGTCAGCATGTTTAAATCAATGACAATTATTGATTAAAATTCCACTTGCCCCATCTTTGGCTAGTGGGAGCCTCTTCAAGTGAACTTCTGAGTTCTTTTGACATGGCTCTTTTTTATATTTTTTTATTGATTTCAGAGAGGAAGGAAGAGGGAGAGATCGAAACATCAATGATGAGAGACAATCATTGATTGGCTGCATCTATAATAATAAAAGCATAATATGCTAATTAGACCAGACAGCCAAACGACCTTCTGGACGTCCTTTCGGACGAAGCCGCAACAGTGGAGGCTGAGGCAGAGGTGGTTAGGGGCAATCAGGCAGGCAGGCAGAGTGGTTAGGGGCATCAGGTAGGCAGGCAGAGTGGTTAGGGCAGGGGTGGGCAAACTTTTTGACTCGAGGGCCACAATGGGTTCTTAAACTGGACCGGAGGGCCGGAACAAAAGCATGGATGGAGTGTTTGTGTGAACTAATATAAATTCAAAGTAAACATCATTAAAAAAAAGGGTACGGTTTTTTTTTTTTAGTTTTATTCATTCCAACCAGGCCGGATCCGGCCCGCGGGCCGTAGTTTGCCCACGGCTGACCTAGGGCCAGGGGGAAGGGAACAATGGGGACATTATTGTTTAATAGGTATGGAATTTGAGTTTGAGATGATGAAACATTCTGGAGAATGGACAGTGTTCATGGTTGCACAGCAGTGTGAATGTATTTGATGCTGCTGAACTATACGCTTAAAAATGGTTAATAGGGAAAATTTTATGCTAGGTATATTTTACCAGGATTTAGCAGATAGGCGAGCAGTTAGGGGTGATCAGGCAGGCAGGCAGAGTGGTTAGAGGCAGGCAGGCAGGCGAGCAGTTAGGAGCCAGCAGTCCTGGATTGCAAGAGGGATGTCCGACTGCCAGTTTAGGTCCGATCCGCAGGGATGGACATCCCCCGAGGGGTCCCAAATTGCGAGAGGGCTGGGGTATGGGATCCTCCTCACCCTTCCCCCTCCCCGTGCATGAATTTCATGCACCAGGCCTCTAGTAATAATATAACAAGATATTCCAGGATTATTTTGAACACCTGCCCCACACTGGAACCAGCTATTTCTCCTTTCAAAGAGAAAGAATATTTCAAGACCACAATTGAGTGCTAGGGATGTTTACTGGGCTGGTCATTGTTCCTAGGCCTTTTCAGTGGTCAGAGATAGGAAATACCTCATGAGTTCATACTAATGTTGGGAGACAATTCTCTACCAGTTTCTTCTGTTCGACCTGCCTGCCCTTTTATTCCAGAAAATCTTTTTGAGGGTGTTTGTATAGTGAACAGCTTTGGAGATGATGTCTACCTCTAGAGCAGTGATGGCGAACCTATGACACGCGAACTCATTTTTTTGGTTGATTTTTCTTTGTTAAATGGCATTTAAATATATAAAATAAATATCAAAAATATAAGTCTTTGTTTTACTATGGTTGCAAATATCAAAAAATTTCTATGTGTGACATGGCACCAGAGTTAAGTTAGGGTTTTTCAAAATGCTGACACGCCGAGCTCAAAAGGTTCGCCATCACTGCTCTAGAGCAAAGGACAAACTGCTCACATTCTTGGAAGATACAGTGTCTCCTTTTAGAGCAATGGGCAGGCATACTTACTGACCATTAAAAAAGACTCGAGCCCTGGCCAGTGTGGCTCAGTTGGTTGAGCACTGTCCCATGCACCTAAAGGTCAGTGGTTCAATTCCCGGTCAGGGCACATACAAGAATCAACCAATGAATGCATAAATAAGAGGAATAACAAATCAATGAATGTTTCTCTCTCACTCGCTCTCAAAACAAAACCTGCAAGACTTTAAGTCATTTGATATATAAAATTTTGCATGGAAGTGTTTCTTTTCACACAGCTTCTAGTGCTGTGTATATCTGTGGAATTCCCCTCTATGTTAATTAAACATTAAATTTATATATATACGTATGTGGTCCCTCCCCCGAATATATACACACTTTGAATATAAAGGCAGCATTTATTGAAATACATTTCATTTTCAAAATTGAGCTATCACCCAGTTGGTGTGGCTCAGTGGTTAGGCGTTGACCTATGAAGGAGGTCAAGGTTCCATTCCTGGTCAGGGCACATGCCTGGGTTGTGGGTTCAATCACCACTGTGGAGCGTGCAGGAGGCAGCCTATCAATTATTCTCATCATTGATATTTCTATCTCTATCTCCCTCTCTGAAATCAATAAAAATATATATTTTTTAAAAATTGAGCTATCAGCTGTTAAAGTGTATATACATTTTTGGGGGGACACATTGCATTTAATATGCATATTTTAAAGATAGGTGCCTTCCCCCTTTCTCTATTTTAGTCTTTTTCTTCTTTTTTCTTAATCCTCACCTGAGGATATTTTTCCATTGATTTTTTTTCTCCTTTTTTCCATTGATTTTTAGAGAGTAGAAGCGAGGGGGAAAAGAGAGAGAAACATCCATGTGTCTCACATCAATTGGTTGCCTCCCACACGCACCGGGCCAGGGATGGAACCTGTAACCCAGGTATGTGCCCATGACCAGGAATCGAACCTGCTACCCTTCATTGCGTGGGCCAATAGTCTAACCACTGAGCCATGCTGGTCAGGGCCAAGTACTGTGTTTTGATCAATACTATATCCCTAGGACCTGGCTTAGTACTAGGCATAAGTATAAAGGAGAAATTAAATTAGCTACAATGTCATCACCTAGTATAACCAGTCTTAAAATATTGCTGTATTTCTTTTCATTCTTTTTTATGTGCATATAGGTAGCAGATGTGTATAAATAATTTACGTAATATTTTACAAATTTTACAAATGTCATATTACCCATGGTTTTGTCTTCTTCAATTCACTGTAAATATTTTCCCTCTTGAGTCAGTAATCTTTGAAACACTTTTTTTTTTAAGAGTAGTTTATTGACTTTTAGACAGAGAGGAAGGGAGAGGGAGAGAGAGAAACATCTGCTATAAGAACATAACATTGGTTGGGCATCGTCCTGTGAACTGAAATGTTCCTGGTTGGATTTCCCGATCAGGGCACGTGCCTTGGTTGCCAGCTCAATCCCTAGGGGTACGTGCAGGAGGCAGCCATGATGTTCCTGTCTCATCAATGTTTCTATCTCTCCCTCTCCCTTCCTCTCTCTCTAAAAATCAATGAAAGCATATTTTTTTAAAAAAGGAACACAACTAAAAATGATTCAGAATGATTAAGGCATCTTTCTATTTCAGCTTGGTGTGTGCAGTGAGTTATACAACTCAGGGCGGAGAAAAAATGTATTTTAGAAAATTCTTCAAATTTCAGGTATAGAATATGACAGTGGTAACTTTTTATTTCTGTGTGTGTGTGTGTGTGTGTGTGTGTGTGTGTGTGTGTTTTAAGTGTAGTTATTTCTATTTATCTACAGTGAAAACAGGCTCCATATAAAGCAAATAATATTTTTGGACTTCTTATATTGCTAGCAATCTAAAGTTAGATGTAATTAAGTTAATTAAAAGCAGAAAAATTGTCATTACCAATCTATAATAATAAAAACATAACATGCTAATTAGACCAGATATTTTCTGGGTGACATTCCAGACGAAGCCAGGGCTGCAAGGGCTGAGCCCTTGCACCAATTTCGTGCATCGGGCCTCTAGTGTACCAATATGATGTTCTTGTAATGAAACTTGAAGATTTTTACCCCCAACATTTTTTATTGTTTTTATAACTTCACAAAGCACACATGAAGAGGGGGAAAAATGATTGACAAGTCCTGATAAAATAAGTGTAATAAATTTTATCAAATTTATACGGAAATATTTAAATGAGAAATTATTGACTTGGGCTGAGTACACCAAGCTTCATCATGGTCTCCAGGAGAATTTTGTATTTATACACAATTTTCAAAGTTAGTAATCAAAAATAATTTAAAAACCACTGTTTAACATACGTATGTGTGTGAACTGGAGACAAGACTATCATGTATGTCTATATATAAATCTAGCTATGATGCTATATATATTTTTTTATTCCTTTAAGTGAAAGAAAAAGTATTGTCAATAGGAAACATATTTTGCTATTGCTTTGCTACATTGCCCATTTGTTTAAGATTTCACATGCCTTTTGAAAAAATAAAAGGAGTTTCAGTTGCTTAATTTCGTAAACATTTTTTGGGGGCCTGCAACTGAGGTACCAAGTACGTGCCCTTGACTGGGAATTGAACCCAGGACCCTTCAGTCGAGGGCCGATGCTCTATCCACTGAGCCAAATCGGCTAGGGCTATTTTAGTCTTTTTCTAACCACATCGTTTTCTTCTCCTAATTACAATAAATAAATCAATTTTTAAAAATTATAATTTTAACGTAGGTTTATTCCTAGACTTTAATTTTAAAGGTATATGAGTAAAATATTTTTTATTAATTTTTATTTATTTTTTTTGCTAAAAGTATTACAAAGGGTATTACATATGTGTCCTTTTTTTTCCCCCCGCCCTTGACAATCCCCTGCCCTCCCTTACCCCCCAGTGTCTTATGTCCATTAGTTATGCTTATATGCATGCATACAAGTCCTTCGGTTGATCTCTTACTCCCCTCCCTTCTGCCCCCCAACCCTCTCTGGCCTTCCCACTGCAGTTTGACAATCAGTTTGAGGCAGCTCTGCCTCTGTATCTATTATTGTTCAAAAGTTTGTAATGGTCTTTATTATCCATGAATGAGTGAGATCATGTGGTATTTTTCCTTCATTGACTGGCTTGTTTCACTTAGCATAATGCTCTCCAGCTCCATCCATGCCGTTGCAAATTGTAAGAGTTCCTTCTTTTTTACAGCAGCATAGTATTCCATTGTGTAGATGTACCACAGTTTTCTAATCCATTCATCTACTGATGGGCACTTAGGCTGTTTCCAGATCTTAGCTATGGTGAATTGTGCTGCTATGAACATATGGGTGCATATATCCTTTCTGATTGGTGTTTCTGGTTTCTTGGGATATATTCCTAGAAGTGGGATCACAGGGTCAAATGGGAGTTCCATTTCCAGTTTTTTGAGGAAACTCCATACTGTCTTCCATAGTGGCTGCACCAGTCTGCATTCCCACCAGCAGTGCACAAGTGTTCCTTTTTATGAGTAAAATATTTAAAATGCCTGCTTTTTGAAAAACATTGTCTTACTTTAAAAAATATCTTTATTTTGCCAGTGAGTCAGTGTATCTAAAAGAGAGGCTTCCCAACCATTGTTTAGGCTGCTCTACATACCTGAAAGAGATACTGATCTCTTCCTATTGTTCGGTTATCTCCCTCTTATTCCTGAAAATTGGATTCAAAATATATATCTCAGAGGTCACTGATGACATTTTCCATTATTCTCTTTTATAATGCTGCTGTTTCTGATTAGATTCTCCTAGAAACTCTCTCGTCTCTTGTTTCCATATTATACTGTCCTCATCCTTTTTCTGCTTATCTGACTCCTCTTTTTCATTTGTGAGCTAGTCTATATTTCTAAATGTGGGCATTCTCCAAGGTTTAGTGCCCTGGATGATCCCTCTCTATAGACTCTCCCTCACCTATTTCTCAGTATCAGACATTATCTCTGTGCTGACAGCTATCAAACATCTTTCTTCAATTCTGTTCTCTCACCAAAGCTCTGGTTACAAAACTTTACAATTTACTGGATATTTCTAAATGAATGCTCAGTATAACTACAAACTTAATAATTCAAAAACCATTTATCATTATTCTTACCAAATGGGCTGGCTCTGCTTTGTAACTTCTATCCCATTCAATGGCATGAATGAATATTGCAATCCTGCTAGCTACAAATGTTAGAATCCCTGTGGCTCATCTCCTTTGTGCCAGAATAGACTAATGGTATGTAGTGTGGCTCTGGATCAGACAGGCTTAAAGTTAATCTTCGGAATGCCATTACTTATTGTGTGATCTTGGATTAGTTACTTACTCTGAGTCTACATCCTCATCTGTAAAATGGGACTGATAATACCTATCTCACAGGATTGTAAGGATCAAACAACCTACACTGCACATAGGACATATTAGGCAAGCAATAGCACCTCTTGTGGTCAGCCAGTCACCAAATTTTGCCCATTCTTTCTTTGAAGTTATCTCACGTCTCCCTACTCCACAGTCATATCTGGATTATTCTAATAACCTCTTTGCCTTAAATCTAACCTGTTCAATCCATTCTTTAGATTGTGTCGAAATAATCTTCTTAAAATGTATATTTATTGCCTGGCTGGCGTGGCTCAGTGGTTGAGCATCTATCTATGAACTAGGTGGTCACAGTTCGATTCCCGTTAAGGGCACATGCCTTGGTTTTGGGCTCGATCCCCAGTGTGGGGCATGCAGGAGGCAGCTGATCTATGATTCTCTCTCATCATTGTTGTTTTTGTCTCTCCCTCTCCCTCTCTGAAATCAATAAAAATATACTTAAAAAGTTTATTTATCAAGTCACATTTTTATTAATAAAATTCCCTGTCAAGGTCTGTTCAGCTTTCAAGGATGTTCAAACTCTATCCACTCAAGCCTATTTCCTATTACTTCTCGTCACAAATGTGCCCTGGGGAAGTTGGCTTCCTCACTGTCCTACACACACACCAATATCTTTCCCACCACCATGCTGCTGCTCAGGTTGTTCCTTCCCTCTGCTCTCACTGGCTGTATTTAAAATCTGTACCAAGCACAATTTACTTATGCTATATACCGGTTTTCATTTCCCTAGATTGTTTAACTTACATTAATCCTCTTTCTCCACTTTGATAGTTTGTGGTTTATTATTCATGACCCCCTCTGTCTACTACAGTGTATCACTGTGTAACCAAGCAGATAACTACTTCCAGGTGGATTAAAAGAATGGGAAAAACTTACTATCAGATGTTCTGATTTAACATACTTAACATACTTGCAAGAGCAAAGGCTTGCATTGTTTGTTATTGTTTGTGTTGCTTAAGTTTTTATCAGTCCAAGTAGATGGAAACTTTTTGAAATTAAAGACTAATGACTAACTTCTCCTGCATTCCCATAAAAATCTAACATATCATTAGCCACTTAGTCTAACTGGAAAACCTTCCAATTAAACATCACATAAGTCATAAAGTTCTTTAGAGTAAAAGCCTTAACTTACCTTTGCTTTGAACAACAAAGCAATGCTTTTCCAGGCAAGGTACATGCCTATCCTCCATAAGGAAATGTTCTCTTACTTAGATATTCCTTTCTGGGAGGATATCTCCCTCCCTCCCACTCCCTTCTCCCAGTTAAAAACTCTACTATGGTAAGCCACTGAGATTGATGAGTCTATGTCACAGTATTTAGCACATACAGATCAAATGTTTAAAAATCAGGACAACATGGCTCTAATGAAGCTCAGGGGAAAAATATTTTTCAGTATCATCAGTGGACAGAATCCTCAACTACACCTACCATAATCAGCAGGTGTATAATTCAGAAGTTCAAATTTCCAGTGTTTATAGCCTGAATAATTCTGGTACATGTCAAATATTTCCCGGGTAAATTGTTGGCAGATATCACCTAAAAGAAAACACAAAAAAATATTAAGTTGGCACAAATTTAAGAGAACTCTTCTTAATTATAGGTCCCTTAAGAAATGAGTAACTACTTCAAAAGTGAAACTTTTAAAGTTATAGTGTGTCAAATCAAAGTAAAATTTAGATATTTCTTATATCCTTTACAATAAAATTATTTTACAGACCTCCAGTAGTTCTTCCAGATGTCACCTCTAAAATAACATCATTTTCGTCATATTTTTCCTTTGGCACTAAACTCTGGAAAAGCTAAAAAAAGGGAAAAACTATAAGCACTAGTATGTATATGTTCTATATACATATATAGTATATACACTATCTTTACTTAAACTTAGATAAAAGACCCAAAATATATTTTTAAAAAATCAGTAATTAACAAAGTCATATAGCATCCCAATGAATTCTACTCCTAAAATGCTTTAATAAGTAGACCTAATTAAACGTAAAGCAAGTGATCAACTCATTTTAACAATGAAGTTACTTGTCAGGATGTTCTCTACGATGCTACCAGACTATCTTAATTTTCTAAAATGCAGAAGTTTAGATCAAAGTCTAGTGTTCCATTCAATTTTCTTCAGATTCTGCCTATTAGTTCTGAACAATAACTTCTTTCATCTAATGAATAAAGTAAAGCTTTGGAAGTCTTCATTTCTCACATGATTGCACATTCTCTCCTGCCATAAATGACAGCAAGCACTAGGCCAGTGATGGCGAACCTATGACATGCGTCTCAGAGGTGACACACGAACTCATTTTTTTGGTGGATTTTTCTTTGTTAAATGGCATTTAAATATATAAAATAAATATCAAAAATATAAGTCTTTGTTTTACTATGGTTGCAAATATCAAAAGTTTCTATATGTGACACGGCACCAGAGTTAAGTTAGGGTTTTTCAAAATGCTGACACGCCGAGCTCAAAAGGTTCGCCATCACTGCACTAGGCTGTGCCCTGCCTTCTCAGTAGAGTTGCTTTGTTTAAAGAGGATGTTGAAGACTCCCAAGACAAGGCTCAAATAGTTTCTTAGCTGTGATTAAAAAAAAAAAAAAAAGGAGCATCCTAACAAAGAAAGTAACCAACTTTCCTCTTAGGAAGAAAAGGGAAGTAATTTTATTTTTTATTATTACTAAAAGGTCCTTCAAATCAAACTAAAAGTACCTATGGGTCATGATACTCCCTACTGTCAATTTTTAAAATACTCCATCTCTGCTAAAAATGATCTAGTCTATGGGAGAGAATATTAGAGTCAGACATCTTACTTTGATTAGCTGGTTAAATACCTCCAACTGATCCCCTTCAGCACCTCACAAAGCTCCTCTACTGGATTCCCAGAATAGGGAAGACTGAAGGCAGGAGATGGCAAATATGACAGAAGGGAACATGGTATACAGTTCTGTATACCATGAGCTGTAAGGAGCTAAAGACTTGTGTTAATCAACTGTCTCTAAATCTTTGGATTCATTCCATTTTATCCGGAATGCAAATTTTCAATCCTTAATTAACACAATCACCATGAACCATTCCTCCTTTCTAAGACTTAAAAACCCCTGATGCTTCCTCTTGGTGAACTAAATTTCTTTATCAACATGTGTTCCCTTGCCTGGCTAGTTAACAGATTCAACTTTAGAATATTGCTGCTGGGGGGTGGGGGAGTTTTTATTCTTTGAAATCTATCACAATTTCTTCAATCTCATTCTGTAGCAAATTACAGCACTAAACCCAATCCAAACCCTTATTGTAAGAGAAGATTTAGTAACTGGTGTTTGGAAAGTACTTTGAGCACCAGCGCATAATCTAGCGTATATTAACACTATTGAGATTAGTTTACCTTCTGAAACATACCTCACTGTATAACATGTTAATTTTTTGAGCAATGGTTTGCCTCTCTTCCAATGCAAGTTCTTGTAACTGCTTTTCATCTTGTTTATTTAGACCTACAAACCGACAACAGTAATGATGGTAAAAGTTTTAAATACTTACAGGAAAACTCTTAAATAGCTACCTAATCTCTGCCTACTAAGTTTTATTTCAGTTGTGAAGGCAAGAAATTATACAAAAGAACAGTTAGAATAGTTAGAGAATATCAATAGATAAATATTTGTAAAGTATGTCCAAAAATTCCCGTGTTTTTGAAAAGAAGCATGATATTGCCCCAACAGCTTATGATTTGAATGTCTCTAAGTAATTATAGAAAACAGTGATTAATCAAACAGGGACTGGCTAATTAAATATAAACCCAAATACGATGTTTTGGAGTAAACTGGGGTAGCCATTTCTTGTCTAAAGGTGGCAACCATTACCCAGCACACTTGGAGTAATCTAGCATGGCTAAAGCTTCCATTTTTGTAGAGTAAATGTAGCTGGTATCACTATTATTATAGAATAGCAGAACTATAAGCCTAGAAGAGAGTTTAGAAACATTACTTTTCTTTCAATTTCTGCATATTGTGAAAAATTTTCCTAAGAGAAAAAATACTAAGACAATAGCAATATTAATAAATACTTTAAAAATACTAAAATTAAAAATAAATAGCTCTCACATCATATACAAAATTAACTCAGGTAGATCAAAGACCTAAATATAAGAGCTAAAAATATAAAACTCTTGGAAGAAAACAAAGATATACTACTTTGTGACCTTAGATTATACAATAGTTTCTTAGATAATATGACACCAAAATTACAAGCAACAAGAGAATAAAAAGATAAATGGACATCATCAAAATTTAAAAGTGTGGTGCTTCAAAGAACAACCCACAGAATGGGAGAAAAATTTCTGCAAATCAACTATCTGATAAAGAACTTGTGTCTGGCCCTGGCCAGACAGCTCAACTTGGTTAGAGTATCACCCTGATACCCAAGATTAGGAGTTCAATCCCTGGTCAGGACACATAAAAGAATCAACCAATGAATGCATAAATATATGGAACAACAAACCAATGTCTCACTCTCTCCCTTCCTCACTCTCTCTCAAATCAATAATAAAAATAAAAAATAAAAAGAACTTGTGCCGCCAAGACCGGTATGGCTCAGTGGATAGAGCGTCGGCCTGCGGACCGAAGGGTCCCAGGTTCGATTCCGGTCAAGGGCATTTACATTGGTTGCGGGCACATCCCCAGTGGGAGGTGTGCAGGAGGCAGCTGGTCGACGTTTCTCTCTCATCGATGTTTCTGACTCTCTGTCTCTCTCCCTTCCTCTCTGTAAAAAATCAATTAAAAAAAAAGAACTTGTGTCTATAATATAAAAACTTACAAATCAGTAACAAAAAGACAAATAACTCAATAGACAAAGGATCTGAACAGTCATTTATCCAAAGATGACATGACAAATAGGCACACACAAAACGCTCAACATCATTCATCAGGGAAAGTCAAATGAGCTCTAGCCAGTGCGGCTGTTGGTTGAGCATCATCCCATGCACCTTAAAAGGTCACGGGTTTGATTGCGTCAGCGCACATGCCAGGGTTTTGGGCTTGGTTCCCAGGAGGGTACATGCAGGAGGTTTCTCTCTCACATCAAGTTTTTTTCTCTCTCCCTTTCCCTTCCTCTCTCTCTCTGTAAAATAAACAACATATTTTAAAAAGATATTTTTTAATTTTTAAAAAAGAAGTTAAATCAAAATCACAAGGAGATATCACTTCACACTCACTAGGATCACTATAATCAAAAAGGCAGATAACAAGGATTGGCAAGGATGTGGAGAAATTAGAACCCTCAGACACTGGGGATGGAATGAAAATGGTGCAGCCACCTGGAAAACAGTGTCAGTTCCTCAAAAGGTTAAACAAAGTTATGAGACACTCAGCAATCTATGTCCACACAAAAACTTGTACACAATGTTCCTAGCAGCATTGTTCATAATAATAAAAAAGTGAAAACAACTCAATAACTCAATATCCATCAACTGAAGAATGGATAAATGAAATGTGGTATAACCATACCATGAAACATAATTCAGCAATTAAAAAATGAAGTATGGATACAGGCTACAACATACATAAACCTTTAGAATACTATGCTAAGTGAAAAAAGCCAGTCACAAAGGACACATACTATAGGATTCCTTTTATAAAAAATGCCTGAAATAAGTAAATCTAAAGAAACAGAAAGTAGATTAGAGATTGCCTATGGCTAGTAGGGAAGGGGGTGATTGGGATGAGATGGCTAAAGGGTGATGAAATAATACCTAGACCAAATAAACCCTTTGATGGGGGTAGGAACTATACTTTTGTATCCTTGGTATGTAGCACTGTAGGCAGTGCTCAGTAAAGGTCTGTTCAATAAATTAAAGCTTCTGAATAAGTCTCCCAGACCCTAAAAACTTCCTGGCAAGCACCACAAGGAGCTTAGTCTCTTAGTAGTTGATCTTTAGTAGCTGAAATACTTCAAACATCCAGAATACAAAGTCCTATCCTTTCCAAGTGTAGAGCTTATTACCTGTAGGCTTTTTAAAGACTGAGTTTTGGGAGCAGGAGTGAGGTGGAAGGGGTCAATGGAGAAAAAAAAAAGGGGGACAGCTATAATACTTTCAAAAATAAAGCCAGTGTGATTCAGTGGTTGAGTGTCGACCTATGAGCCAGGAGGTCACAGTTCGATTCCCAGATAGGGCACATGCCCAGGTTGTGGGCTCAATCCCCAGTGTGGAGTATGCAGGATGCAGCCAATCAATGATTCATCATTGATGTTTCTACTTCTCCCTCTCCCTTCCTCTCTGAAATTAATTAAAAATATATATTTTTTAAAAGACTAAGTTCATTTAACTTAGAAAATCAATCCTGTACTTATACACACACATATCTTTTACTTACTTTTACACATTGATTCTAATTCTTCAATTGCTTTTTCGGCCTCCTGAATTTCTTGGTAAATGGCTGTAAGTGGTGCCAACTCAGCATGTCTTTGATTCAAGGACCTTTGGTCCCCTTGATTTACAGAGATATGCTGCAAACACTGATCAAGTGTTTGGTACTCCTTATTCAGGTCCTCCATATATTTCTGTAATGCTTTATGTTTCCAGAGCATCTTGGTGTTTTGATGACAGAATCTCTTAGAGCAATTCTTATTTAACAGACTATAGAGAAGGTGATTCCTGTTTTGTCTAAAAACCCCCAGCCTTGTATCAAGATGTATCTGTGTAAATTGATGAACAAGGGGATGGATGTGGCACTGGTGATGACCATGAAGAGATGGATGTCTAAAGAGCCAAACACAGAGGTGACGGTTCATCTCAGCATCTGAAATAAAACAAATAAACACAATCTGGGAAAAAAAAAATCAACTCTGCAGATATAATATAGCTGGAAGGAACCTGAAGAAATCTTGTTCAGTTCACTCCCTGAGCCAGCTCCCTACGTGGTTCTCAAATTCCATAACTCATAAAAATAAAAAAATTCCTCAAACCTCTGAAAAGAATGTATTAAAATAAATGAAGAAAGCACAAAGCACTTTTTTCTACCCACTCAACATATATATAATTAAGGCAAAAGTAAGAGTGTAACCAATAAATATATCAATAGAATGTGTTAAATCAGCTATTTTTATAGAAAGTATTCAGAATACAGAATTAAGTGCGTGAACAAGCACTTGAAAGGTATAAAATAATCATTCAAACTTTAGATGGTTCACATATTTTTGGATTTCTGAAGTTTGATATAAATAATAACTATTTTCTTATATCCAGATGTCCAAGAAGTCAAGTAATTTAATCATGATTATTTACTCAGCCAGACAGAGACAGAGCTGATTCTAGAATGCAAGTTTCCTATTGAGAACTCAGTGCTTTCACTTTCAAGTCTACAATCACTCTTCAAAGATGCTTCCCTGCCCAGATCAGTGTGGCTCAGTTGATTAAATGTTGTCCTGTGTACCAAAAGACCACCGTTTTGATGCCTGATTAGGGCACATGTCCAGTTTGCAGGTTTGGTCCCAGGTCGGGGTGCATATGGGAGGCAACCAATCAATGTTTCTCTCTCCCCCCCCGCCCTTCTCTTTCTCTAAAAATCAATAAAAACATTTTTTAAAAGGATGATCCCTTCAGCTGAAATCCTAAAGGAAGAAAGCTTCAAATATTAACAGACTAAGAAAGTAGGTCTGGTAAAAAGGGACAATGGTAATAATTACAGTTGACCCTTGAACAAAATGGGTATGAATTACAACGGGTCCACAACATCCTGATTTTTTTCAATAAATATATAATCGGCCCTCTGTATCCCGGTTTTCCATTTGCAGATTCAACCAACCATTGTTGGGAATCCGTGGGGGCAGAGAGCCAATTGTATGCATTGTTCTATACCACTTTATATAAAGGATTTAGCAACTGGGATTTTGGTATCTGTGGGGGTCCTACAACATGTGTACTCAGGGATGACTGTAATTAAGTTTTGGGGAAGTCAAAAGTTATACATGAACTAGAGGCCCAGTGCACGAAATTCATGCACAGGTAGGGTACCTAGGCCTGGCTGGCGATCAGGGCTGATCAGGTTCTCCGCCTCCCCACCTCCTCCTCCTCTCACTCCCTCAGTGCCCAGCCGCTGCAGCTGGTCGCCCGCCATGTTCCACGCTGCCCCCTGGTGATCAGTGTACGTCATAACGAGCAATCAAACTCCCATTCTCCCAGTCGAATTCCCAAGGGGACACTTTGCACATTAGCCTTTTATATATATACTAGAGGCCCGGTGCACAAAAATTTGTGCACTAGGGGGGCGGGGGGAGGGGGTTCCCCCAGCCCGGCCTGTGCGCTCTCGCAGTCTGGGACACCTCGGGAGATAACGACCTGCTGGCTTAGGCCTGCTCCTGGGTGGCAGAGGGCAGGCCCAATCCCTAGGTGCAGCCCCTGGTCAGGCTCAGAGCAGGGCCGATTGGGGAGTTGGGG
>NW_005370127.1:888005-895023 GCF_000412655.1 Myotis brandtii
CTCCCTGCTCGCTTCCAGCTGCCTGGCTGCCGGCCGCCATCTTGGCTGACAGTTAATTTGCATAAGGATATGCTGATTAGCCAATGGGAAGGGTAGCGGTCGTACGCCAATTGCCATGTTTCTCTTTTATTAGTGTAGATAGATTTCTGACTGGGGGGTTGTTGCCCATAACCCCTATATTGTTCAAGGATCAACTATACAAAACAGTATAATCTCAATTACATTTTCTAATTTTATCTACAATACATGGTATACATGTAAAAAAGGTACAGAATATTTTGAAAAAAGAAAACTAAAATATAAATATATCAAAATGTTAAGATGGTTTCTAGTTGTGGGATTACTGATACCTTTTGCTTGCTTTATATTTTTTCTACTCTTTAGTGTTTTCCAAGTCTCCTATACTTATAGTATGTATTACTTTTACAATCAAGAAAAGTTACTTTAAAAAATTACAAGTTAAAAAGAAAAAAATTACAAGCTAGGTGAAATTGGCTGTGTACAATAATTATCTGTTCTCCTCCCCTCTAGCAGAGATAATTAAGAGCTAACAAATGTACACAATCGTTTTATTGAGTATGAAAGGGTTCCAAGAAGAACACTTTGCCCCTAAAAATCCTGTGGTTCAAAGTTGAAATAAAGGTCAAAATGTACCAAAATCAACCTTATTGTCTTTGGTGTTCCTACTGTTAGAAGGTGCATTAATCGACTAGCTCTATTGATCATTATAAGTCTACTAATTTATACACCATTATCACCCAAAAAACAAAACATTAAAAAATTGCAGGGTTCTACTAATGAACTTTAACAGACGGAATCACATTCAAAAAGGAACTGTGGACGAATACATCTATGCCCAGTAACCACAAAAGTTACAGTCCTCCACCAGAAGTGTCTGTGCGTCTTTACATCTAGTCCCAAACACGCCAGAGATGTGTCCATTTGAAAACGGACACAATAAAAGGGTGGTAAACATTTGTTGTAACACTTCTGGCTAAAATTTCCATCTTAGGAAGAGTAGAATAATTCCCAAGGTCATGAACCTCACTGTTACGGGGGCAACAAACCAAGACGGTAACTCTCTAGGCTAGGGTTATACCTGAGAACAGCAAGTTTTCTCCGCCGCCGACCACCGCTACCAGAATCCCTGGTCCCCTCCAACAACTCTCAGGGTCGGCGCATCAGGCGCGACAAAAATCCCGGCGCGGGCAGCACGTGTCAGCCATACTGTGAAACCCGGTATATGGAGTGATCCCATAAGAAGGGAACATGGAAAATAAACTGGAGAAAGAAAAAAAACAAAAAACCTTTTTAAGATCATGAAAGAGAAAGGGATTGTGAGTACTTAAAATAAACGAGACATCAGTTTTCCTTACTGAGGTCGGAACCTTCTCTAACCCGGTACATTTCAGCCGGAAAGGCACGGAATCACTTTCACTTCCTGGGTCACTGCTTCCGGGTTAATCATTGATTTCCCGTCTTCACCTTCGCGAAGACACTTTTCCATAGTGATTGGGCTTTCCTTAAAACGAGGTGAAAGAGGAAACAGAAGAGAAACATGAAAGCAAGAAAGATAAAAAAAAAATTACAAAGCTAGAAAAATTCCCTTGAGACGACCACACGGCGTACTTATCCCGAGCGGAAGCCCAGGGCGAGGGTTGTGATGCGAGGGCGCCGGCCAGGGTGCGGGGCCGGGGCGCGAGAAGGTGGTCCGGGAAGGTAGAATGTACTACAACTCCCAGGAGCACCCACCCAGTGATTCTGGGAGTTGTAGTTTATCTCCGGACAGGCGCGCCCCCGCCGCCCAAAGGTGGAGCTTTGGTTTTCAGGTTAAGGGAAATCCAGGAGAGAATGTTCTCTACAGTTTTGATTAAGAGATGAAGATTGACCAAATATTTAATGTAAAGTTACAAGAACTTTCTTATGTATGGAGCCACTAAAGTAGTGATTCCTTAATTTGTTTTATATGAGGACCCCATTTTCATAATTCAAAAATTTAGGGGCTTCTGCTTGTTTAATAGCTGTGCTTTCGACTTTCGTTGCCTACGAAAAGACCTAATGACTAAAATGAGAGTATAAATGTGTATTTTTAAAAATCATAACGAAATCCAAAAGAGAGACTATAGATATCTACAAATTAGTGATTTTATAGATGTTTCATGCATATATATTATTTAAGGGCTCAACTTAGGTTAATAGCTTCTAAACCACCGATTAAATAATTTAAAAATCCAAATAGTAAACAATTCCAAGGAAATGGCAAGCATATTGCCTTACTTTAAATATACCAGTGGGATACAGCCATTAGCAACCACATTTACAATATTTCTTCTTGAAAAGCAAAAAGAATCCCATATTACCAACTTCACAGGATATTTTCTTAGGTTATGAAGGTGCATATAAGAAGAATTAGCCACACATGTAAACACATATCCAACTTTCATTATTTCAAGGTATCTACTTCTATCTACATGGTTTAAACCTATTAATTCATTTCATCCTTACAATAACCTTAGAATATCCATTGTGCATAAGAGAAAACTAAGACACAGAGAGCTTAAGTAACTTGTCCAAGGTAAAAAACAAAAAACAAAAACAAACTAGTAAGTGATATAGCAGGGATTCAATCAAGGCAATCAATCTGCCTTAATGACCTGTGGCATCTTAAGATATCCTACAATGTGAAGATTAGAAAGCTTGGTATTTCAATTAGGTATATTTTACTATAGAAAAAAACGAAATCAGGAATTATTTAGCAATTTAATACAAAATTCAAGCTCTCACTAAAGTAGAAAAGAATTACCAAAACAAATATTATTTTCCTTATATTCTTATTATTTTCCCTGAAACAAGCAAAATACAAAGAATGAAAAGGCAGCATTTCTTTATTTCTTTGTATTTATACTGGTTCTCAAGTTTTTCTTAGCTTGAAAAAAAAATGAAATGCGCCACCTACTGGCATTATTGAAACTAGATCACTCAAATAATTTTCTGTCAAAGGCGTTAAAGAGGCCTTGAAAGGTCAACCTACTATCTTCCTTTTACTCTTAAAAAAACAAACAAAAAAAAACCCTTTAAAAAAAAAAAAAAGCCCTAGCTGGTTTTGCTCAGTGGATAGAGCATCAGCCTGGGGACTGAAAGATCCCAGGTTCGATTCTGGTCAAGGGCACATGCCTACGTTACCGGCTTGATCCCTGGTAGGGGATGTGCAGGAGGCAGCCAATCAATGATTCTCTCATCATTGATGTTTCTATCTCTCTTTCCCTCTCCCTTCCTCTCTGAAATCAATAAAGATTTATAAAAAAGAAAGAAAATCGTTTGTAACTATATGTCTTAAAAAAAAAAAAAGGCAAGGAAAGACTAATCCTGGAAACTCCCTTTCCCCCTCTAAACTAGTATTAGCCTTGGGTGAAGTCAGCTCTTTAACAAGATCATTTAGTGTTGACTCTTACAACTTCTTGGTAATTTCATCTGTCATCTTAAATTTCTCTTCCACTATCATCCTAAATATTTTTCTTAAATAATTTGCTTTGGTTTTATTTTTTTAATACATTTTATTGATTTCAGAGAGGAAGGAAGAGGGAGAGAGAGAAACATCAATGATGCGAGAGAATCATTGATCAGCTGCCTCCTGCATGCCCCCTACTGGCAACCCGGGCATGTGCCCTGATTGGAATCAAACCGTGATCTCCTGGTTCATAGGTTGACGTTCAATCCCTGACCTACAATGGCCAGGCCACTTTAGTTTTAAATTGTTCATTTTCAAAACTTTATTTCAATAAGTTTTATTTTTCCATCTTTTTCTCCTTCAAATATCCTTTATAAGTAATTTTCAAATACTCATAAGCATTAATGTGTTTTCCAACTTAGACCCAGAGTGGTCTACATTGAGGAATATAATGTAATCTACACTGTATGTGTGTGTATGTAGATATATATCTTTATTTTTTCAGTTTTTATTATGAAAAAATTTTTAAATGTTCACAAATAGAACAATATAATGAACCCATATAGCTATCACAAATTCTCAACAGTTATCAACTCGGTATTTCACATGCCCTCCTCCTACTCTCTATCCTCACTGTATTATTTTGGTGAAATATAAAATGTCATTTTTTCATCTTTAAATATTTTAGTATGTAGCTCTAGAAGATAAAGATTTTTAAAATATACTCACCCTTAAAAATTAAAAATAGCATCTTAATATTATCAAATATCTAGCCGGTGTTCAAATTTTTCCCTAATTGTGTCACATTTGGGGGGAGCAGTTTGCTTGTTCGTATCAGGATTCAAATAAGGTCCATACGTTGCAATTTGTTGCTATATTTTTAATCTATAGGCCACCCCTCTTTTTTTTTTCTTTGTAATATATTTGTTGAAGAAACCAGATCCTTTGCCTTGAAGGGTTTCACACAGTCTAAATTTGTTCTAGACTTGTGTTTATCATGTCCCCCCCACCCCCGTATTTCCTATGAAGGAATCTAGAAGCTTGATCAGATTCAGATTTATATATTTTGTGTTTTTTTCAAAACTATTTTCTAGGTGGGTTAGCTACCTTCAAAGGAAGATACAAGATATTTAGTTGTGTCTTTTAAAAGTTATACTAGATACTTATGAGTGCCTAGGTCCATTACATCATTAGAAGTTGCAAATAGTGATTTTTTTATCATTCTGTTTTCATTTATTAGCTGGAACCTAAATTGTTATAAAGAGAAAATTTCCCTCATCAACTATTTATTGTTGCTCTTGCTTTGAAGTTTTACAGGAAAAATTACAATTTTGCGAAAGTTGAGAGGTGATCAAATTCAAAGCTTGTTTTCTGAACAGTTTCCAAGATTTCCAAATTCTATTTCAATCTTATCTTTTTTTGGTTTTTACTTTATAGTTTTAAATGTTTTTATCTTAAAACATAAACACAGTCTCTCCCATTATCACTATCTCCCACCAGAGCATTTTATTAGTTACATTTGATGAAGCCACATCGACACATCATTATCACCTAAAGTCCATAGTTTACATTAGGGTTCACTCTTGGTTTTGTATACCCACAAAGTATAACTTTGGACAAATGTATAGTGACAAATATATCTAGCATTATAGCATCATTTCACTGCCCAAAAAATCATCTGTGCTCTGCCTATTCATCCCTCCCTCTGGCAATCACTGATCTCTTTTACTATATCCATAGTTTCTCTTTTCTTGAATGTCATATAGTTGGATCATATAGTATTTAGCCTTTTCAGATTGGCTGCTTTCACTTAGTAATATGCATTTAAGATTCTTCCATGTCTTTTTGTGGCTTGATAGCTCATTTCTTTTTAGTGTTGAATAATTTTCCATTGTTTGGATGTAGCACAGTTTATTTATATAAGGCTAGGGTTTTGAGCCATCCACACAGATATTGGAATCATAGTAGATGGATAGTAGGAGTGAAGTTGAAAGGGTAACTACTGTCACTTGGCAAATGCACAAATGAAGGATAGAGACCAAGAGGAAAAGGAGAAGAGAATGATAGAGCAGTGGGATGAGAAAAAAATTCTGATTCTTCCCCCCACCAACTCCTATAGTATATAAGGAGAGGAAGATACAAAATGAGAGACAGTGTCCTGGGTAAGGCGTGGGTATCAATTAAGGCAAGGAGGCAGAGAGTGCTAAGTGGAGGGGTTGAGGATAAAGCTGAGTGGAAAGATGTGGCATAGAGAACAGCAGTAGGAGGGTGAGTTTAGAGAGAAAGCAGACAAACACAAGAATACAACTGAAGTGAGATGACTGGAGAGGTGTGAATCTGATGATGGCTTTGAGAGAACTCTAGTATAAAAATGTCTCTGTACTGCCTGCCTGGGTGGCTTAGTTAGGCATCATCCTGTACACCAAAAAGGTTGCGGGTTCGATTCCAGTCAGGGCACATACTTGGGTTGCGGGACACAACCAATTGATGTTTCACTCTCATATGGATGTTTCTCTCTTTTTCCCTCTCCCTTCTTCTCTCTCTAAAATCAATTTTAAAAAGAAAAAAAAAGCATGTCCTTAGGCGAGGATTTAAAACAACAACAACAAACTATCAGGTTGAGCAAAAGTATGGAGTTAACAAAGAACTGGGCCTGGTATAGTCACTGCTACATAAGGTAATTGACTGTAGAATAAAGTGAAAGAAAATCTGAGAATAGACTGAGTTTTAGACAAAGGGGCCATTGAAAGTTTTGATACATTGAGAAACCCAAGTAGAGTTTTGAATAGAAAAGATATCTGGAAGCAATGTACAAAGTTTAATGGAGAACCCTGACCAGTGTGGCTCGGTTGGGTGTCGTCCTGTGCAGAGAAGGATTGATGGCTCAGTTCCTGGTTTGGGCATGTTTTGGGCTGGATCCACCATGGGGTGCAGGAGGCAGTGATCGATTGATTGTTTCTCACATTGATGTTTCTCTGTCTCTCTCTCCCTCTTCCTTCTTCTCTAAAAATCAATAAAAATGTATTTTAAAAAACACACAAAAAACAAAGTGTAATGAAGGGAGAGCCTGAAAATAGAGGGTTGAGTTATGAGGTTTGAGGTTTTTGCAATATTTAGTTTTAACATGGAGTGGGAATGGAAAGCATTGGAAGAAAGGGAGAAACGTGACAGATCTAGAATCTAAAGGACTAGGCAACTTGGATGTGGGGAATAATAAAGAGGGCTCAAAGTTGATCAGAAAAATTTAACTACAAGAGTAGTGTCACTAACAAAAATAGAGAAGTCAGGACTTGGACTGGTTTAATGGGAAGATAGGCTTGCTTTTTACTGTCCAAGTAGAAAATACTTTTAAGACATCCTGATGGAGATATTTAACAAACAAGTAGGAATAAAGGTTAGGAGATCTAAAGAGGGCCTGATACAGATTTGAAATCTGCTTGCTGTTAATAATGGAAGCTATGGAAGCCAGAGAATTTATTTTTATTTTTTTAAATAAATATTTTTATTGATTTCAGAGAGGAAGGGGGAGGGAGAGATAGAACCATCAATGATGAGAGAGAATCATTGATT
>NW_005370127.1:895044-899956 GCF_000412655.1 Myotis brandtii
GCCTGCAATCTGGGCACGTGCCCCTCCCAGGAATCCAACCATGAATGATTTTCTGGTCAATGCTCAACCACTGAGCCACACTGGCTGGGCTGGAGAATTTATTAATTCTGCTTTGCTGATGAGTAATGGTGTTCGATGAACATGTTTTATTATTATTTAATTAATTAATTAATTAATTTGTAAAATATGGAACGCTTCACGAATTTGCCTGTCATCCTTGCGCAGGGGCCATGCTAAACTTCTCTGTATTGTTCCAATTTTAGTATATGTGTTGCTGAAGCGAGCACTGAACATTTATTTATTGCTGTTGTTGAAAAAGAAAGCAGAATTGTCTAGACAAGCAACATTTAGGTCTTCTAAATTTTAGGAGAAGAGGAATTTGATTGAGGGTCAAGAGAATGACTAGGAAGAAAGACAGGAGGAAACCAGGATTATGCAGGTGTTGGTTACCTAAGTTAGAAAAAGTCAAGAAGGACAAGGTGGTCCACTGTGGGAAATGCTACAGGGAGGTTAAGGAAACTGTAAACTGGAAAAACTCTTTGGATTTGGCCACTAGGCAATCCTTAACATGTAAGCTTCATGAGGAAAGGTATTTTTGTTTGTTAAAAGACTGCTTGTCACTGCCCCGACTGGGTGCTCAGTTGGTTGAAGCATTATCCTGTACACTAAAAAGTTGCAGGTTCAATTCCCAATCACAGCATATACCTGGGTTTCAGGTTTGATCCCGGTCGGGGAGCGTGTGGGAGGCAGCAGATCAATGTTTCTCACATCAATGTTTTTCTCTCTCTCAAAATCAATAATAAATAAAACATATCCTCAGGTGGATTAAAAAATATTGAGATCATTTCACTTTCCGTGTTTAAAATACTTCAATGGCTTCCCACTGAACATAGGATAAAACCAAACCAAAACACATTGCCTGAGATGGCAAACCCTGCACAACTTGGCCCACAGCTTCAACTAACCTGCATACCACTTTTCCTCTTGAACCTGAAGTTCGTACTGTACCTTTTATGCCTTGACCATGTCAATCTTGTTCCTGCATTAAGCATTTGCATGTGATTCCCTTTAGATGGAATATGCTATCCAGGCTTTTTACCTTATTAATTCCCTTCTCTTCCTTTAGGGGTCTGTTCACATTACCACCTCCCCAGAGATTGTTCCTGAGTACCTGGTGAAAGTAATCCTTTCCTTGCCCAGCCAGCTTAGCTCAGTGGTTGAACATCAACCTATGAACCAGGAGGTCATGGGTTTGAATCCCTGTTAGGGCACATGCCTGGGTTGTGGGCTTAACTCCCATTGTGGGGCCTTCAGGAGGCAGCCAATCAATGATTCTCTGTCATCATTGCTTTTTCTTTTGTTTTTGTTTTTTTTAAAAAAATATATATTTATTGATTTCAGAGAGGAAGGGAGAGGGAGATAAAAATATCAGTGATGGCCGTAACCGGTTTGGCTCAGTGGATAGAGCGTCGGCCTGTGGACTCAAGGGTCCCAGGTTCGATTCTGGTCAAGGGCATGTACCTTGGTTGCGGGCACATCCCCAGTGGGAGGTGTGCAGGAGGCAGCTGATCGATGTTTCTAACTCTCTATCTCTCTCCCTTCCTCTCTGTAAAAAATCAATAAAAAATATATTTAAAAAAAATATATCAGTGATGATGAGAGAATCATTGATCAGCTGCCTCCTGCACGCCCCCTACTAAGGATTGAGCCCACAACCCGGACATGTGCCCTTGACCAAAATCAAACCTGGGACCCTTCAGTCCACAGGCCGACGCTCTATCCACTGAGTCAAACTGGCTAGGGCTCATCATTTGATATTTCTATCTCTCTCTCCCTCTCCCTTGTCTGAAATCAATAAAAATATATTTAAAAAAAGAAAGTAATTCTTTCCTCAATTCCCATTCTTCTCAGATGACCTTGTTTTACTAGTACTTCCTTCCTAGGACTTCCCAAGGTCTAGAATTATCTTGTTTATTTATGTGTTTGTTGTCTGTCTCTTCCCATTAGAATATAAGGTAACATAAGGAGAGAGAAAATGCAAATAGCGGGGAAGGGGGGCATTAAAAGTTCAGGAAAAGCTGTAGGAGATGGGATCAAGAGCTCCAAGGGAGGCTCTGGCTGGGTAGCTCAGCTGATTAGAGCATTGTCCCCATACACCAAGGCTACAGGTTCAATTGCCATTGGTCAGGGCACATAGGAGAATCAACCAATGAACTCATGAACAGGTGGAGCAACTAATACCTCTCTCTCTTTCCCTCTCTCTCAAATCAATTAAAAAAAAAAAAGAGCTCCAAGGGAGGAATGACAAGGTAGGTGGAAGAGAACAGAAACATTAGGGAATCTGAGGTATAATGTATTATGCAATCTGATGAGTTATTTTCCCATCAGCCTTTAGTTACATGGTTAAATTGGTTATGGGAATAGCAGCAAAATACTTGATTTTACCCTGCCAGCTGGCTCTGTAAGATATTTTGTGTTTATGGGTTGGAGAACATCCTTTTCTAGATTCTTTACTCCTTGGCTCTACTAGGCTTAGCAAGAGAGTCACTGGTCCATATCATGTATGTAAAAAGTGCTTTGGTAACTGTTAAGGTCTTTACAGATGTTGTTACTGTTATTTTACTGTGTGCATGATCCTTAAGGAGATACACCCTACCTGAAGCACCTGGACAGAATACCTCGATGAAAGCCCACCGTGACACCAGTGGGGCTTCAGCATTCTTCCTGAGAGACAGCGAGTTCAGATTTACAATGCTTTTTATTTTTTATTTTTACTATGGGCTTAGAAATGACTAAGCATTATATTCACATAACCTTGCTGTAAAAGATCACAATAATGTTATTATAACCCCATTTTCTGTTGAAAGGTGGAAATAAGATTTGCTCCAGACTAAACAGGAAGGCAGTAATAAAATTATAGCCACTGGCTAACCCAGGCTTTCTGACTGCATGCATTACATCTTTTATGTAGTCTAAGGTTCAGGCTGACAACTACCAGCAACACTACTGTCATTCTCTTCAGTTACTCACCTCTCCCTTGACCCCTATCCTAGGTATGCATGCATTGTATGTCAACGTGTGTGAAAGACAGATGAGGCAAATATTAAATATGAGTATTTATAACTACCTATTTCTTGGTATTAGGGATTGCAGGTTTTCTTTGAACTGCTGGGAAGCCTGTGGGAAGGGGAAGAAGTTGGCAGTGGGTGGGAAGCTGCAGAGTGCAAATGAAGAACCAGCATAGGCTGCCTGATTCAGGGGTGGAGAGAGCCATGGTGAAATCTGGCAGCTACCACAGCTTATCCATTTGTAATAAGTTAGACTGGACAAGGCCCAAAGGAAACTTTCATAAAAGATAAACATTACTTGTCTCCAAATATTTACAGTTTAGCATTATGTCCCCCCCCTTCTCTTTTAATTTCTTTTTTCAGTTTGTCATTTTGATAACTTGAGGTGAGGCAAAGTGGCTTGAGATGGCTGAAGTACATTCCAGAAAAATCCATATTCCATGAGGATCAAGGGATGGCCTGACTGGAGCACTGGAGCTTCAACTTGTCCCACAATTAACCCTTTACTCCTGAGGCTGTAGATAAATCGGGAGCCAAAGAATTTTCCTGAATATTGCTAGAGTGAGCCAACAGTGGGTAGAGACTATGGAGTGTCTGGGTGAGGGTGCTGTGAGAAGGCACTTTTCTGCCCCTGCTTAGCTGTCTAGACTACAACTAGTTCAGGTGCAAATCAGCCAAGTTTTCCATGAAGCCCTCCTTTCTCACTTCCTTCTTTAACATCTTGGGGAACCCAGTTTCTGACCAGAAAACAGGCCCTCTGGACCTCCCCCTTTTAAATAACAGCCCCTTCCCTATTTTAAAAGATTCCCATGATAATTTCTCCCATCTCAAATCCAGGCTAGAGGGGGGAAAAAATCAAATAAGCTGCAACCCATCTCAGATTATAGCCCATTAAATGCCATTATGCATCAATTACCCTGTAGTCTTACAAACATGCACAAATTAATATCCAGAACATGTATAAATAAGTTTATGTACCTAATGTTTACATATTCCTTAATATTAAACCTATGTTGTATGTATGGCTATTCTTTTTTTTTTTAAGTTTTCTCACCATTATCTGATTTTTAAAAAAAGTTTTATTTGTATTGATTTCAGAGAGGAAGGGAGAGGGAGAGAGAGATCGAAACATCAATGATGAGAGAGAATCACTGATTGGCCCAGCAACCCAAGCATGTGCCCTTGACCAGAATCGGATCTAGGACCCTTGAGTCTGCAGGCTGATGCTCTATCCAGTGGGCCACATCAGCTAGGGCTGTATGGCTATTGTCGACGATGCATATCTGTATCTTTCTAGGCTCACATATGGTCTATCACTATTCTATCTTCTTCTGCTTTGTTTTTGTTTTGGGATATACTCCCTTTCATGTAGAGCAGAAAGTGTTCCAGAGTTGGAAGATCCTGGGTTTGAGTTTTGTTGCTCTCATTATTATGTCTCGTATAAAGGGGAACCATTAGAGGAGAAAGAGTAGGTAGACTTGGAGGATCAGTGGCCCCATAAAACCACCATAATGCTCACTGACAATGTTAGGTGTTCTAAACTGCTGGGAAGACTTTTTTTTGGGGGGGGGGGGGGGTTATTTTTTTTCTGAGACATCTCAAAGGGCTTTCACATCAGCTCACGTCAATGCCTGCCCGATGCCCTCACTACGTTGTGAAAACGTCATTGGTCTGCACAAGTTCATCCATCTATTTTGGGTTCGAGCCTCGTTTTACTAGTAAATTCCTGAGCGGAGAGAAATCCCAAAAGTCTGACTCTGATATAACCGACATTATCTTGGGCCACGAGACTAAACAATCATAGCACAATACAAACGACTGACGAGGAGCTACGGTGCGGGAGC
>NW_005370127.1:900664-914029 GCF_000412655.1 Myotis brandtii
GACCTGTTCCTTCTGTCCTCCCGGTCGATTCTTTTGCCGGCCTCCCCTCCGGAGGTGTTCATCCCCTGCTTTGTGCTGGTTAACGCCGGTGCCCACGGAAGCCGGGGCGATCCTGTGGTGGGGCGGGGCTACGGGAAGATGGGGGGCGCCGGAGGCCAGGCTGTCCGCGGGGGGAGACCTTGCCTGTGTTCGAGGTACTCAGCGCCGCTGGGAAGCGAGAGCGGGCACGGGCTGCATTTCTGAAGTATAAAACCGGACATGGCTCTGCTTTTAACTTGCACCGGCTCGACTTCGAGAAAGTGTTCAGGGCTTCGTGCGCTGGCTGGTTTTGCACTGGAGGGGGTCATATGCTTGGTTTCTGAGCAGAAACCTGAATCCTGGCCCCGCGGTGTTGGCCGCGGGCCGGCGAGAAGTGAGTTCCCCGCAGGTCGTGTGCCCGCGGCCCGCTGCCTCCACGGCGTCCCCGGGTCCCGATCCTCCATCGCGGAGGGGCATGGAGCAGCGAGCCTGTGCTTTTCTCATATACGCTGGGGACCGTGGATTTTAAACTAAGATTGAAAATAGGTAGCTGTTTTTTTTCTAGTTTGTCTTTTCATCTGAACATGAGCGTTTAGATTTTAACAGTGAATTTATTACTTAGAGCTTGTGTTATGTGACTCTTAGCTATCGCTTACCTTTGCTATAAATACTAAATTCAGAATGTTTTCAGTATTACCAATGGCAGGTATCCAATTCATAGTAGCTGTTCTGTCCTAGCTAATAGAAACTTCACATTTAATCCTTACTTTCGTTTTTCTCATAGACTTATATATTTTTCAGAGTATGGAACTGGAGAAGTGAACTTTTTTTGCCCCTTTTAGGTGGATTTTTTTTTTTTTTTGTCTAGGGAATCTGAAATATATTAATGAAAAATCATCTATGACTTTTTAGTAAGATTTCAGGACATTTGGCATTATACCTAAAAGATGACAGAACACTTACTTTCTCTATATATGGGTACTTGTAGTTCTAATCATATTATCAGTAGAATAATGAAAAACAACACCGTGATTCATTATACTCTATTTACAAAAAGGTTAAAGCTGCTGCTGAGTTAATTTTATCCCCAAATAAATTGGAAAATGCTAAACATTTTCTTATCTGGGTATGTAATGTTTATTTTTTAAGCTTATATGAATTTAGGAGGGTGCTGCAAAGGTGAATGATTTAATCATCTCACATTTGCAATAAATGTGGGTAAAATTTTGCTGCAACAAATTCCATGGCAAATTGAAGTCTCTATAATAAAATTATTTTTAAGTTTGGTTGGTGGACCAAAGTGTTTTGTCACCAATAGTAAATTTGTATTGATTATCAGTGTACATAAACACACCCATATCACATGGTCTATGTGGCTTATGCCTGTCTATTTTATTCCTCCCCAAACTGGCTCTTAACATTACATTTTGTTGAATTTTTGAGCTCTACTCCATGCCCTCTTTTACGGATGAGACAGTCAAACCCAGGAATGGTAAATGACTAAGTGTCTAAGGCAGTGGTTCTCAACCTTCCTAATGCTGCGACCCTTTAATACAGTTCCTCATGTTGTGGTGACCCCCAATTTCATTGTTACAAATTGAACATAATTAAAGCATAGTGATTAATCACAAAAATAATATGTAATTATATATGTGTTTTCCGATGGTCTTAGGCGACCCCTGTGAAAGGGTCGTTTGACCCCCAAAGGGGCCGCAACCCACAGGTTGAGAACCACTGGTCTAAGGTTTTCTGGTTAGTATCAAAGTCAAAACAAGAATCTATCTTTTCTACTAAATATATATTCCTTACTGAACTTAAGACGTTTCTTTGTTTTTAATATATATTTTATTGATTTTTTTTATAGACAGGAAGGGAGAGGGAGAGTTAGAAACATCGATCAGCTGCCTCCTGCACACCCCCTACTGGAGATTTGCCCACAACCAAGGTACATGCCCTTACCGGAATCGAACCTGGGACCCTTCAGTCTGCAGGCCAGCCCTCTATCCACTGAGCCAAACTGGTTAGAGCTAAGACTTTTCTTTAACTTGAGTACTTGGGTATTGGAGATAGACTACCTTGGTTTGAATTGTGGCTCTGACTAGCTGTGAAAACTCACGTTACTGTGTGCCTCAGTGCCCAGCTGATATGCCTCCGGGGATTGAGCATCATCCCGTGGACCAAGAGATCCTGAGTTTGATCCCCTTCAGGGCACATGCCCCAGTGTGGGCTTGATCCCCAGTAGGGGGCATGCAAGAGGCAGCCGATCAATAATTCTCTCTTTCATTGATGTTTCTAACTCTCTCTTCCTCTCCCTTCCTCTCTCTGAAATCAGTAAAATAGGTAAATAAATAAAATGGAGATAAGATGCATCTCAGAGGCTTTCCTGGCATTTCAATAAAGATTAAATGAGAACCAGTGCCTGTCACATAGTAAATGTTTCAGTAACTATTATTATTACTGTTATATTTATTACTTTCAAGATCACTTGGTCAGTCAGAAAAAACCCCCCACATATTTTTCTTTTTTTCCTCTTCCCCAGTAGTTTCTTCTGTTCCTTTTTTCTTCTTGTCATATGTCAGGTGAACTCCTATAGTCAAACTCAGATTATTATTTTTTATTTATTTTTTAAAATAAAGTATTTCTACCATTGTGGTTCTTTTAAATTTTTATTTTATTTATTTTATATTTTTATTGACTTTACAGAAAGGAAGAGAGAGGTAGAAACATTGATGAGAGAGAGACATTGATCAGCTGCATACCCCCTCCTGGGGATTGAGCCTGAAACCAAGGTACATGCCCTTGACAGGAATCAAACCCAGGACCCTTCAGTCCACGGGCCAATGCTCTATCCACAGAGCCATAGCGGTTAGGGCAGATTATTATTATTATTGTTTTTTTTACTTTAAAATATTTTTGGAATAGGTAATATATTTCCATGGTTCAAAATTCAGGTTTCTGTCCTATCCTTGTCTCCCAACCATTAAGTTTCCTTCCCCAGAGGCAATCAGGAAACCTCAATACAAACATTTTTTTTCCTGTAAACACTTTTCTAATTCTTGCCTGCACATCCCACTCCTGTAGCAAGGATTAATCACTTCCTCCTCCTTTGCTGGTACTCTGTTTTTTTTGTTTGTTTGTTTGTTTTGTTTTTTAACTTAGTAGGCTGTATTCATTGAGCAGTGCTTATTTGTCTAGAACCAGAGGATGCAAGAGTGTTTAAAATAGGCAAGAGCTGCCCTGGTTGGTGTTGCTCAGTGGTTAGAGTGTCGGCCCTCACATGGAAGGGTCATGGGTTTGATTCCCAGTCAAGCCCACTTACCTGGGTTGTGGGTTTGATCCCCAGTCAGGGTGCATGCGGGAGGCAATCAACAATCAATGTTTGTCTTTCTCTTTCTCTTCTCCCTCCCCCTCTTTCTCAAATCAATAAAAACATGTTTTAAAACAAGCAACAGGAATCAAACCCAGGACCCTTCAGTCCACGGGCCAATGCTCTATCCACAGAGCCATAGCGGTTAGGGCAGATTATTATTATTATTGTTTTTTTTACTTTAAAATATTTTTGGAATAGGTAATATATTTCCATGGTTCAAAATTCAGGTTTCTGTCCTATCCTTGTCTCCCAACCATTAAGTTTCCTTCCCCAGAGGCAATCAGGAAACCTCAATACAAACATTTTTTTTCCTGTAAACACTTTTCTAATTCTTGCCTGCACATCCCACTCCTGTAGCAAGGATTAATCACTTCCTCCTCCTTTGCTGGTACTCTGTTTTTTTTGTTTGTTTGTTTGTTTTGTTTTTTAACTTAGTAGGCTGTATTCATTGAGCAGTGCTTATTTGTCTAGAACCAGAGGATGCAAGAGTGTTTAAAATAGGCAAGAGCTGCCCTGGTTGGTGTTGCTCAGTGGTTAGAGTGTCGGCCCTCACATGGAAGGGTCATGGGTTTGATTCCCAGTCAAGCCCACTTACCTGGGTTGTGGGTTTGATCCCCAGTCAGGGTGCATGCGGGAGGCAATCAACAATCAATGTTTGTCTTTCTCTTTCTCTTCTCCCTCCCCCTCTTTCTCAAATCAATAAAAACATGTTTTAAAACAAGCAAGATTCCTGTTCTCAAGGAGCTTATAGTATGGTGGGGAAGATACTAAATAAGTAATCACATAAATTGGAATGTCAGGAAATGATAATGCTGTGTAGAAAATAGAGTAATATATAGAGAAAAATGTTTGTGTCGGGCGGGGTGGGGGCAAGTAAGAAAGCTGTCAGTATTAAATAGAGTGGTCAGGTAGGTGATATGTGACACTCAAACCATAAGGAATTAGCCACAGGAAGACCTGAGGAAGAACATTTCAGGTAGAAGAAACACAAGTGCAGAGGCCCTACCATGGGGATAAGTACTAGAAAGAACACTATCTATAATAATAAAAGTGTAATATGCTAATTAGATCAGACGTCCTTCCGGACGAAGCCGGGGCTGCGAGGGAAGCCCGGGTGCCAGAGGGAAGCCAGTGCTGACAGCTGGGGAAAGGAAGGCTGACTCTTGCATGAATTTCATGCATTGGGCCTCTAGTAACAACATAAGTGAGAATGTGAGTGAAAGGAGATGAGATGTTCTCATGATCAGTGGCTGTGGAGGACAGTCACTGATTACTTAGCCTGGTTGGTGGCATCCTATATAATAAAAGCTAAGTGTCCGACCGTTCGCTGTTCAACCAGTCCCTATGATGAGCACTGACCACCATGGGGCAGACGCTCTGACTGGTAGGTTAGCTTGCTGCTGGGGTCCAGCTGATCAGGACTGGGTGAGTTGGACCGGACACGCCCTGGAGCCCTCCTGCGGTCCCTCCCCGGCCCTGATTGTGCACCAGTGGGGTCCCTCGGCCTGGCCTGTCCCCTCTCACAATCTGGGAACCCTCGGGGGATGTCGGAGAACCGGTTTCGCACGGGTGGATGAGTCCGTGCACCAGGCTTCCAGTCTATCTACACTAATAAAAGAGAAAGATGCAAATTGACCGTACCTTCGCAATGCCCACCAGCCAGTCAGGAGTGAGTATGCAAATTAACCTCATCACCTCCGTGGAGACTGACAGCAGGGAGGAGGCAGCTCCCAGCACGGCTTGGCCTGCTTGGCCGTCGCCACAGCGACCTGGGAGCAGGCAAACGTGGTCCACAGGCAGTTCCCAGCATGGCTTGCGGCAACCTGGGAGCAGGCAAGCCCCACTGGTAGGCAGCTCCCAGCACGGCCTACTTGGCCATCGCCATGGCGACCTGGGAGCAGGCAAGCGCGCCCGCAGGCAGCTCCCAGGCAAGCAGCTCCCAGCACGGCCTGTGGCAACGCAGGAGCAGGGAAGCACAGCTGCAGGCAGCTCCCAGCATGGCCTGCTTGGCTGTCGCCAGGGCGACCGGGGAGCAGGGAAGCCCGGCCTGCAGGCAGCTCCCAGCACGGTTTGCTTGGCCGTTGCCTCGGCGACTGGGGAGCAGGCAAGTGCTGCCCGCAGGTAGCTCCCAGCATGGCCCGCGGCAACCTGGGAGCAGGGAAGCAGCCCACAAGGCAGCACCCAGCATGGCCTGCTTGGCATTCGCTGCGGTGTGGAGCAGGCAGGCCCTGCAGAGAGCAGAGAACCACAGGGAGCGGGCCTAAGCCGTCAGTAGGACATCCTCTGAGGGCTCCCGGATTGGGGAGGGTGCAGGTCAGGCTGAGGAACACACACACACGCACGCACACACACACGCACGCACACACGCACGCACGCATCTTGCCCCGTGCACGAATTTCATGCACTGGGCCTCTAGTATACATATATGAAAGCCTAATATGCAAAGTGTCACCTAGGGAGTTCGACCGACTAGGAATTCGATCGCTCACTATGACGTGTGCTGACCACCAGGGGGCGGTGCGGAACAAAGGAAGGCCCTGGCTGGCGGCTGGCAGCTGGGGGAAGGAAGGCCCTGGCTGGCAGCAGGCAGCAGGCAGCCACTAGGGACAGTACCTGTGCACGCATTTTGTGCACTGGGCCTCTAGTTTAGGAATAAAGAGGTTGCTTACACTTACATTAGACTAATAATGGAAAGACCATGATCTTTGGAGTCACACCAGAGTTTGCAACTAAGCTGAATCACTTATAAACACATTTTATGAACATTTTCCAGATCTGTAAGGTGGAGGTAATGACATCTACCTTAAGGAATTAATATGAGTTATAGCAAGTTCTGTAGACACTCAAAATAGGGTTGCTCAAAAAATAGCAGTATTTTGAGTGTGTATTTCTTGGTTCCATTCTTTTTTTTTTTTTTAAATATATTTTTATTGATTTCTGAGAGGAAGGGAGCGGGAGAGCAAGATAGAAACATCAATGATGAGAAAGAATCATTGATCAGTTGCCCCACACTGGGGATGGAGCCTGAAACCCGGGCATGTACCCTGACCGGGAATTGAACTGTGACCTCCTGGTTCATAGGTTAAGACTCCACCACTGAGCCACAATGGCTGGGCTTTTGGTTCCATTCTTGAAGTACCAAAGGCTTTTAATGCAGTTTCTAGTATTTTTCTGTCGTTATCACATATATTTTTGCTTTTGGGTTTTGAATTTTAAAAAGTTGTAGCAGTATTGATTGACAATTAAATTCCCTGTTTATTAAGTGTATTGTTTTTTCTTTGTCTTCTGTAAAAGTGAAAATGCTCAGACACTACAACAGTTTGGTAACAGAAACACACTTCATGTTATCCTATATAATAAAGAGGTAATATGCAAATTGACCATCACTCCAACACACAAGATGGCCGCCCCCATGTGGACACAAGATGGCCGGCAGGGGAGGGCAGTTGGGGGCGACCAGTTCTGCAAGGGGGGGCAGTTGTGGGCGATTAGGCCTGCAGGGGAGGGCAGTTGGGGGCGACCAGTTCTGCAAGGGAGGGCAGTTGGGAGCGACCAGGCCTTCAGGGGAGGACAGTTGCGGGGGACCAGGCTGGCAGGGGAGCAGTTAGGCGTTGATCAGGCTGGTAGGGGAGCGGTTAGGGGGTGATCAGGCAGGCAGGCAGGTGAGTGGTTGGGAGCCAGCAGTCCCAGATTAGAGAGGGTGCAGGCTGGGCTGAGGGACACCCCTCCACACCCCCCGCACAAATTTCATGTACCGGGCCTCTAGTAAGTGATATAAATTGACATAAAATCTTTCCGTCACATATGTTTTAAACCTCACTTTGGATCTTGAATTATGTAAAAGTTGTTTCGTGTATATTCATTTTATAAAATAATTTTTGTTTATATTTCTTTACAGAAATGTTATGAACAGAAGCAATATAAAAATGGCCTCAAGTTTTGCAAGATGATTCTTTCGAATCCAAAATTTGCTGAACATGGAGGTATTGTCTTACCTGTGAGAGATTGCTTTGGGGAAATCTAATCCTAAAATCAGACAGATAGGATTCCTAACAGTGAAAGAAGAATACTTCCCAGATTCCATGGCCTAGTAGCTCTCTAGTGTATAAATATTTAACATTTTAGTTATATTTCATGTCAGTCTTATTCTAGGTTACTTTACTTCTATTTTGTTTAAGTCCATATACACATATACATATACATATAGAGTGTTTACTATTAGATGAGAGGTTATTGGTTGATTAATTGGGAAACAGTTGGAGTATATGCCAATATTTTTATAGACGTGATTTCATCTATTTGACTAGAACTTAAGTTTACTCTTTGATTTCCTATGTATAAAATTAGGACAATATTTGCAATACAGAAGTAGTATAAAGATACAGTCAAATGCATTTTATTTTTGGTAGATGTCTTTTATATATCTGCTGGCCTTTATATATAAATATGACATTCATCATTAGATTGTTTATCTTGAGTTGTTTTTCTAGCACTGGTATTAATAAGTTTGCATTTGCTTGTCTCATCGTTTTTCACTGGTCACTAGTATTTGTTAAAAGGATAGATGAGGTTAGATACACAAATTAAGGTCCTATAGCAAAGCAAAGTTAACTGAGGTCACTGAATATTAGACTTTGGTAATTCTTGAAATTGTCTTATTGGGAAAATAGGCTGACCCGGCTCTGCTTTCTAATGTTGAAAACATTCTTTGAAGGAAATGGAAAGAAGTCTTCATTTCATAGAATTTTAGAAATTTAAACTTGTTTTCAAACTTTTTCACTACGGAACCATTATCTACTAGTAAGTGGAAGCTTGTAGGGAAGTTCTTTATGTATAAACAGAAAAAAATTGTTTGGTTATAGGAGCTTGGACTGTTCTATCACCATGTTCTGAAAACAAGAATCCACAGACATTAATTTGAAAACAATTGTTCTTATCTGATTCCCTTGTGGATTATTTTTTTGGGGGGATTATTCAGAGAGTTATTTCAATCTAAAGCATCTTTCATTAATTACTTTAAACATATTTTTGGGTTGCCACTCCTGTCATCCAGTGTTGTATCCTTGAAAGGTAAAAGGGTATTAATTAGCCGAATTAGGATTAGTTAGAATAAACTTGCCAACAATGCAGTCTATTCCAGTGTTGAGTAAGGTGATTTTTTTTCTCTTTGTTAAGGTAGATTGTTTTGTGGGGTGTAAGTCAGATTTGGGATTTGATTCTTGATTCGAATTGATCTCAGGTGAAGGGTGGACTGCTGTATAGATTTAGCTCAACAGGATTCAGGTGTCTGCTGTGTTACCTTTTCTCAGCAGAATCATCTCAACCCCCTTTAAAGAGTCTTCTAAAGAGCAGAAAGCATTTTAGCAACTCAGTCCCCACCTAAGGAATTTCAGAAAAGGACGTGGGCTAAACTTTAAGCAAATATTTAAAATGCAGTTTTTGGAGAGAAGTTCTTCTAACTATGGGATTAAAAAGATGAATAATATAAGCATGGCAGGTGTCAAATGTTAAAATAACCCTAAGATAATTTGAATCTTTCATGTGTAAATAGAGGTTAAAAATATTTTTCAGAGACTTTGGCTATGAAAGGCTTAACATTGAACTGTTTAGGAAAAAAAGAAGAAGCATATGAATTTGTTCGTAAAGGACTTCGTAATGATGTCAAGAGTCATGTCTGTATCCTTTTGCAGTGGTTGAGTAGTTTAATTTCATATATATATTTTCAATTTATTAGTGTTTTTTCCTAATTAAAAAATTCAATCCTATGTAGAAGAGAATTTAATGAACTCTATGTACTAATTACTCAGGTTCAATAATTATCAACATTTTGTAGTATTAGTTTATCTGTCCCCTATGCCTCATTTATTGGAGTATTTTAAAGAGAATCTCTATACAGTATGTATGTATTTCAGTTGTGCTTATTGTGAGAGAAGAGTGCTGATAATTATATGTGACTTGAACCTCATTGTTTTTTCTATACATCCATAAACTAGTGATATTTCACATCATTCCAGATAACTTACAAACCTGTATAGTGTAGTAAACCTGTATAGTAAAATTTATGTTCTTTAAACTTTTGTTAAGAAACTTTACAAGAAAAATTCAGAGGAAATTTGTTTTAAAACATTTTATTTAGTATTAAGTGTGATATTATATTGGTTCTTCAGCTTGTTTCATTTGCATAGGGACATAGCTATTTTCACTGATACTCATAATTGTATTTTTCTGTCTAGTATCCAGCTTGTAAAAGAACAAAAATACTTTTTTAAGGTTGGATCATTGAAATTCATTTCTGTTTTGCTTATTTATATATTTATTAATAACCTTTTCACATATTGTCCTGTTTCTTATGTTTTTACATTTAATTCATCTATGGGCCAGTATTGAACATCAATAGTCTTAGTTATGTTTTCACATTTTTAGCTTAGGGTTCTCTCAAAATACTAAATACTTCTTTCTTTTTTTTTTTTTTTTTTTTAATATATTTTATTGATTTTTTACATAGAGGAAGGGAGAGGGATAGAGAGTTAGAAACATCGATGAGCGAGAAACATCGATCAGCTGCCTCTTGCACACCCCCTACTGGGGATGTGCCCACAACCAAGGTACATGCCCTTGACCAGAATTGAACCCAGGACCCTTGAGTCCGATCTCAGTGCTTACTCTCGAGCAAAGAGAGAGGGCGTATAAGTATGGTAGTGGTTTTGGCTCCAAGATATGCTAAGAATTTAATATACAATAAATAAAAATTTAATTTTGTGGTTTTTAATATCATTGGTGAATTAAATGATGGTTACATGTTGTTTTAGAATTGATTGAATATAGACTCGTTTTAAAAGATAATTTTTGTATACTAGTATATTCTGTTTCAATACTAGTACATAGTAAGTGAATGTGCCCAGCACCTAGCTTCAATAATTTAACAGTTGTCAGTCAAGGCTGATCTCATGTTATCTTTTACCACTTGCTCACTGTCCCCTTCCCTCTGACCCCAGGTCATTCTGAAGTAGATCTCAGACAAAAATTCCATTTCGTTAAAGTAAGCTTTATATTAGATAGGTATGTAGCATAGTATTTTCTAGTACCTGTGAATGTCTGTATTTCCTTAACTTAATAGGTTGGCATGTATATGGACTCTTGCAGCGTTCTGATAAGAAATATGATGAAGCTATTAAGTGTTACCGAAATGCCCTGAAATTAGATAAAGATAATCTGCAAATTTTGAGGGATCTCTCTCTATTGCAGATCCAAATGAGAGACCTTGAAGGTTACCGAGTAAGTACTCTAATCTTAAGTGTACACATTTTAACAGATAGATATAATTTAAAACATGTGAATTCAGAATGAAGTGAGTGTAAGCCAAGATCATGTAGATTTGATTGTTCATTATAGTCTAGAAGTGGAAAGTCACTTGAGACCTTCTCCCAATAATAGTTGTAGAACTGCATTATCAACAAGGGATAACTTTATTTAATGCTTTTTTTAAAAAAACTGTACTATCTCCTGTGTACAAATGCTGTACTATATTCTTTGTTGGTTTGACATTTACAAATTTGGTAAAAAGAATGTTTATAATTGAAATCTAAATGTAGAGATTAGTTAGCTTTCTTTGTCATGGGTTAGTAAATATAAAATAATGTGAGGATTGCCATACATCAGTCTTTCTGTAGTCCATACTGGCATCTTCAGCTCTGCTGGACATCTCCATGTGTATCCTAAATTCATTATGTCCAAAACGTAATTCTCTTATTTTCTTTTGTGAAGGAGGCCACCAACTCTTAACACTTCTTAAATAAATTGTCTTTCATGTACTTTTTACTTTTGCCCTTCTGCCATAAGTCATTGTACCCTATGCCTAGATTTTTTACAGAAGTTTAAAGAGCTCTGCTGAGCTTGATATAATCATTCTTCAAGATTGTGTGGTTTTTCTTCAGCAGTACTTAACAGCCTGGGTGTGGTGAGAGTTAACATTAGTTATATTCATGAGGCAAAGAAATTAAGAATATTGGCAACAGAATGGTTCCTAAGAGGGATAGTGAAATTAATGAAAGTAAAAGAGCTGGTGGTTAGAAGTGAAGGACGCAAGGAACTAGAGTTACTAATGGTGTCCTCTTAACCCTACCAGACCGCTGTACTGATTTTTCGGTAATTTCCACACAAAGGTGGAATATTGGCGCTAGATGAAAGGTAGATGAAAGGTACACCTATTTTCTATAATGTCTCCAAGTTCCATCTTATTCTAACCACTTGTTTGCATGTAACTAACATTTTTCTATATCATGTTGGTTTTTTCTCTTTAATGCTCAGGAGCCCAGGTATAGGGGACAGTTAGGTTCAGGGCCTCAGGTCTAGTAGGATTAAGAACAAGGGTAGGAATGTCACTGAGTGAAAATGTTGGCAGCATAGGTGCTGTGGCTGGAGAATGAGATAATTTGTTTTTGTGATTTCTGGGTGGCAAATAGGACAGTGATTTTCAACCTTTTTCATCTCATGGCACTTTTAAACTAATTACTAAAATTCGGTGGCACACCAAAAATATATATTTTTGCTAATCTGATCATAAAAAGATATAATTTTGATTGGTTTGCAAAAATAATAATAATAGTAATTATCTATCCTTTTTACTCCAAAGTGATTTAAAAAAAAATCAGGTGCCTATACTTGTATATAAGGATTTCTGGTACCAAGAATTAACCAATTAGATGCAACCTTATGTGGCATGACCAATAAGATACAACTCTGTTATATGACCTATGTATTATGGTTCAAGACAGGGCATTCACATCAATGGGCTATTGTGTTGACTGTTGTAATTTTTCTATTTGACAATCTTAGCGATTTTCAACCTTTTTCATCTCATTGCACATATAAGCTAATTGCTAAAGTTCTGTGGCACACCAAAAAATAGATTATATTTTTTGCCAATCTGACCAAAAAAAATACGTATACTTTTTATTCATTCACACCAGATGGCTATTGTGTTGGCTGTTTTCTTGTTTTTATTTGACAATCTAAGGGAAAAGAGGTCAGTGCGTCTGACTCCTGACTAAATAGTCAGGTGTTGCATGTTTTAAAAATTCTTGTGGCACACCAGTTGAAAATCCCTGGTCTAGGATGTGGTTGTGGGAGTGGGTCCCTGAAGAGGGGTAGAGGACATCATTAAAGATAAGGAAATTTTAGATGTAAGATAGGTTGTTGGATGGGTGTTCTACGGTTTTCCATTTGCCCAGGATAATGGTAGGATTTGGCAGCGAGAAGAAAACTGACCCAGACTTTAATGAAGGGGTGGAGTAACAGAAGCAATAATGAAAATAAGGAATGAGAGTGATAATAGCATACTATATAATAAAAGGCTAATATACAAATCAACTGAACGGCAGAATGACTGGTTGCTATGACACTCACTGACCACCGGGGGAAGACACTTAATGCAGGAGCTGCTCTCTGGTGGTCCACAGAGGGAGCGCCCCTCAGCCAGAAATTGGGCTCACGGCTGGCAAGCGCAGCGGTGGGCTGGAACCTCTCCTGCCCACTACTGCAGGCAGGTGGTAAGGAATGAGGGGTCCTGGACTGCTAGAGCCCTGGACTGTGAGAGGGATGTCTGCCTGCTGGCTTAGGCCCGATCCCCCCCAGGGGTCTCGGACTGCAAGAGAGGGCGCAGGCCAAGCTGAGGAATGCCCCCCCCAGTGCATGAATGTTGTGCACTGGGCCTCTAGTAATTTTATTTGCCTAAAAGGAACCAGACACTTACACATGAAGGTAGAGGAGTGATACTAAGTTGTTTCGTCAAAGATAATCTACACTAATAAAAGAGAAACATGGTAATTAGCGTACGACCGCTACCCTTCCCATTGGCTAATCAGCATATCCTTATGCAAATTAACTGTCAGCCAAGATGGCAGCCGGCAGCCAAGCACTGAAGCAAGCAGGGAGGCTTGCTTGCTCCAGTGACTGCAGACTCCAACGTTCCCCGCCTG
>NW_005370127.1:915886-918280 GCF_000412655.1 Myotis brandtii
ATATTTTATTGATTTTTTTACAGAGAGGAAGGGAGAGGGACAGGGGTAGAGAGTTAGAAACATCGATCAGCTGCCTCCTGCACACCCCCTACTGGGGATGTGCCCGCAACCAAGGTACATGCCCTTGACTGGAATTGAACCTGGGACCCTTCAGTCTACAGGCCAACGCTCTATCCTCTGAGTCAAACCAGTTAGGGCCCTTTTGGCATTCCTTTTACCAGTTCTAACAACAGAGTAAGGGAAGCTAAACACTACATTTTCAAAATTCCATTGCACCTAGAGTTTTTCATGAGACCTGTTCCTCCAAGCAGATGCACTTTTGTAAAACTTGGAGACAGATATAAGCAATGAAGAAATGAGGTCTGTGTAAGGAGGTTGTATTTTCTGTTAATGATGATATCTTGATTCTTCTGGGATAGCCATAGTGGAATTTCTGGTGTTTTCTTCCTAATGTAATAGATACTGACCTTCTCTTAGAGTGGCAGCAGTGGTGTTTCTGCTTGAAAAGATGTTTGAGAATTCCATCCTGTCTCTGGAGCCTACTATACCAATGTAAATCCATTGTAATTTCATATACTAATTTTGTAAACAGCAAAATTTAGTTCAGTAAAAAACTATCTCAGTCTCTCTTTTAAGATATGTAATTACCAAAAGAAATTATTATATAAAGGTAATTTTATAAGTCGGCCCAAAAGCATGAGCCTCAGGGCCGACTTTTCAGTGACAGTCTTACAATGAGCATTATATGGGGTATTTTACAAGTTAAATAATTTAGATAAGGCACACAGAAAATATTTTATTGTGGAACATATATTTGTTAATTGAATACATTAAAAAAGAATTAAAGGTATTGAATTGTTTCCTGAAAACTGTGATGAACAGAAATACTTTACAGAAAGTTTAAAAAGCTAAAAAAAAATTTATTGATTTATGTATGTATTTATTTATTTTTTTAAAGGAGACAAGGTATCAGCTTCTTCAGTTGCGCCCAACACAGCGTGCTTCCTGGATTGGGTATGCTATTGCATACCATTTGCTGAAAGATTACGACATGGCACTAAAACTATTGGAAGAATTTAGACAAACTCAGCAAGTAAGTTCATTTTAACATTTTTTCCTACTTTCATAAATAAAATAATTAACTTCTATATTGTCCCAACCCCCAAATGTGAGTTAAAGTTTTGTGGCCTATGGAAAAACGGGAAAACTGAATTCATTGGTACAACCGCTATGGAAAACAGTATGGAGGATCCTCAAAAAATTAAAATTAGAATTGCCTTATGACCTAGCAATTCCACTTCTGGGAATGTAACGGAAGAAACCTGAAGCACTAATTCGAAAGGATATATGTACCCCTATGTCCATTGCAGCATTATTTAAATAGCCAAGATTTGGAAGCAGCTGAGGTGCTCATCAGTAGATGAGTGGATGAAAAAGCTGTGATATATTTACACAATGGAATACTACTCAGTTGTAAAAAAGAAGGAAATCTTAACCTTTTGCTACAGCATGGATGGACCTAAAGGATACAGTAAACCCTGATTTTGTATACCTCGATTTAACAGACTTTGGATTTATTGGACAAAATTCCCGGACCATATGTCATACGTGAAAATTAACACCTGTTAAATTTAAAAAATCTATTTATCTATTTATTTTGTTAATCCTCACCTTAGGATATTTTTTTCCATTGATTTTTAGAGAGAGTGGAAGGGGAGGGGAAAGAGAGAGAGAGAGAAGCATCGATGTGAGAGAGACACATCAGTTGGTTGCCTCCTGCACACGCCCCCAACTGGGGCCAGGGATCGAGCCTGCACCTGAGGTTAAGCCTTTAACCTGGAATGGAACACAGGACCCTTTAATCCAAGGGCTGATGCTCTAACCACAGAGCAAAACTGGCCAGGGCTTAAAATGCTTTTAACCAGGATTTACTTATAAGAAATTAACAGGTTATTGTTTTGTTATTAATTCGCTGTTATTTTTTTAACAAATTTAGCAGATAGGCCATATGTTGGGAAAAACAATGTAGTAATTTCGCCAAAATAAATAAATACTACATGTCTACAAGTATAGTCTACATAATTAAATCCAAGAGTCAACCCTCATAAACAATGTTCAGCAAATAATTAAGGCGTGATCACACAGCATTACTTGAGGTAATTGATTTGGTTGTCAAATGAGGAAACTTTCTATAGCAGTTTTATTTTTTTTAACTCTTCTTTCCACATCCTATCTAATAAAAGAGAAACATGGTAATTAGCCGTACCTCCGCTACCCTTCCCATTGGCTAATCAGGGTGATATGCAAATTAACTGCCAGCCAAGATGGCGGCCGGCAGCCAGGCAGCTTGAAGCGAACAGGAGACTTGCTTGCTTCAGTGACGGAGGAAGCCAA
>NW_005370127.1:919636-923024 GCF_000412655.1 Myotis brandtii
GCACAAATTTTTGTGCACTGGGCCTCTAGTATATATATATTTTATTTCAGAGAGGAAGGGAGAGGGAGAGGTAGAAACATCAATGATGAGATAAAATCATTGATTGGCTGCCTCCTGCATGCCCCCTTCTGGGGACAGAGACCACAATCTGGGTATGTGCCCTTAACCGGGATCGAACCCGGGACCCTTCAGTCTGCAGGCTGATGCTCTATCCACAGGGCCAAACCGGCTAGGGCTCTGTAGCAGATTTAACACACTCTTACAGGCCAATGTTCTAATGTGTGTGCTAAGCCATGCCTCAGCCATGTACATTTGTGTACTCTTGGTGACTGGTGAATGCACTCATTTATTAGACCTATTCAGTAATTAAAAGTTACAGTAATATATGTAGAAAACTCTCCTGTGAAATTAAACTTTTCGTACATAATTTTAATTACACACACGTGTCTACGTAAGTAAAAACAGCTAAACTAATTTGTCAAATTTTTAATGTATACATTCGGAAAAATCGCATGTTTATATAACGGACTTTTGGTTTTAATGGACACCCCCTTGCCTGAATTAGTCTGTTATATTGAGGTTTTACTGTATTATGGTAAATGAAATAAGCCATTCAGAGAAAGACAAATACCATATGATTTCACTTATATGTGGAATCTAATGAACAAAATAAACAAAATAGAAACAGACTTAAAGATACAGAGAACAGACTGATAGCTGTCAGAACATAGGGGATTGGATTGGGTGAAAAGTGAAGAGATTGCCCTAACTGGTTTGGCTCAGTGGATAGAGCGTCAGCCTGCGGACTCAAGGGTCCCAGGTTCGATTACGGTCAAGGGCATGTACCTTTGTTGTGGGCACATCCCTAGTAGGGAGTGTGCAGGAGGCAGCTGATCGATGTTTCTCTCTCATCGATGTTTCTAACTCTCTATCCCTCTCTCTTCCTCTCTGTAAAAAAATCAACAAAATATTTTTTAAAAAAAAGAAAAGTGAAGAGATTAGGCAGTACAAATTGGTAGTTGCAGAATAGCTACAGAGATGTGGATTGTAGCATGGAGGATGTGATCAATAATGTTGAGATAACAGGGTATGGCGCCAGGTAGATGCTAGGGGCAGCAGGGAGGAACACTAGAGTATATGGTTTAATGGCTACTTTGCTATACATCTGAAACTGGTGTGGAAGGGTATTGAATGTAAACTGTGGTTGGAAAAAAACCCCAGAATTCTTTTTATGTTATATTTATTTTTTTTCCAGCTTATACAAAGTGGATGTAGAAGCATAAACATAGTACATTTCTACCATCTTCAACAAAAATATAACCAATATGTACAATTATTGTATTAAAAATACAAAAGGGATACAGACTCCACCAATGTCTTTCTAAAAGACATACAGGTACAAGTAGTATCAAAAGTATGAGGAAATCACCAGTTAATTGTACATTCTGCACGTGACATCACAGAGCAAACTGAGATTAGCAGTCCTATGTTCTACACTTACTTAATGCTTAGATGACATTTGTGCAGCTTGTGGTAGAGTTAGATTTCTGTCTTCCTATATATATGCACATGAAGTTCATAGTCTGTATAATAAAACTGGCAAAGAATGCATATATTACATTTAAAATTACAAATGCTTAATTAACAATGTAATATATAAGCAAGTAGACATATGCCATGAGACAGAAGAGAATCCTATACAATAAACGCCTAATATGCTAAGTGTCCAGTCATCTGGTCGGCCGTTCAACCAATCAAAGCGTAATATGCTAATGATATGCTAAGGTCACTCAACCTCTTGCTATGACGTGCACTGACCACCAGGGGGCAGACAGTCAACCAGTTGACAGTTGCTATGTCATGCACTGATCACCAGGGGGCAGATGCTCTGACTGGTAGGTTAGCTTGCTGCTGGGGTCTGGCCGATCAGGACTGAGCGAGACTGGCCAGACACGCCCTGGAGCCCTCCCGTGGTCCCTCCCCGGCTGGCCAACCTCCTGCGTCCTTCCCCGGTCCTGATCGTGCACTGTTGGGGTCCCTCGGCCTGGCCTGCGCCCTCTTGCAATCTGGGTTGAAGGGACCCCCCCCCCCTCCAGCCCTGAGTGCATGAATTTCGTGCACTGGGCCTCTAGTTATTAAATAAAGCACTGGCATAGTTTGATATAGTAAAAACAAACAAACTGCATTTCGGCTCTTTTTAAAATTTGAATCTAGCCCTAACTGGTTTGGCTCAGTGGATAGAGCGCTGGCCTGTGGACTGAAAGGTCCCAGGTTCGATTCCGGTCAAGGGCATGTACCTTGGTTGCAGGCACATCCCCAGTAGCGGGTGTGCAGGAGGCAGCTGATCGATGTTTCTCTCTCATCGATGATTCTAACTCTCTATCCCTCTTCCTTCCTCTCTGTAAAAAAAAAAAAAATCAATAAAATATATTTTTAAAAAATTTTGAATCTATTTACATTTCTCTACTGATCTACATGATCAGCTGAATTTAATGGGGAAAAAAATCCAAGACTAGCAGTTCCTCACATTTGAGTACTACTTGGATTGGCAGCCTTCACTTTTCCGGAGTCTGTGCAGAAACAACACAAAAATAGAGTGGAGGGGTCATTTTAGTCATTATAGGGTTAATAGCAGCTGTGAGCAGGTGGTTGCTACACTTAGGCCTTCTCTATCCACCCCATGTCCATTAAGCCACTTCCAGGTTAGTCTTTGGTGACTAACCCCCCTGGGGAAGGCTGGCATATCTCACCAGGTTTGGGATCTTTTGATCTTTGATCACGGTCAAGGATTGTTTATTCCCTAATGCCAATTCAGTAAAGGGAGGCAGTCTTGAAAGAATGGCTGACAATAGCTCCAACATCCCAAGCTGCTTCCATTGCAATGCTATCCAGTTATAAACGTTTCTCTTGAAAAACAAAAAAATCCCTAAAACAAGATGAACAAAAAAAAATATATATAACTTTAAAAAAAGGGGTGGGGATTCAGAATTCTTTCTTTTAAAATTTTTTATTTATTGATTTTAGGAAGACTGAGAGAGACAGGCACCAATTTTTTCCACTTATTTATGCATTGACCAGAGGCTTGGTGCACGAAATTTGTGCATGGGTAGGGTCCCTAGGCCTGGCCGGTGATCAGGGCTGATTTGTGAGGCGACCAGCAGGGTGATTGGGGGGCCCCCTTTGGCACCTGCCTTGGCTGGCCTTGGGCCTGCGGGCTGGGGGCAGCTCCTGCGTTGAGCGTCTGCCTCCTGGTGGTCAGTGCGCATCATAGCGGACGGTCGTTCCTCCAGTTGTTCCACCGTTGGGTCGATTTGCATATTAGGCTTTTATTATATAGAACCAGAGGCCCAGTGCATGACGTTTGTGCACTGTGGGGGGGGGGGGGGCC
>NW_005370127.1:923501-927538 GCF_000412655.1 Myotis brandtii
CCCAACTGCCCTCCCCTGCAGGCCTGTTCGCCCCCAACTGCCCTCCCCTGCAGGCCTGGTCTCCCCAACTCCCCTCCCCTGCAGGCTTTGTCCCTCCCAACTACCCTCCCCTGCAGGCCTGGTCCCCCCCAACTACCCTCCCCTGCTGTCCTGATCACCCACAGCTGCCCTTCCCTGCTGGCCATCTTGTGTCCACATGGGGGCGGCCGTCTTGTGAGTTGGAGTGATGGTCAATTTGCATATTACCTCTTTATTAGATAGGATTAGTTGATTTTTGTATGTGCCCTGACCAGGGATCGAATCTGCAACCTTGGCATATTGGGATGATGATCTAACCAACTGAGCTAACTGTCCAGAATTTTTAATGCAAAATAAATAATATAAAAATGTTTGTACACTTTAATTTCAACAATATTCAAATGACAAAGGAAAGACTGTAAAAAAATGAAAGTTTTGTGGCTAAGAATTGTTTCTCTAATATATATTGCTTTATACTTGATGTAAACATTAATAAATACATTTCAATTTGTAAAATAGAAAAGAACAAAAATATACACAAGAAATTAAATGGATATTAACATTATTCATATCACTCCAGATTTTGTTATTTTTTAAAGGAATGAAATTACAGAAATAGCTAAAGTTCTCCCATGTGCCTCCCTAGAGGTAGCCACTATTCTGAAATTGGTATGTCATTTCCAGTGCATTTACTTTATGTATAAGTTCAGAAAAGTTAGTATTATTTTGTATACTTAAAAATCTGTATGGTGATACGCAGGTTTTTTTCATTCAACTTTTCTTGATGTCTGTATTGATACATATAGGGCTAGTTTACCCATTTTTAACTGCTGTTTGGAGTTTCATTATATGAGTAAGCCATAGTTTATCCATTCTACTTTGCCTCTATTGAAAAACAGTGCTGTAATGAAGATTCTTGTCTGCTGTTTCATGAGCCACATTTGTGAGTTTCTCTTCAGTGTACACCTAAAACTGGAATTGTAGAGTTGTAGCTGTGTGTTTTCAGCTTTGCTAAGTATTATTATCAACACTCTCTGAAGTAGCTGTACTAATTTATATGCTTACCAGCAAGGTTTTACAATTATTGTTTCTTCAGCATCCTTGTTGACCCTTGTCAGCTTTATTAGTTTTTCTAGTCTCCTAGATGTAAAGACATTTATCTCGTTTTTCTTTTGTGTTTCTTTGATAGTGAGGTTAAGGGATATTGAGATAAGAGATATTGTCTGTAATTTTCTTTCTGTTTGATGTCTGTATCTGGCCTCATGGATTGAGTTGGGAAGTGTTCCTTTTTGTTTTTTTTTGGAAGTTTGTGAAGGTTGGTGTGATTAATTCTGTAAACATTTGGTAGCATTCACCTTCCATGACATTTGGTCCTTTCTTTAATGAAAGTTCATTGGTTACTAATTTATTCTCTACTTGTTATTGGTCTAATTAGATTTTGTCTCAAGTAGATCCTGGGAAAGGATCTGGGGTGTTTATCTAAGGTGTCCCTTTAACCGTGCAGGTGTTGGGACATTCAAGTAGTTGCTAGCGAAGAGGCTACTCTACACAAGCAGGACAAAGGGCAGGTCTAGGACCAAAAAGACTAGAAGCTTTAATTTCAGTTTTAAGCATATGCAAAATAATTCAACTAACTGCCAGAGGAATTACACCCCATGAAACATAAGCAGTTGCAAATCACACAGCACTTTATTATTCACAAAAGTTCCTGATGCTGCGGGTACAGGCTTGAGGGGATCCCAGTGGTGCTGTCCTCTGGGGTCCGGCAGCTGGGCTGGTCCGGTCCTGATGCAGGGGGCCGGCGTTCCTCACCCGAGAGCTCGGTAGCGTCTCAATCGGTAGGTACTAGCCGTTCTTCTGTCATCTGGCAGAGAGAGGAGCGTGGAGCGGCGTTGCTTGCCGGACTGATAAAAGGACGACGTGCCTTTGTGGCTGTCTCGACAGGCGAGCACTGTTGGCTGGTCAGGACCCATTTTTAAAGCCTGTTTTGTACCTGCAGCAGTTCAGGTGGCTATCAGTGAGTTACGTCAGTGCACGCATGTTAATCTCAAGCAGGGCGAGGGGCTACATGTGGTTATTTAGGGAGAATACATCACTCGCACAAATGGTTATCTTAGCAAGTCACTCTGAGTTAGTAACTGACGTTCAAATCCGTATCTATGGGGTACACACGCTTCAGGGCAGTGGGGTGGGGTATGTGTCCTTAATATCACACGTTAGGTTTTAAGAAAGTTAACTCAAACATTTTAAAACCTTTTTAACATTTTTAGACATTTTTAAAGCATTTTTAAACGTTTCTATATATTACTACAAACGTTTCTATATATTACTAAAAAATTCCTATTTCTTCTTGAGTTTCAGTAGCTTGTATTTTTTCTAGGAATTAATCCATTTCATTTAAGTTATTTAATTTGATGGCATATAACTTTTCATAATAGTTCTTTATATTCCTTTTATTTCTGTAAGGTCTGTGCTAATGTCCCTCTTATTCCTGATTTTAGTAGTCCTTTCTTTCTTGGTTATTCTACCTGAAGGTTTGTCAGTATTGTTGGTCTGTCAAAGAACCAACTTGTTTGTGTTAATTTTTTCTATAGGTGTGTTGGGGTATGCCTTCAGCACTGAGTCAGGCAATTTATAACTCTGCCTTTGATTTTGCTTCTTGTTTGTGTAGTATCAAGGTCAGCAAGAGGTGAGAGCTTAGGGTTTCCTGGGGTCTTACTGAGCATGTGCATACCTCTATGTGTCTGTGGCTTTTCAAAGCCTAATGGACATCACATTTTCCAGCTTCTCCTTTAAGATTTTTGGTTAATCTGTTGTTTGCTCAGACTGTTATTTATCACTTCAGGCACTGTAAAGGTAAACACTTGTCTATAATTGTTTCTGACAAATGCTTTTGGCCCTCTCCTCCCCCTAAGGCTTTTTGCTCTGGGCAAGCTCTGTGTTTGCCTATATGTGGGGTCTTGCGGGGAACCACCTGAGGGGTCAGTTAATTACAGTTCCTTGGGAAGGAGGCTTTGAAAGAGCTCCAGCTTTATTCTGTTTTCTCTGGTGGCTGCTCTGAGAACACAAGCTTATTTTTCAAGATACTGTGTAGCTAAAGAGCATGTAGTAGGACTAGGGCAAGTTAAAACACCACAGAGCTCACTGGTCTTACCAAGATTCAGCCATTTTCCTTCAATAAGTGCTCCCCAGGTAGCTACAAACCTTTGATTAATTTCCAGAGTTCTGAAAAAGGTGATGCTGAGATTTTTGGACAGCTTCTTTATTGCTTTTACGGAGATATGAGTTTTTGGAGGTCTTCACCATTTTTGCTAACATCATCCTCTTCATATTTTCCTGATGAGAGCTTTTTCTTTGACAGTTACTCTAAAAGCAAGATATTATTTTTTTGGAATGATAGCTAAACTAATTTTACCTGCTAGAGTGAAAGACCTTTTTCATTTATCAAATAAATCTCAATACAGAGTTTGTATGGCAAGTCCTCTTTGTTCTATCTCTATCCCAGAGTCTAGTTCAGAGAAGACTTGTAGAATAATATAGTTCTCCATATGTATAAGTAATGGACATGCAATAATATAAAGGCAATCGTAGTGTTTTGTCCCTAGATTCTGTTATTCTCTAGCATGTATTTGAGATTCATCCATATTAGAGCATATATTGGTAGTTCATTCCTTTTTAATGCTGAATACTATTTTATTATGGATATATGACACTTTGCTTATGTATTCATTAATTGGTGAACACAAGGATTGATTTTAGTTTGTTATTATGAATAATGCTGTTATGAACATCTGTGTACACATTTTTGTGTGTATATATGTTTTCATTTCTCTCTGGTATATATCTAAGAATGAAATTGTATTTTTGGTAAATATATATTTAACCTTTTTTTTTCTTTATTGATTAAGGTATTACATATGTGTCCTTATCTCCCCATTGTCCCCCCGACCCCCACAATTTAAAAAAAAATATTTATTTTTTACAGAGAGGAAGGGAGAGGGATAGAGAGTTAGAAACAT
>NW_005370127.1:927662-934934 GCF_000412655.1 Myotis brandtii
CCTGCACCCTCTCCAATCTGGGACCCCTTTGGAGATGTCCGACTGCCGGTTTAGTCAGACATCCCTCTCACAATCTGGGAGCGCAGGCTCCTAACCACTAGCCCAGCCGTGGGCAAACTAAATGAATAAAACTAAAAAAAAAAAGACCGTACCCTTTTATGTAATAATGATGTTTTTGAATTTATATTAGTTCACACAAACACTCCATCCATGCTTTTGTTCTGGCCCTCCGGTCCAGTTTAAGAACCCATTGTGGCCCTCGAGTCAAACAGTTTGCCCACCCCTGTACTAGAGCCACTGTTATTTTTCCACTTGATTTATTTGGGAGTGTCTTCCCTTTCAGTACATAAAGGGCATACTTATTTTTTCATAACTACACTTTAGTCCATGTCCGGAAGTACCATAACATTTTTTGTTGTTGTTAATCCTCACCTGAGAATATTTTTTCCATTGATTTTTTAAAAATAAATCTTCATTGTTGAGAGTATTACATATGTCCCTTTTCCCCAAGCCTTCACCACCCACTGTCTGTGTCCTTGAGTTATGCATATATGCATATGAGTTCATTGGTTGATCTCTTCCCCGCCCCCGCTACACTCTCTCCTGCCTTCCCTCTATGGTTTGACAGTCTGTTTGACGTTTCTATGTCTCTGGGTCTATTTTTGTTCATCATTTTATGTTGGTCATTAGATTCCACATATGAGTGAGATCATGTAATACTTACCTTTCTCTGACTGGCTTATTTCGCTTAGCATAATGCTCTCTAGGTCCATTCATGCTGTTGCAAATGGTAAGAGTTCTTTTTTTTTTACAACTGCAAGAGAGAGTGAAAGGGAGGGAGGGAGGGGAGAGAAAGAGAAAAAGGGGGTGGGGAGAGAGAGAGAGAGAAAAAAAAGAGAAAGAGAAAAATACTGATGTGAGAGATACACTTTGATTGCTTCCTTCATGCTCCCTGACTGGGGCCAGGGATTGAACCTGCAACTCTTTGTTGCTTGGGCTGACGCTGTAACCACTGAGATACACCAGCCAGGGCTTCATTTAACTTTTTAATAAACTGCCCAATTGTTTTCCTGAAGCATTTTGTATTCCCTCCAATAATGTATGAGGGTTCCAATTTCTACTCATCCCCAACACCAGTTATTGTCTAATTTTTTTTATTGTCTGATTTTTTGATGATAGTCATCTTAATGGATGTGTATCTGTTTTCATGTATTGTAACTGAAATCTGAATTCTGCCTGCAGCAATGAAAGCCAAACTTGTGAGACAGGTGCTGGCATCTTGAGAAGATGGGAGACTCTCCCCAGTCCTCAAAAACCCATCTTAAGATATTATTGCAGGCAGAGGTTTTTAAAAGGAGGGAGAAGGAAAGCAGAACAGAGATCGGGGAGGGGCTGTAGATATGCAGGCAGTGTCCTTGCTGGTCCTGATATGGATTTTTAACTCAGCATCCTTGAGTTGGCCATCTGTTTTTTTTTTTGGTCAGTGAATTCCTGTGTCTGGGCAGTTGGCATTAACCAGAGCCTTGAAGGTCAGGCTGCTCCTTAGGTTCACACAGGAACTGAAACTGCTGGATTGTGAAGTATACTAAAAAAAAACTTTTAACATGTAAGCTCTTGTTTTGAGAAAAATCAGGTTAGAGTAACAAGCTGGGTTTAACATTTGCTAAGATAAATATGGGTAGTTTTCTACAAGTATAGCTTATTCATTTCCTGTTACAGTTTCCTAACAACTAATGATATTGACCATTTTATTATGTTCTTATTAGCCATTTATATTTCTTCTTTGATGAAATATCTATTCAAATTTTGTGCCCATTTTTAAATTGGGTTATTTGTCTTACAACTGAGTTGTAAGAGTGCTTTATATATTCTTAATACAAGTTCCTTATCAGGTATATTATTTGGAAATATTTTCTCCCAATCTGTAGCTTGTATTTTCATCTTATTAATGGTGTCTTCTGAAGGAGAAAATTTTTTTAATTTTGATGAAGTCCAATTTATTAATTTTTTTCTTTTATACAGGTGGTCACAAAGAATTTCTTCTATTCTTCTAAGATTTCTTTTATACTTTATTGCTTACATTTAGGTGTATGATCCATTTTGAGTTAATTTTTGTGTATGGTATGAATTATGAGTCTAAGGTCTTTTCTTGCATGCTTAATTTAATTGTTCCACTATTATTTGTGAGAAAACTACTCTTCCTTCATTGAATTGCCTTGGCACCTTTGTAAAAAATCAGTTGACCAGAATATACTAGCTTATTTTTGGACCTTTTATTCTGTTCCTCTGATCTGTATGAGTATCCTTGTGCCAGTGCCACACTGCATTGATTTTTGTAGCTTTGTAGTAAGTTTGAGATGTGAAACACATGTCCTCCTACTTTGTTCTTTTTCAAATTTTTTTGGCCATGTAGGGTTCTTTTTATTTCCATTTGAATTTTAGGATTAGCTTATAAATTTCTGTAAAAGGCTTGCTGTGAGTTTGGTAGGGATTGCATTGAATTTATAGATCAATTTGGAATTGCCATCAAAACATTGAGTATTCTGATCCATTACTGTGGAGTGTACTATCTCACCGTTTATTTAGGTTTGTCTGTAATTTCTCAGCATATTTTGTAGTCTTCAGTATATAGATCTTATTTCTTTACTTTAAAATATTTTTAAAATTTATTTCAGAGAGGAAGGGAGAGGGAGAGTTAGAAACATCAATGATGAGAGAGAATCATTGATCAACTGCCTCCTGCACGCCCCTTCTGGGGATCGAGCCCGAAACCCTGGCATGTGCCGTGACCAGAAATCAAACCGTGACCTCCTGGTTCATAGGTCAATGCTTAACCACTGAGCCCTACCCACGGGAGAGGGGGGAGGGTGTTTAGATCTTGTTTCTTAAATTTATTCCTAAATATCTTGTTCGTTTTGGTGCTATTGTGAATGAAATTATTTAATTTTCAGGTTGTTACTATAATATAGAGATATAATTGATTTTGTATATTGATTTTTTCTGTCATCTTGCCTAACTCCTTGATGAGTTCTAGTAAGTTTTTTAATGTAGATTCCTTAGGATTTTAACCAATTTTTATACTTTTTTGGGTGTATAGGACCTGTTCAATTTGCTCTATACCAGAGTCCTATCCCTTTACTAGTATTTATTTTAAAGAATGTATTAATCTTTTCTATTAATTACTCTTCTATTTATAATTGTTCATGGGTTGCTTTTTTAAATCTGTGTGAATTGCTTTCCTTAGAAAGCAGTGAAATTAAAGATCTGAAATTGCTTTATGTAATTATATAAACATGATAATTTGGTCCTTTCTATTTTTAGGTTCCTCTCAACAAAATTGACTATGAATATAGTGAACTGATATTATACCAGAATCAAGTGATGCGAGAAGCAGATCTATTTCAGGAATCTTTAGAACATATAGAAACATACGAGAAACAAATATGTGATAAACTTTCAGTGGAAGAAATTAAAGGTTAGTTGACCTGCCTTTTCTTTTTAATTAAAGAAAAGAACTAAAACTATATTTTATTCTGTCTTAACACTTAAATAAGACTTATGTTTTAGGTAATATTCTATACACTTATTATTATGATGTAGTTGTTATATTCACTTTAGAGTTTGGTGACTGAGGAACAGAGAGTTAAGTGACTTGCCCAAAGTCACACAGCTAGGTAAGCTGGGTATAGTGCTGTATATGAGGCCAAGAAATTTGACTTCAGATTTCATTTTCTTAAGCAGAACATTATACTACCTTTATATTTTACCCCTCCATATCTGTATGTCTATATTTTTATTTGTATCTATTTATATATAGTAAAATATAATGAGAATAATAATTGATACTGGGATTATCAGGAAGTATCATTATGGGCTAATTATGAAGGCAGGGTCCTGATAGTTTGTTAAAAACGTTCATCAAAGGGTTAGCCACATTTTTTCTTAACAAAGCTTTGTTCATCAATTACTCATTTCATTAATACTGTATTAAATAGAATGTCCAACTAAAATCATTAGTTTAAAATTAAAGTTAGTATAGTTGTAGGACTTTTAAAACTTAATAAAAGCTAACATTTATTTACTTTTCCTGTGTTTTAGGGCATGGTAATTGCTTAAACTGCTTTATTTCACTTAAATTTTTAACACCTCTAACATGGGTACTATTTACTATCTCCATTTTATAGCTGAGGAAACTAAGGTTAAGAGATATTAAGGAGTTGTCCAGAGTCACCCCACCTTTTAGGTTCTAGAGTTAATTTCTTTTCTTTCTTTCCTTTTTTTTTGGTTAATCCTCACTCGGTATTTTTCCATTAATTTTTAGGGAGAGTGGGAGAGAGAGGGAAAGACAGAGAGAAACATCGATGTGAAAGAAACACATCGATTGGTTGCCTCCTGCTTGCATCCTGACCAGGGCCTAGGCCAGGGAGGAGCCTGCAACCAAGGTATGTGCCCTTGACCAGAATCGAACTCAGGATCCTTTGGTCTGCAGGCCTACACTCTATCCACTGAGCTAAACTGGCTAGGGAGGTAGAGTTAATTTCTAAGCACATCTTTTTGGCTTCAGAGCCCTTATTCTAAAATGTTTTTTTTTAAGACTTTATTTTTTAGAATAGTTTTAGTTTCACAGCAAAATCAAGTTGAAGGTACAGAGATTTCCCATATACTGTATTTCCCTACTCATGCATAGTCTCCTCCACTATCAATATCCCCCTCCAGAGTGGTATATTTATTATAATTTTTTTTAAAGTACATTTTAACTTTAAAAAATATTTTTATTGATTTCAGAGAGGATGGGAGAGGGAGCGAGAGGAGAGATAGAAACATCAATGGTGAGAGAAAATCACTGATTGGCTGCCTCCTGCACGTCCCCTACTGGGGATTGAGCCCGCAACCTAGACATGTGCCCCTGACCAGAATTGAACCCAGGATCCTTCAGTCTGTAGGCTGATGCTCTATTCACTGAGTCAAACCAGCTAGAGCTATGTATTACAATTAATGAACCTACATTAACACATCATTACCACCTGAAGTCTATAAAGTTTACATTTCTGTTAGTTCTTGGTGTTGCACACTCTCTTGGTTTTGACAAATGTATAATAACGTGCAGCCACCATTATAGTATCATATGGAGTACTAGTTTCATCGCCCTAAAAATCCTCTGTGCTCTCCCTATTCATTTCCCCTTGCCCCCACCCCTGGCAACCACTGATCCTTTTACTGTCTCCATAGTTATGTATTTTCCAGAATGTCATGTATTTGGAATTATGGAGTATGTAGCCTTTTGAGATTGACTTTTCTCACTTAGTAATATGCATTTAAGTTTTCTTCATGTCTTTTCATGAGCCCTTACTTTTAACTGCTATACTTGATACTTGTTAATATATAGCAACTGACTGACTTAGTTTTTATTATAAATAGTACTAATATCAATATTGACTACAATGCTATTTTTCAAACTATTGGTAAAATGTGGATAAATAATATTCTGGTTTCTTTCTTATTCTATTACCTGTAATTGATGGGAGAAAATAAAAAGCAATTATTTTTATGTTCTGATGTATTGCTATTTCCTGATTAAATCTCAACTCTTAGGTTGCTTTTTCTGTTTCTCTGTCTTTGTCTTATAGCATTACTAGGGAATGCAGGGATTAAAAAGTAGATATGCTATAGTATGGTCAATTCTGGTTTAAAAAATCTGCAAATTGCAACATATATTGGTAATGTGGGTCATTTGGGGGTCATCAATTTGAATATAAAGCCGATATTCTGTATTGCTTATAGAGACAGGATATGTTATTTTTATTTTTTCAGTGAAGTTTGCAGGCCCAGAGATTTTGATATTTATACATTATGTCTTTTGTATCCATTAGTATATTAAGATAATATTAAGAACTGTTAAAGTTAGAGATTTTTATTTTAAAAAAATGCAAGTGTACTTATTTGTCCCATATAATCCTATAGTAATAACCTTTACCGTATAGTAGTAGCAGATAATAAAATGTTTGGACTTGAAGAATAGTGTCAACAGGGTAAAAATTAGACTGACCAGAAGTTAATTCTGGAGGAATGGGGCACGTTTATAGTTTTAAGTAGCAAATGTTTACATGTAATCACTTTGTGCCAGGCATTGTGCTAAACCATTTTAAGTAAATTATTTCCTTTGATTATCACAAAGTGGATTAAGGTAGTTGATATTTTAGAGGCAAGGAAATGGACATTGGAAGATTGTAACTTGTTCAGAGCTAAAAATTGGTAACATTAGTAATTACATCTAGTTAGTTTTACTATACCCTTTTGGTTTTGACAAATGTATAATAACATGCAGCTTGAATAATATATATCATATATAAATAGTAAAAGAATAGTATATAATAACCACTGTTATATGCTGCCTTCTCTAAGATGATGAAAGCTGAAATAGTATGACTTAAAGACATTTCAGAGGATTATTTGTTTGAAGTGGATTATTTGGGGAATGGGAAATTTTAGGGATGGAAAGTTGAGATATTTCTTTTTGAGAATCTTCCGTTTATCTTAGACTAGGTGTGCTTTCTATTATGTTTGAAAAGTTTAGATCTTCATTCCCCATGCCCCCTTTCAACTTGTGTGGCTTCTTAAAAGCCACATAAAAATTGAACCTTGTAGGTGTCTAACATGTGAACATGGTTTGTGTGGTTTCTTGCTGTGAAGTGGGGTTTAGTGTTACTTTTTACAAGTTGATTCAAATTTTAGTGACCTGGAAAGGAAATTAAGAGGATTGAATGAAGAATTGCTTAATATATGAATTATCAGGAAAAGTACATTTACATTGTGCAGTAGGAAGATAGGGATATTTCATTAGAATTCATTAACAATCCTATCTAATAAAAGAGTAATATGCAAATTAACCATCACACCCTCACTCCGTCACAAAGATGGTGGCGGCCACGGAGCTGGAGCGAGCAGGAGGCTTGGGTTGCCCCAGTGATGGAGGAAGTCAAACTTCCCGCCTGCCCTTGACGGACCTGAGCTCCGCTCAAGGCTACAAAGTTTCAATTATAGAAGATAAATAAATCCCAGATACCTGCTTCCAGCCTGCGTGGCCTCCTCTCAAGGAGGGGCTGGGGGTGTGGCCAGCCTGAAAACAGCCCTCAGCCCCTCACCCAGGCTGGCCAGGCACCCCAGTGGGGACCCCCACCCTGAAGGGGGTGTGGCCAGCCTGAAAATGGCCTCAGCCCCTCACCCAGGCTGGCCAGGCACCCCAGTGGGGACCCCCACCCTGAAGGGGGTGTG
>NW_005370127.1:936252-945543 GCF_000412655.1 Myotis brandtii
GAGTGCACAAATTTTTGTGCACCGGGCCTCTAGTCTATATATATAAAAGCCTAAGCGACCATTACAACCAGTCAACCGGTTGCTATGATGTGCACTGATCACCAGGGGGCAGATGCTCAATGCAGGAGCTGCCCCCTGGTGGTCAGTGCGCTCCCACAGCCACCCTCCTGTGGCCCCTCCCCCCCCACCAGCCAACCTCCTACGGTCCTTCCTCCACCCCAGTTGGCCAACCTCATATGGTCCCTCCCCCCTGCCGGCCAGCCCCCCCAATAGGCCCCAATTGGGGGACTGGCCAGCCAACATCCCGGGGTCCCTGCCCCCGGCTAGCTGGCCCCCTGATAGGCCTTGATCACCGGCCAGGCTGAGAGACCCCCACCCATGCACGAATTCGTGCACCAGGCCTCTAGTCTTATGAAGGGTATATAAAATATGCATAATGCAGACTTTAACTAACAAATTAATATTCTACATGTATATTTGGGATATTGTAGGGAGCCAAAAATGAATCTATATATATAAAAGGCTAAGTGACCGACCATACATACGTCCAACCAACCGACTGGCCGGTACATATAACACGCACTGGCAGTCTGACCGACTGGCCGGTACATATGACGTGCGCTGGCAACCTATATATATAAAAGCCTAAGCGACTGGACGACCTGACAACCGGCTGGTAGCTGTGACATGCACTGACCACCAGAGACAGACACTCAACATAGGAGCTGCCCCCTGGTGGTCAGTGCGCTCCCATAGCCAACCTCCCGCGGCCGGCCAACCTCCCGTGGTCCCTCCCCCTGGCTGGCCAATCTCCCATGGCCCATCCTCCCAGCTGGCCAACCTTCTGTGGCCCCTCTCCCGGCCAACTTCCTGTGGCCCCTCTCCTGGCCAACCTCCCATGGCCATGATCGGCCCCGATTGCAGGCCAGCCTGAGGGACCCCACCCATGCATGAATTCGTGCACTGGGCCTCTAGTGTTAGTTTAGTAGAATGTGTAAATGAAGTTTCGTTTCTGAAGGCAAGCTGTAAATTAATCTATGTTTAGTTATATAAACTGCAATCTGTGCCAGAGGGAGGCACATACAGTCCTGTCTTCCATAAATATCTACTATACTAATAATGTTTAGTGAAATCTCTGGGATCAGAAAGGTATTTAATGTTTAAGTTAAATCATTGTGACTTTAAACTTAATTTTAGGGGAAATGCTGTTGAAATTGGGAAGATTAAAAGAAGCCAGTGAAGTATTCAAAAATCTGATTGATCGGAATGCGGAAAATTGGTGTTATTATGAAGGCTTGGAAAAAGCTCTGCAACTTAGTATGTACTGATTTTTCTTTTCTACCTTCTTTTATTTTTTATTTTTATTTTTCTTTATTTTTATTTTTAAATATATTTTATTGATTTTTTTTTAATATATACTTTATTGACTTTTTACAGAGAGGAAGGGAGAGAGATAGAGAGTTAGAAACATCGATGAGAGAAACATCGATCAGCTGCCTCCTGCACATCTCCTACTGGGGATGTGCCCGCAACCAAGGTACATGCCCTTGACCAGGATCGAACCCGGGACCTTTCAGTCCGCAGGCCGACGCTCTATCCACTGAGCCAAACCGGTTAGGGCTCTACCTTCTTTTAACTATTGTTTGAAGTACGTATAATAAAATGTAAAATTGTAATAATATTTGAAGACATATATTTCTTGCCCTAGAATTCATTTTGCCATGTAGGAAAATTATTGGAGTGAAAATGAATTAAAATATTTATACTTACATGATAAATGTGTACAGGTACAGGTAATGATAATGTTACCTATTTATACTAGAGAGATGGGAAAGATAATGAAATGAGTGTTCTCTTTCTGGAAAGTGTCATAATTATTTAATATTTTTAAAGAATTAGAGGTCTGCCCTGGCTGGTTTGGCTCAGTGGATAGAGCGTTGGCCTGAGGACTGAAGGGTCCCAGGTTCGATTCCTGTCAAGGGCACATGCCCGGGTTGCGGGCTTGATCCCCAGTAGGGGGCTTGCAGGAGGCAGCCAATCAATGATTCTCTCTCGTCATTGATGTTTCTGTCTCTCTCCCCCTCTCCCTTCCTCTCTGTCTGAAATCAATAAAAATATATTAAAAAAAAAAGAATTAGAGGTCTGTTATCCTCAATCTCTAAATAAAAATTGGGATAAAGAAATTTTGATGAGAGTATATGGTATATAACATTGGCATGAAAATTGTTCTCTGAATTTCAGACTAGGTTAATTTGTGTGGAGTAAAATGTTATACATCTTTTTAAATTATATAACCTTGACCCTTTTCAGAAATGTAGAGTCATAGTTCAAATTTTCCCTAATATTTTCATAATTAAATGTTGTTAGCAATTAAAATTTCTAAAATCCTATTATTTATGGATAAATATATGACTGAAATAATTATGAATCTATGGTTCAGGGGTGTTGAAAGAGCAGAATTTTTAAATTTAATAAGTAGAGTAAATAGGCAGCTACCCATATTCATTTATAGTAGTATGAACCATGAGAAAAGTTTGTTATGTCCTAATCATTTTTATAAATTAATTCAGGTTTTCTGCTTGTATTTAAAATTTAATGTCACAATTACTAAAGTATTTTTAAATGTTTCTTAAAAAATGATGGAAATTTAAATATTCGTTAGTTCAATCTGGTTTTTTTATTATTTTTATTAAAAATAGGACAGAAGACATGTCTGAAAGTTAGAAATGTGAGATAACTATGACTTTTCTTTAAACTACCAGTTACTGACATGTAGTTAATAATACAGATTATTTAAAACTACAGATTATTTACATGTTTTAGTAAAATGAATATAATATATTCTGTATTTCAGAATCCATACTTAATCTAAAATGTCTTGATTATAAAACTAATTGCATTACTTTATCTTTTTAGGTTCCTTAGGACCTTTTCTCCCCCATGGTAAGTTCTGGAGCTCCAACTTGTGACTTGAAATAGGGCATTGAAATGGTTCGGTTTTGTCTTAATGGTATTTCAACTATATTTATAACACTTGTTATATCTGGGGTAGTGGAAAAAATTCTTTTATGCTTACAACTTAAAAATATCATTTTCTAACATTAGGCCTACTTGTAAGAACTGCTTTTTAAAAATACAAACAAACAAACAAAAAGCCCACAATAGTCTTCATGTGAATTTTAGTGGAAGGGTGCTTGATATTTCATGAAGTCTCCAAATCGTTAACAGAATCTAAAAATTATTTTTCACATATCCCAGTTCCAAAAATCTAGCCACATTGGAGCTCCAAAACATATTATTGGGGGAATGAAGAAGTCTTAAAAAAAAGCAAACAAATATAGTGTTTATAGTCATGATTGTGAAAACTACATTTATTATGGAAATACTTTGATTACTAGCACTAAGAGTTATTCTTAAAATAATTGTATTTCTGTGGTCTGAATTAAAATCCCCTTAAATCTTATAGTTTAAAAGAGATTTGTTTGCTTTTTCTGAAAATTCTGCTGTCAGTTGGCTTATTGCTTATGTAAAATAATGCATGCAATCTATCTTTGTAAATTATGCAGGATATTGTTTTAGAATAACAAACCAGATACAGATTATAACCTGCAAATTTTTGTTGTAGAGTATCATATAGATCAGGGGTCCTCAAACTTTTTAAACAGGGGGCCAGTTCACTGTCCCTCAGACCGTTGGAGGGCCGGACTATAGTTTAAAAAAAAACTATGAACAAATTCCTGTGCACACTGCACATATCTTATTTTGAAGTAAAAAAACAAAACGGGAACAAATACAATATTTGTATTTGCATGTGACCCGCGGGCCGTAGTTTGAGGACCCCTGATATAGATTATATTAGATGTATAGCCTCTGTTTAGTACTATAAAATTAGGTGGTCTTGGAAGGGAAGATACAACTTTCTATTAGAAGTATATTTTATAATATTATTAGAAGTATATCATTGTTTTTGGAAGAAATGATATTACTACTTTAAATAATCTGTACTAATGGGGTTCTTTATAATGGAGTTTCATTGAACATTTTAAGTGTCAAGGCTGCCTTAGAAATTTAGTTCTTTTTACATACAAAACATTTGCATTCAAGATCTTAAAACTGTTGCTTCTCTTAAGCCTAATCAATGGATGTTATACTAGTAGACTTCTGTGGGCTAGTGAGCTCATGTAAGATGTTATAAAGCAGCGATTTTCAACCTTTTTCATCTCGTGACACACATAATTACTAAAAATCTGTGGCACACCAAAACATAGATTATATTTTTTTGCCAATTTGACCAAAAAAATAGGTATAATTTTGATTCATTCATATTGGACGGCTATTGTGTTGGCTATTGTCATTTTTCTATTTGACAATCTAAGGAAAAATAGGTCAGTGCCCCTGACTAAATAGTCAGGTATTGCATGTTTTAAAAATTCTTGCGGCACACTAGTGTGCCTCTTGTTGCACTCTGGTTTAAAATCTCTGTTATAAAGGAATGTTTTCTTTTTCATGGGATGTACACTAAGGAATACAAGGCAAATGTAGTTTATCTTAAGTATTTGCATCTTGTGTGTATATGATTTGAGTTGCATATACAATCTGTTTTACTAAATGAAGTTTTGAATTTCTTCAGAGATTGGATTTAAAATGGTTATTTACTAATTACATTATTTCACCACCACATACTTTTTAATGTCATTCTTACAAAAATTGAGAGTAGCTTTAATATTTTTAATTTAATCTTATAATTTTTAAAGTTTATTAGTGTTTTATGATAGATACAAGTTTTGATGCTTTGAATCTCACACATATTTATTGATAATAGGCACTTTAGAGGAGAGGCTTCAGATTTATGAAGAAATTAGTAAGCAGCACCCCAGAGCAATTTCACCTAGAAGATTGCCTTTGAATCTTGTCCCAGGTAATATTAGGATATCTTTGTAACACTAATAATTATTTGTTAAAATTACTCAGCACTATTTACATTTTACATCTGTACCATTCTTGGGGGTGGGAGTGGTCAGTTATGAATGTATTATGCATTTGTTAATAAGAGTGTACAATGTATAGCTATATGTAGGTTTTATGTATCAGAAATTATATAAAATTATTTTTCTTATGTGACTTTAAAAATTAAATGCCATTTTAGAAGGTAAATGAAATTCCCTGGAGTTGATGACAAATTTTATATGAGGTGTTATGATTTAAGTGGTAGAAATTTTGAAGTTTTGGATAATTTCAGAAGATAAATTCAAAGAAAGAATTGTGAGCTTTGTACCCACCGTGTTCAAGATAAGAATATCACCATTCCTATTGAAGGTCTTCTTTCCTCAGATTTGACCTCTTTCCTGAAAGTTGGTTTTATCATGCCATTGTTTTTATAGAGCTCTATATATTTTATATGCCCAGAAACAAAATCCTCCAAAAGTCCTGCTTTTGTACTTATTATAAATTGAAGTACGATGGTTTGTATTCTGTGATTTGCTTTTATTGAACAGCTAGTGACGCAGCGCATGAAATTGCGCGACACCGGGGACCCTAGACCCTGTCATGCTATGGGACTCCCTCAAGTCCCGCCGCGCCACGGGACCCAGAGTCAAGTCCCCGCCCACCCGCGCGCACCTCTCCACGCACGCAGCCCTGCCTACCCACGCATGCCTTGCCGCACTGCGTATGCAGCCTCCTGGTGACCGGTCTTTGGTTGTTATGTTGTTAGGGCCACTGGGATTTTATAATATAGATAGTATATTAGTGACCTTGATTCAGGTTGTTGCATGTAGCTAAACTCATTCACATTTGGGCTGTATAGGAGGTAAAAAGTACATTAGCTCTTTACATAGTTGATATCTTTTTGATGACTTTATAGAAAAATTTGCCTTTTTAAAATGTCATCTTTATTTTTAGTGGAAGTGTTATAGGTTATGAGTTATTTATTGGAACTTCTGGCATGTCTTTTGATACAAGCCAGATCCTAGGAAGCTAATATAACTTAAACATATTCTAGGCATGGGGTAAGGAGGGAATATATTTTCTAATGAATTCTACTTTATAGTGGAAATATTTGTTTAAATAATTGGGCTATAATTTTATTTTTATTAAAAAATCCATTAAAAAATAAAATAAATAAAAAATTTATGAAATTAAAAGCATTTTAGTTGACTGACTTACAAAATATATGAAATGCTTCTTAGAAATGTATTGGTTTAGACAGTAGACATCAATATATTAAAATATTTCCACTAGTACATTTCAGTTCCACAAATGATAAATAATATTCTTCTAATACTCTTTTTAATTTTGTATTTGTAACATACTGAGAGCAAATTTTCCTAATGTTTTCCAAGGAACATTAAGTCCAAGTGGATATTAGTAGGCTTTGTGGGGGGTTGGGTGCTGGTGTATTGGGATGTTCTTCAGTCAAGTGAGTTTGGGAAACTGGGTTAAACACAGCAGTCAGGTTTCTATAGGACTTAGAACTTACAATGTATGCATTGTGAATTTCCAAGATGCTGTATACTGTGCAGGGAGGAGCATTTTCCTAATAAAATGTTTTATGGAAGATGCTTGGGCTCACATTTCTGTATCTCCTTCAAAAACAAAACAAAACAGCATTTTTTTAAAAAAAATATGATTTTCAGGATGGAAGGGAGAAAGAGAAACATCAATGATGAGAGAGAATCATTGACCAGCTGCCTCCTTGACGTCCCACACTGGGGATCGAACCCACAATCCAGGCATGTGCTCTGACCGGGAATGAAACCATGACCTCCTGGTTCATAAGTGGAGGCTCAACCACTAAGCCATGCCGGCCAGCCCCAAACACCTTTTTGAAATAGAATTCATATACCATAAAATTCACTTTTTAAAGTGTGCAACTTAGTGTTTTATTATATTCATGGAGTTGTGCAACCATTGTCACTCTGGTTTCAGAAAATTTTCTTCACACCAGAAAGAAATCTGTACCCATTAACAGTCACTCCCACCCACACCTTTAAACCCCCCTCTGCCTCCCTTCCGCGCCAATCCTACCCCAACACCAGGTAACCACTGATCTACTTTCTTTACTTACGTATTTGCCTGTTATGGATGTTTCATTTAAATGAAACTATCCCATAGATGGCTGTTTTTATCTGGTTTCTTTTTTTAAATTTTATTTTATATTTTTATTGATTTTTCAGAGAGGGGAAAGGAGAGGGAGAGAGAGAGAAACATTGATGTGAGAGCGAAATCAATCAGCTGTCTCCTGCATGTCCCTACCAGGGATGGATGTAGCCCGTACCCAGGCATGTTCCCTGACTGGGAGCATAGGATGATGCCCAACCAAATGAGTCACACCAGCCAGGGCTTCTGTCTTTCTTTTTAAAAAATCAATTTCAGGGTTCGCCTTATGTTTCACAATGCAAGTGGTTACATTGCGTTAGTCAGGAACTTTCAGATGCATTCACCTCTTATGTAAAGAAAGAAAACAGAATTTTAAGATTACAAACAAGATTTCTTAATTCTGTTATTCCTCTGTGGAACATGGGATTAAAATTTACACTGCCTAGATTTATTTTCATTTTCAATAACATTTGCTAAAAGCTCTCAGTATATGATAGGAAATGTTTTTTATTGAAAGATAGTCTGGAACCAACTGTTAATTGTGAAGTGCTGTTTAGGTTAAAGTAGAATCATCATGTATTCTCTGAGACAGTCTCTCTTTGAAATGCTAAAAGGATAGTTTTACAAGATAGATCTCAATTGAGGGGCCTGATTGGCAAGGGCTTCAAAGGTAATTGTCACTGTGAGGTTATAGCATACATGTGTTTATGAAGCTCTGGAGAGCATATATAAAATTGTTCACATACTTTAATTGTACCTGTGCAAAAGCTGAATACTTCATGAAGTATTTTTGCCTTTCTAGAAAAATTTTTATGTGAAACATTTTTAAGAAAAGCATCTCACATTATCAAAACAAGTAAGAGCTTTTCTAAAAAACATTATGGGACTTAAGAATGTAAGGTGAACCCTGACTGGTTTGGCTCAGTAGATAGAGCGTTGGCCTGCGGATTGAAAGGTCTCAGGTTCGATTCCGGTCAAGGGCATGTACCTTGGTTGCGGGCACATCCCCAGTAGGAGGTGTGCAGGAGGCAGCTCATCGATGTTTCTCTCTCATCGATGTTTCTAACTCTCTATCCCTCTCCCTTCCTCTGTTAAAAATCAATAAAATATATATTAAAAAAATGATTTTCTCTCATCATTGATGTTTCTCTCTCTCTCTCCCTCTCCCTTCCTCTCTCAAATCAATAATGATAGTCATAAAAAAAAGAGAGAATGCAAGGTGAAACTTTTGAAAAAGGCTTTCCAGTTTTTAAATATGAAGGCTTAGTACATACAGAATAATGAACACGGCAGAATTCCTGGGGTTTTTTACTAGACTAAAATTTTAAGTGTGGTGAAAATAATGGGATATAGCTACTTTTCAAAGTAATTAGTTTAGTTCATCATGTTTTATTAGTCTTTACTGGCCAAGGTTGGGGAGAGCTGAGGAGATAATCAAGAGTTTAAATATAGAATGCTAGTCAAATGTTGCTCTATTACTTATTTTTGTTTCATTTATTTATTTATTTAGAGACATAATTGGTATATAACATTGTAGAAGTTTAAGGTGTAGAATTATTGATTTGATACATTTTTATTTTGCAATATTACTACTGTAGTGTTAGCTAACACCTCCATCTGGTCACATAATTATTTTCTATTTAGTAGTGAGAACATGCTCCATTATTTAGAACTAGAGGCCCAGTGCACGAAATTTGTGCATGCGTAGGGTCCCTAGGCCTGGCCAGCGATCAGGGCCGATTGGGGCCTTCCGGCTGCTGGCTGGGGCCTTCCTTCGTTCCGCGACGCCCCCTAGTGGCCAGCGCACATCATAGCGAGCAATTGAACTCGTGGTCTCCCAGTTGAACTCCTGAGGGGTCAATTTGCATATTAGCCTTTTATATATATAGACTAAAGGCCCGGTGCACAAAAATTTGTGCACTCGGGGGTGGGAGGGGACGTCCCTCAGCCCATCCTGTGACCTCTCACAGTCTGGGACCCCTCGGGGGATGACCATCTGCTGGCTGAGGCCTGCTCCCCAGGGGATTGGGCCTAAGCTGGCAATCAGACATCCCTCTGGCAGCCCGGCAGCCCTTGGGGGATGTCCACTTGCCAGCGGGAAGCAGACCTAAGCTGCAGTCAGACATACCTAGCGCTGCTGAGGAGGCAGGAGAGGCTCCCACCACCACTGCTGTACTGGCAGCCATCAGCCTG
>NW_005370127.1:945786-948339 GCF_000412655.1 Myotis brandtii
CACCCCCTTTAGGGTGGGCGTCCCCACTGGGTGCCTGGCCAGCCTGGATTAGGGGCTGATGGCTGTTTTCAGGCTGCCCACACCCCCTTTAGGGTGGGCGTCCCCACTGGGGTGCCTGGCCAGTCTGGATGAGGGGCTGAGGGCCTTTTTCAGGAGGGCCAAGCCTGCAACTGAAGCTCCCAGTCTCTCCTTTTTTTCTTTTTTTCTTTTATTCTGGGATTTATTTACCTTCTGTAATTGAAACTTTGTTGCGGCTCCAGCTCCTGGCCGGCTGGCTGAAAGCAGGTTTCTGGGTTTGTTTAGCTTTTATAATTGCAACATTGTTGCTTAGAGTGCAGCCCAGAGCTGGGCCGCAGCAGGCGGGGAACCTTGGCTTCCTCCATCACTGGAGCAAGCAAGCCTCCTGTTCGCTTCAGCTGCCTGGCTGCCGGCCGCCATCTTGGTTGGCAGTTAATTTGCATATCGCCCTGATTAGCCAATGGGAAGCATAGTGGAGGCATGCTTAATTACCATGTTTGTCTATTATTAGATAGGATAACTTTTCAGTGATTCGGATACAGACTGATATTGATGTTCATGTTAATCATTGTAATAGTGGTTTTGGAGACATCAATATTTGTGGGGATCTATGCTATATATCTAGAGAGAATTGGCATAGCATCTATGTAATCAGATTGTTTGTAAGCTATAATACTAAACAGGCCCATGACTGATGGGTGTTTTCCCCCCACAAAAGAAAGACTGGGGGCACTAACAAGTTATTTAAAAATAACTAGGTAAAAAGGAGATTATTTTGTTGAAAGTTTTTCTTATACCTAAAGCAAAAAATTATGAGATGGGTAATAGTAATTTTTGGATATAATATGTGACTGAGTAATTAAGTAGCTGTGTGTAGGCTTCTTGTTTGGATGATAAATTCATACAGTTTTAAATAAAAGGGTACAAAAATGTCTCTGTCCTCTGGCTACCAAGTTTACTTCCCTAGAGACAACCGTTGTTACCAGTATATGGTGTGTTCTTCTAGAAATACACTGTGCATATACAAACAAAAATATGTTTGGCAAGTTGATTTATAGCTTTTTTTTCTCCCCTTTTGTACAAAAGTGATAGCAAACATAGAATGCTCTGCTGTTGGTTTTTTTTTTTTCTTTTTTCTCCCACTTAACTCTGTATCTGGAGTTTAGTTCTCTTTGAGCACATAAGAGCATCCTCATTTTTTTCTCATAGCTGAATAGGTAAATAACAGTTTAATGGGGAAAGAGGCTTTTAATATTGAGGATGATTGGGAGTTGAGTATATTACAGTATCCTATATAATAAAAGGCTAGTATGCAAATTGTCCCCTTGACTGGGAGTACAACCAGGGTGTAGGGCCGGCCAACCACCTGTGGCTCCTCCCCCTGCCAGCCCCGCCCCCTATTGGCCCCATCCCAATTGGGGGCGGGGCCAGCCCACCAACCTCCTGCATCCTCGTCTCCCAGCTGTCTGGGCCCAATCAGCCCCGATTGGGGTGGGCCACCCGGACCCCACCTGTGCACAAATTTGTGCACTAGGCCTTTAGTTTTAAATAAAATCTGCCAGTATAATATGCATAGACTGAGAAATTTAACCAAGAAGTGGAGTTTAGAGTAGTCTCTGACATGAAGATAAAATGCTTGTTTTTTCAATAGGTGATAGCAAATATGGAAAAAATTATTAACCATATAAATACAATAGCTGTCAGATATCAAGGCATATAATGATAGACAACATTTATTGATTACTATATGTCATACACACTGCTTACTGTTATATACTTATTATCTTGTTTGAACCATACAAGAGTACTCTTGAGGCTAGTGGTGGTGGTACACTCATTTTGCAGTGGAGAAAGTTAGGTTTTTAATGGGCAAGTTATTTGTGCAAAGTCATACAAAATAAGAGGAGGTTAATATTCCTATAAGCAACAACATCTCTGTCTACTACAATACAATATTGTTAACTTTTGCTTTATATCAGAGGACATGCTGGAAAGATTTGATCTCTGAAATTACTTTTGATTTTTAAGGAAGTAATGATGTTTATTTAACCCAAAGAAAAATTTTGTGTTGTCATGGTAATCTGTGATTTTCAAAAGACCTATGCTTTGTATTTGATCAAATAAAAGATTAGTGATAATCTGAAAACAGTATTTATACTAATTCAAGTTAACAAATGTTGTATGTTTTTACATTTGATAAATTTTCCACTCAGTAAAATTTAAATTTCTCTTTTATATTTTATGACATTTAATTATAATGAGTATACGTATTTTGTTTAGCACTATTGGTCATAACAAATGGAAATAACCACTTCAGGTTGGTGCTTTTTTTTTAAAGTGTGATTCGTAAAGAAACCTCTTAAGAGTTCATTTTTTTTTATCTTACTTTTGGTTAAACCATTCATGACATACTTGCATTCGTTTTTTTTTAAATCTTTATTGTTCAGATTATTACAGATGTCCCTCTTCTTCCCCCCCCCATAGTTCCCCTCCACCCAGTTCCCACCCCACCCCAGGCCCTCACTAACCCACCGT
>NW_005370127.1:948653-949420 GCF_000412655.1 Myotis brandtii
CTCCCTTGTAGGTAACTAACTGTTTTTCTCTTGCTGCTTTTAAGATTCTCTCTTTGTATTTTGCCCTTGGCATTTAATTATGATGTGTGTTGGTGTGGTCCTCTTTGGATTCCTCTTGTTTGGGGTTCTCTGCACTTCCTGGACTTGTAAGTCTATTTCTTTCACCAGGTAGGGGGGAAAGTTTTCTGTCATTATTTCTTCAAATAGGTTTTCAATACCTTGCTCTCTCTCTTCTTCTGGCACCCCCACAGTTCAGATGTTGGTACACTTGAGGTTGTCCCAGAGACTCCTTACACTATCTTCATATTTTTGGATTCTTTTTTCTTTTTGCTCTTCCGGTTGGGTGTTTTTTGCTTCCTCATATTTCAAATCTTTGACTTGATTCTTGGTATCCTCTAGTCTACTGTTGGATCTCTGTATGTTATTCTTTATTTCAATCAGTGTATACATAATATCTGACTGTTCCTTTTTCATATTTTTGGCATTCTCACTAAGTTCCTTAGAGGTTTCTAGAAGATTCTTGAGTAACCGTATAACTGTGGTTTTAAACTCTATATTCAATAGTTTGCTTTCCTCCATTTCTTTCATTTGTTACATGTTTCTTTGTCTCCGCATTTTGGCTGCTTCCCTATGTTTGTTTCTATGTATTGGTTAGCTGCTAAGTCTCCTTGAGTTGGTAGAGTGGCCTTGTGTAGTAGGTGTCCTATAGGGCCCAGTGGCTCAGCTTCCCCAGTCACCTGAGGTGGACACTCTTGGTGCACCCCTTT
>NW_005370127.1:949493-952189 GCF_000412655.1 Myotis brandtii
TGGAAGAGCTGCTGTGCAGGAGACACCTTTATGGGGCAGGACTTGCTTCAGTGGGGCTTTGGTGCTCACTGATTCTGCCCCTTGAGTGTGTCACTTATGGATGTGAAGAGTTACAATCTGGTATGGTCTCACACTGACCACTGGGTACACTGGCTCTTGGATCTCCAAGGAGGTTCAAAGTCAGCCACTTCCTGGGGCCACCCAGCAGGAGCTACAGAGAGATCTGCGGATTCCTCCTCTTTGTATGGGGTTTGGAAGTACCCAGATGAGGCCCAGTTGTGAAGCAAGGCAGGCTGGTGCTGGTACGGCCTTGGGCCTTCTTATAATAGCTTTGAGGCTCCCTGACCCAGCTGCAGCTTGTTTGACAGGTTTTAGGCTGAGAAAGGACAGGCCATTCATATGCAAAAGCTGCTGAGCACAGCTTGGATGGGGTTGTAAATTGGGTAGGGCAGAGTCTCAGGGAATCTCCAGGGCGGAGCAAACAGCAATAGCTGCCTGTCAGCCCTTCACCGGGGAGGTCCTAGCACTGGAACATTGACCCCCCAGCACAGGAACAATGACCGTTGCAAGCACCTCCGTCTGGAAGAAAGCCGCCTCCATGTTCCTGCGCCGATGCCGAACAGTCCAGTTTCTCCCGGTATTGTTATATTATAAATCAGCAAGCTAAACAGAGGACACCTTATTAAGCCAAATTTTGGAGTCTTTTATTTCACTTGCAGGCTCAGGAATATTGCTTCTCAAATTCTGAGCAAAAACATGGAGGAAGCCCTCCCTTTTTATATTCTCCCAGTCCTTTGTTTCCCAAATATGGAATTATACTTCTGGACCTTTTGCGGGCTTTGCCCTATGTAGATATTTTGCAGGAAGCTTGTAACCTGAGCTTGTAACTTGAGCATAGTACATTTCAGATAACTGGAATATGGGAGTAACCAGGGACATCAGCGGAGCTGCTTGCAAGGTCAGATAGTTGCGCTTATTTTCTCCATTATTCAAGCGTTTACAGAAGCCAAAATAGCAGGGCTAAAATTTCAAACAGCAGTTTTTACAAAATTGAGGTTACTATGCTTCATTCCCCACTGGTTTTATATACATGAGTCAAATCATTGACTCTTGTGGGCCATTTTTGGGGATGGATTTATATCGACTCCTGAGGACCATGAGCTTGATAGAATTAATTCTTTGTTGAGTAAAGTTAGTAAACCAGTTTATGAGATAGGGGTGCAGAATGAGGACCAGGAGTACATGCGAGAGTCTCAGCTTTTGTGGGTCTGATGAAGAGTTTTGGATTTTCTCTTTTGCTTTAGCCACCTTGAGTCGGGTATGGTGGAGCCACGGCAGGATTCCATTGACCTTTACTGTTGTGGGGGTGGTCAGGATATTGGTATACGATCCTTTCCAGGTAGGAGTCAGTCCTTGGGTGGTAAATTTCTTTACCCAAACAGTCACCAGGTTGGAAGGGATAGACTGGATCAGAAGTTGGTACAGGTAGAGCGTCTCGGACGTGCTTCTGGACTGCTTTCTTGGTGGACTGTAAAACCTATAAGAACTTGAGTAAAGATTGACTATGGATTTCAGCTTTTCTAGATTGAGTATATAGTACTTATCTCTTAGAAGCTCTGTAAGCTTAGTGTGATTCCGTGTAAGCTGGTGAGGTGGGTAGGTCAGGGTCTGGAAGAGTCACTAGAATCTGTAGAGGCCCCACTGGTTTTAGGGCACCCTCCCGGCTGCTTCATCTGCGGCCTGGTTCCCTTTTTCTTCTAGGGAGTCCCCCTTTCCTTGTAAATAGTACTGTGGATGTGAACCGTTGCAAACGCGTACCTGCTATCAGTATAAATTGTTACTGATTTTTCTCTTGTCCAACGGAGAGCCTGAATAAGGGCAATTAACTCGGCCTTCTATGCTGACCTCCTGCGAATCAGTGCCTGAGACCAGATGGTTCGGTCTAAAGTAACTACCGCCACCCCCGCATACCTGATTCCTTCCTGGACAAAAGTGTTCCCGTCTGTGAACAATACCTCATCTGGCGATGTCAATGGGGTGTCAATGAGGTCCGGGCCAGCTGTCTGTACTAAGTTGACGACCTCCAACCAGTTATGCAAAGGTTCTTCATGGTCATCGTCCGGGAGGAGGCTGGCAGGGTTGATGGTGAGAGTCTTGTGGAACCTGATGTGGGCTGGTCGAGTAGAGGAGCGTGAAACTGAGTGTTTGACATCCAGCGCTCCGGCGTGCTCCGGAGTAAAGCCTCAACCACATGTGGGGTGGATAGGATTAGTCCCTGCCCTAGGGTTAACTTGTCTGCTTCTTTGACAAGTATAGTTGTGCCTGCTACCGCCCAGAGGCAAGTAGGTCAACCAAATGCAACGGGGTCGAGTCTCTTGGACAGGTAGGCTGTTGGTCTTTTCCAAGGCCCAAGACTTTGGGTGAGAACACCTTTTGCTATGCCCCTTGTCTCATATATGTAGAGGTGGAAAGACTTAATTACATCTGGTAGCGCCGGTTGGTCCATCATCCTTGCTATGCTCATGTCTGTCTTATTGCCTAATATATTACCTCAAGGATCTTGGCTCTGAATTCTTTCAGGGAAAATGGACGTCGGTGGGGCTCTCTGGCTACTTCCATGCTGAAGAGGGACGGAGTTTTCTTTCAGTGCCAAGAGAAACCAAGATGGCGGCATAGGTAAACACCGGAAATTGCTG
>NW_005370127.1:954096-961923 GCF_000412655.1 Myotis brandtii
TTCTTTAAGAAGAGGAAGAAGAAGAAAAAGGTAAAGATAAGAATTATGAACAACAAATACATATCTATCAACAAGTGAATCTAAAAATCAATGAATAAAAAATCTGATGAATAGAATATACTTGTGAATGTAATAAAATTAGGGGCATAGAAAGGGAGTGGACTGACAATTCTCGGGGGGAAAGGAGTGTGGGTGGTGCAGGAAGAGACTGGACAAAATCGTACACCTATGGATGAATACAGTGGGGTTGGTAAGGGCATAGGGTGAGGTGGGAACTGGGTGGAGGGAGCTATGGGGGAAAAAAAGAGGAACAACTGTAATAATATGAACAATAAAGATTTAATTATATTAAAAAAAAAGCCAAGAGATCCTTGCTGTCAGAGGGACGATGAGGCCTGGGCACAGAAGGAGGTGGGCTTGTGACCTGGCAGAGACAAACTGTATTATAAAATTTAGTATTATTGAGCAATTAAAACAGCAAGAGTTACAACAAATGGTCTGGTGGAAGGGAGAGAAAACATTTCAGTTCTAATAACTTCTATTGAAATAGAATTTTTCTCCTTAAAATTACCCTTATGTTTATTAAAAGAGCCAGATTAAACTAATTTACTTACTGTATTCAATTTGGCCTGATTGTTTGCATAAACACAACAAGAATGGTAATTGATCACTTTTGCCAGAATTTCATGATTGAGTCTCAATGTGCCCCTTAGGGCAGAGAAGCCAAGACATCTAGCTGCTGTCAGGCCTGCCTGCAGTATCTGCTGGGTTAGGTGAATTCCTCACCTGCAGTGGCTCTACCGGGGCCCATGCCCTAAGCTTTAAGGCCCATCTCAGTAACCCTCCTATTTGTTGTGGCCTAGAGTACGTGGGGGTTCTGCAGGGACACAGAGGTGCCCTCGTTGCTCCCCTTCTACCCTGGCCAATCGCCAGGGATGGCAGAGTATGGGTCTGACACTCCAGCACCATCTGTTTTCAGAGCTAGTAAGCAAGATACCAGGCTTTCTCTATGGCACTCTTATTGGCTTTAAGTCTTCAGAGTCCAGATCAGGCTCTTTAAAACATGATATTCCAGTCAAAGTTTTTGGTCAATAAAACTATTCGAAACCGGTGTTATTGAATTTATGCAAAGAAATGCATTGCCATGATTCATTTATTTAGAATTGCCAAATTTCGGAGGGATCATATAGGGAGAAAAATATACTGACCTGCTTTAAGATCTTCTGATTTTCCTTGCCAGTCCTTTTTATGGACTTTTCAGAGTAATATTTTTCTCAATGTATTATAACAAAACAGTCTCCAAATGACAAGAACAAATTTCAAATGACATGTTTATGGATTTCATTATAATGCAAATGATATGGAATGGTATCTATAAAACCCAACATTCTATAATATTATATCAATAACTATTAGTTATAACTGTATTTGACAAAGGTTTCTATGTACCTTTATATAAAATCTTTCTTTATGAGAGAGAAAACAAACATGTGAGGCATTTCAGAGCCTATTGGGATGATCTACTAGTAAAGCTAATTCTAGATCAAGAAAAAGTTTCTTAAAATGTAAACCCTTGAAGGATTGTCAAAATTGATTTTACTAAAAGATTATATATTAAAGTGTATTAGGAACATAGGCGAGCAAACTTTAGTTCCTATGATTAAAATATGGTCCTTTTTTATTAAATACCTGATAAATATAATTATTTTAGTAGAAAAGAACTGACTAAAATAAGGCTTATTTTTCTAACTTTGTCTGTCCCTGGGTGTGGACAGTAAATAATACTAGTTGGATTTCTTTTATCAGTCCCCCTGAGTAGTTTGGCATAACTATGTACCCTCTGTTTAGGGAGGCAGAATGCAATTATTTACTCTTCCTGGCTTACTGGTCTGTATCATTTAATTAATCTTCTAATAATTCTCTTGTCTTTTTTATTACATACACAGCCTTTATAAATTTTATACTTCTAAAGTAGCTTTCAAACCTTCTTTCTATGTCCTTTAAAAATGCATAACCATCCCTTAGACCTTCTATTAAGTATCTCTACTTTAATATTCTTTCTTTTTGCTATACCCTCAGCAACCTGATTGGCCCTTTCTTTTTTTTCTAAAATGTATTAGAATTCCTTATTCTTAGAAACCCTAATTTTTCAATGATTACCAGAAAGCAAACAGATAACACTTCTCAGATTAATATTTATGAAGATACCTTAAATGTACTTTTACTTTTTCAACAACAAAAACTCTAACAAAGTACAAGAGACCTTACTTCTGTAATAAAAACTAAGAGGTAAATTAAAACTTGTCTAGCAAAACCTGCTATATTCTTCCTTAGAGATAACATCTCAGGCTACTGCTGCAGCTCTAAATTCTTTCACAGCCTAGAAAAGCTGGATTTTGGTGGTGACCAAAGGGCTACTTGGAGCCCGAGGGGGAGGCTGAGATTATAAATTATCCTCTTGGCTGATTTCTTAGATTCTCCCCCGGTTGTATAGGGAGAGGAATGCAGGATAAGGGTCTTATTGCCCTTGTTATTTTTTGTTTCTGTTTTTAGACTTTTCTGCCTTTATAGGGAGAGAGAGGACTGGATTTTCGTTATCAACATAATTATTACCGAAAAGCTTTATTTAAAACAGGGATAACTTAATGTGAAAGTACTATTTTTTTTAATTACGCTGTTAACTATGATTGCCCCTTCTGTTCAAAGAAAGGACATGCTAATCTGGCTGGGTATTTTATGCCTCTAGGGCCACCCTTGGAATACGGTCCATCCTTATTTAAGAACTGCCCATCCTGTTGCCGCCATGCTCCAAAGTTTAGCCTTGGTTCCGGCTTGGCTGGTCTGCGCTGGCTTGTGATGTTAGAAGCATGTGTGGGCCACCCGCTTCCATCCCGGTCACATTCTGGTTAATACTAATGCTGTCAACTGGATGTTTAATGGACATGATGCTGGGTGGAGTTTTGCAAATTTCTCCGTCCTGCCGAGTTTGGCAAGTACTATCTTCCTTTTAGCCCTTGGAAACCTCTGGGCTTTTGTTCAGAGCGAAATGGCTCCCCCCCCCCCCCCCCCTTTTTTGTTTTTATCTTTCCCCCTCTCCTCCTCCCTTTTTGCATTAACTATTCCCTCTGTCCTGGGCAGTAAGAGATAAGGGAGCTGTAAATAACAGGTCTTTGTTTATATAAATCTCCTTGAGACTTCTATGACTTTTTACAACTCTGTTGCAAATAGTTAACTTTAGAACTCAATTTTTTCTCTAGCTTTTCCTGACAGCAGCCTTGGAACTTAGCTGGCCTTTGTTTTAAACTTCTCTGGGTTATAACCTTTACAAATTTTATACCTTTAAATTAACCTTAGAATTTTAAAATTTTAACCTAACACAGTAAACTCATAAATCAAGGAAAAGCAAATTAAAAGTTCTCTAGCGGTCTAATACTTAAAAAGAAAGAGAAGGACAATTCCTAAGAAAAAAGATTCTTAGCAGCTGCTGGAATGCCACCCTGCAATTTCTTTTACAGTTCTGTATCATTTAATTAGGCGTCCTCTGTTTAGCTTGCTGGTTTTGCCAGAATTTCAAAATCAGCCCTACTGTGCTTCCCCCTAAAGCTGGGCTTGCCCCAAACAAATTAAACAAAGAGACAAAAACATCAACAAATACTCTTATGTTTGCAGCCAGATGGCCTAAACTCTCTCAGTTAACAAAAACACACAAAAGCACAGGATAATACAAAGTAGCTTTCGCTTTAGTCAGGCTCTCATACTCACATTTACATACCAGTCAGTCCGAGCCACTTCCCCTGCCCCCAAAGGCAGGCCTGAACTCGGAGTGCACTTTAGCAGACATTCGCTCAGAAGTTAAACAGTTAACTGGATTCCTGCCCAACTTCCCTAACAGAAACAGACGTGAGGGCCTAACAGAAACAGATGTGGGTTCCCTCCCTGAACCCACACCCCAAGAACAGGATTCTCAACCAACGTCTTGGTAAGAATCTACCAGAGAAGTTACGACTGCGTCCAGTCCTCTCAGTACAGGATTACCGATCACAGGTGGACAGGCAGGAAAGTGAACTCGAAATCCCTAATCGCATTCACTTACCTCCAGAGGTTTTCTGGTGACTCTGAAAGAATGCAGGGGTATGTCAGGCGTCCTCTGTCTGGCAGCCAGAACCACCAAGGAGTGTCTTCGGGGCCCTGGAAGCTTCCCAGGTGGTGCGCCTCCCCTGGGGACCTCCTGGGGGCTGGCAGCCAGGCCTCGGAAGGCTGTCGGCCTTTGGCATCTGAGACCTAGTGCTGGTAAGCACTGTCTCGCTGGGGCCTCCAAATGTTATAATGTAAATCAGCGAGCTAAACAGAGGACGCCTTATTAAGCCAAATTTTGGAGTCTTTTATTTCGCTAGCGGGCTCAGAGGAATATTGCTTCTCAAACTCTGAACAAAAACATGGAGGAAGCCCTCCCTTTTTATATTCTCCCAGTCCTTTGTTTCCCAAATATGGAATTATACTTCTGGACCTTTTGCGGGCTTTGCCCTATGTAGATATTTTGCAGGAAGCTTGTAACCTGGGCTTGTAACTTGAGCATAGTACATTTCAGATAACTGGAGTATGGGAGTAACCAGGGACATCAGCGGAGCTGCTTGCAAGGTCAGATAGTTGCGCTTATTTTCTCCATTATTCAAGCGTTTACAAAAGCCAAAATAGCAGGGTTAAAATTTAAAATAGCAGTTTTTACAAAATAGAGGTTACTATGCTTCAGTATGTGTCTGGGTGCCCCCAAGTCTCGCCCGGCACTGGAGCCCAGAGCAAGCAGGAGCTTGTATCTCCCTCCTGATTAAAAAAGCGGCACACCCGGGTGCCAGCCCGTTCCATGCCTCCGCACCTCCTACTAGTCTCAATGCGCTTTCTTCTTTACCCCTCTATTTGTAGTACTTCCACTCAGCCTTCTTCCCCGCAGTTCTGGATGATAGTTATGTATTTTAGTTGTGATTTTTATGTGGTTGTGCGAGGGAGCAAGTACAGGTGTTTACCTATGCCGCCATCTTGGTTCTTGTACCATGCATTCTTTTTTTAAAAAAATATATTTTTATTGATTTTTAGAGAGAGGAAGGGAAAGGGAGAGATAGAAGCATTGATGAGAGAAACATTAATTAGCTGCCTCCTGCATGCCCCCTACTGGGGATTGAGCTTGTACCCAGGCATGTGCCTGACCTCTTGGTGCATGGGGTGATTTTCAATCCATGGAGCCATACCAGCTAGCTCTTTTTTTTTTTTTTTAAATGAGTGGACAAATACATGTCTTTATATATTAACCTTTACTGTCAAAATGTTCATATATCTGAGTTAGAACCTTTGTATTTAATGTTAATATCTTTTTCAGTTTTTTATCTGCTTTTGAAAAGTAATACCAAAAATTTTTTGGGAAGCTTTAACAGTAGTAGTATTATTTACTTGATATTGCAAATAGGGTATTTATTTTAATTCTAATGTTAGAATGCCCCAGGGCTCAGTCTAATGTCTAATAACATATGTTCTTTTATTTATGGTCTTTCTTACCCCTGAAATGTTAAGTTCCATGATTTTTAAATTTTAATACCCAGTATTGGGAATGGTGCCTGGCACATAGTCAGTGCTTGATAGATGATTGTGGAGTGAATGAATGTTGAAATAAATAACTAGTTGATTTGGAACATTTGTAAATACCGCAAATATTTTTTAAAACATATTTTGTCTGCTACTTGAATATAGTCTGGTTACAGTATAATCATTTTATAATCTTCAGAGTCCTTTATGAGTTGTCTTCTCATAGGACTGACTCTGTCCTGGATAGGAAAGATATTTTGCTATGGGGATTATATTTAGGGTGGGGACTATATTTATGGGGACTATATTTTTACTCAAGCTGCACAGTTGTTTTGTTTATCCATCTTTGGAAGTGTTCCTTAAAGATATTAAACCTAGATCTAGGGAAAACTATAGCTGCCAACTGAGATATTTGGTGTTAGGCTTTTTGCTGGTAGAAAACAAATCATGCTGCTGACTGACTTTTTGGGTTTAAAAATTGTCAAGGAGGGTATTTGTTTCTGAATTGATTTTTATTTATAAAATCATTTTAAGAACTGTTTGTATTAATCAAACCATAACAAAGTACACTTTTGTTTCTAGGTGAAAAATTTAGAGAGCTAATGGATAAGTTCCTGAGAATTAACTTCAGTAAAGGCTGCCCACCGTTGTTTACTACTTTGAAATCTTTATATTACAATACAGAAAAGGTAAAATTTGGTCTTCATTCACTTTTGCTGTAGTCTTTTTACTAAATTATTTTAGAAAGATTTCCATGTAAATAATATGCTATCTTACATAATAAAAGCCTATGTGGCGTCGTGCGATGTTTTCACAAGATGTCTGCCCCCACATCCTCACAAGATGGCCACCACAAGATGGTCACCACAAGATGGCCAGCAGGGGAGGGCAGTTGTGGGCGATCAGGCCGGCAGGGGAGGGCAGTTGGGTGCAAACAGGCCAACAGGGGAGGGCAGTTGGGGGTGACTAGGCTGGCAGGGGAGGGCAGTTGAGGGCAACCAGGCCTGCAGGGGAGGGCAGTTGGGGGCGATTGGGCCAGCAGGGGAGGGCAGTTGGGGGCGATTGGGCCGACGGGAGGGCATTTGGGGGCAATCGGGCCGACGGGATCGGTTAGGGGCCATCAGGCAGGCAGGCAGGCGAGCAGTTAGGAGCCAGCAGTCCCAGATTGTGAGAGGGACATCCCCCACGGGGTCCCAGATTGGAGAGGGTGCAGGCCGGGCTGAGGGACACCCCTGTGTATGAATTTTGTGCACCGGGCCTCTAGTCCATATATATATATAAAAAAGGCTAAGCGACCATTACAACCTCACTATGATGTTTACTGACCACCAGGGGGCAGATGCTCAATGCTGGAGCTGCCCCCTGGTGGTCAGTGTGCTCCCACAGCCAACCTCCCACAGCTGACCAACCTCCTGCAATCCCTCTCCCCAGCCAGCCGGCCTGATCAGCCCCATTCAGGATTGGGTGAGATGGCCTGATTGGCCCAGATTGCTGGCCAGGCCGAGGGACCCCCCACCCGTGCATGAATTTGTGTACTGGGCCTCTAGTGTATATTATAATCCAAGAAAATTTACATGACCAAACCTGAATGGAAGGATTAATCAACTAATTAGATACAGCGAGGACTGGAAGAGAGATGGGAATAAACTTTGAAAAATGCAGCACAGTGAGACAACCAGAAGGAAAATATAAAATGAAAGGTTGCAGCATGTAGAAGAACAAGTTATCTATCTATATATATATAGCTAATATACAAAGTGTCCCCTTGGGAGTTTGACTGGGAGACCATGAGTCTGACTGCTCACTATGATGTGCGCTGACCACCAGGGGGTGGCATGGAATGAAGGAAGCCCCTGGCCAGCAGCCAGCAGCCAGGGGAAGGAAGGCCCTGGCTGGCAGCCAGAAGGAAGGCCCCAGCCAGCAGCTGGAATGCCCCAATCAGTCCTGATTGCTGGCTAGGCCTAGAGACCCTACTCATGCAAGAATTTTGTGAACCAGGCCTCTAGTAATATATGTAAAATAGCATCCTGGAATGATAGAATGGAGAGTTGGGGAAAATGAATATTGGAAAAGGTAATACTGAATCATTTCCTAGAATTGATGAAAAATTAGAATGTTAAGTTTGAAGACTCACAGGAAATAAAAAAGATAAATAAAAATTAATACACACATAGAGATAACGTAGTGAAATACAAAATGCCAACACACACACACACACACACACACACACACACACACACACAATTTAAAAAA
>NW_005370127.1:962374-965655 GCF_000412655.1 Myotis brandtii
ATGCTCAATGCTGGAGCTGCCCCCTGGTGGTCAGTGTGCTCCCACAGCCAACCTCCCACAGCTGACCAACCTCCTGCAATCCCTCTCCCCAGCCAGCCGGCCTGATCAGCCCCATTCGGGATTGGGTGAGATGGCCTGATTGGCCCAGATTGCTGGCCAGGCCGAGGGACCCCCACCCGTGCATGAATTTGTGTACTGGGCCTCTAGTGATTTAATAATTTTCTCTGTTCTAATAATGTTATTCTCTTGAACTGAAATTATATTCATGAAGTGTAAGTACTATCAAAGTGTATGTTAGTCTGAAATTTGCACTAAGATGATTAAAGGTGTTTGTATTTAATCGGTATACTTTTCTATAAATTTGACATATTGTCACCAGAGGTCTGTATTTATTTTGTAATTAATCATTTATTTTATAGTATGATTGTGGACTTTCTAATTTGTTATGTATGCTTTCAAAGTTAGCATGGATAAATGAGTTAGTACAACAGTACCAAGTGGCTGTCGGAGGGGAGGGGTTGTGGGGAGGGTTAGGGGAGAAAGGTTAAGGGATTAAGAAGTACAAATTGGTAGTCACAAAATAGTCCCGAGGATGTAAAGTACAGCATAGAGAATATAGTCAACAGCGTCGTAAAGAACTACGTATGATGCCAAGTGGGTACTTAAAATGCCACTTGGTACTGTTAGTTTTAACTCAAGCCTACATTTTAATGAATATAGTTTAGCTAGTTCTTGAATAAAGAGAACAATACTTTTCTGTTTCTTAAAATTAGGAAAGAGGCACTTGGTCTTAAACTGAGTCCATCTGCAGTTTGAGAGATTTTTGGAAAGTCTGAAGCCTGAGGCAAGAGGCCAGTTGTATGGATAAGCCACTGGAAATGGCTTCGGTGGCAGGGAATCACCGGGGTGGGGTTAACAGTGTGGGCTAGGTTAATGGAGACTGAGACATGGCGCCAGCTAGTCAGCTCTCTGTAGAGAAGGTCCCAGCACTTTTGTCAGAGAAAGCTGCCCCTGAGTTCCTGCCCCAATGCCAGACAGCTCAGCTCCTCCCCATATATCCCTGGATACCCTCAAACTGCTGCCCCACTGCTGGAACTCAGAGGGAGTGAGTCCGAGTAAATCTATGTTCTGGCCCTTTAAGAGGAATGCCTCCTATTCGAGCAGTTTCTGTGTCACTCAGCCACAATTACCACTGGTTTTTACAGTCCAAAGTTTTGGGGTCTTTTCTTCCTGGCACTTGAACCCTGGGCTGGGGGTCTGGTGTAGGGTGGGACCCCTTGCTCTTCACGGAGGCCTCCTCAGTCAAGATATCCCTTCCGGTTTTAAACATGCCACCTGTGGGTGTTAGACCAGCCCTTTTAGGACCTCTGCCCTCCACCAGTCTCAAAGTGCTTATTAAATTCTCTAGTTATAGCATTTCCATTGAGCCAGATTTCAGGCAATTCTGAATGATGGTTTTCCAACAGGATGAGGCAGTTGCTTTTGCTTACAGACTGTTATTCTCAATCTCTTAATGGGCCTTGGAAACTCCACAGGGTAGGGTAATGGGTTTTCCCTTAGGGTGGGGTAATTGCCTTTCCTTCAGGCAAAACCTGCCTAGATAGCAAAGGTCCGCCTTGGGAGAATGATGTCCTCCACAGTGTGGGGGAGTGACTCAGGAAACCCGGGTGTCTGTCTTCTGAGGTCTAACCCCGGAGCCCCAAACCCTTGCTTCTGCTCACACAGCTCTAGTCCACTCTCCCTTCCCTCTGCCGGAGTCCCGGGTGAGTGGCTGCACACGAAAATTTATGTGTTGGCCCTTTAAGAGGGTGCCTGCATTTTCAGCTGGCCCTACCTGTCAGACAGAAACTGCTGCTTTTCACAGCCAAATTTTTTGTGAGCACCTTTCTCAGTTCTGGTGGTGCTCTCTTCTGGCGGGGGGTGGGGGGGGGGTCCAGCTTGGGGTTTAGACCCCAGAGTTCTCAGTGGGAACCCCCACAGCTAAGATATCCCTTGAACTTGACCTACTGTCTGTGGGAGCCTAGCCAGCCCTTTTGCGCCTCCGCCATTTCTACCAGTCTCTATGCGCTCTCCACTTCCTTCGTTATCAGGGTTCTCTCCAGCTAGTCTTCAGTTGATTATTCAGGATGGTTTTTCTGTATTTTAGTTGTAATTCCAGTTTGGTCCTGGGAATGTGTCTGTGTAGCTTCCACTTATTCTGCTGCCATTTTGGAATCTCTGATATAAATTTTTTAGATTCAAGAAATATGCCTAATGAACCAAGGACCTAGTGTTCTTTGCAATTTTTTTTCATTTAGGAGATTTCTTGTGGGCTTTACATTCTCTTGATATTTTTTTTCTCAATCAAATATTATTTTGAAGTTCTGAAACTGAAGATTTTATTTTACTCAGTAGTGTTTATACTCCTTTATGAAGAATTATATGTAACTTCAATATGTTTTGTTGTACTTTGTTTTATTATTGAATTGACTAAAAATGTTTCACCCTGGAGAGGCGAAGTGTATATGCCCATATTTAAAACTGGTTGTAGCTGCAGTTTTTGCAACTGCCAGAAGATGGCATTGTAAGTTCATGAAAAGATATTTGGCTCTGTAAAGTAAACCATTTGAGTAATGAATTTCTAAGGGTAGAAAGTTGTTTAAGTTACAGATATTCTAAGTGAGATTGATAGAGTGGTATTGACCATAGTGGGTTAAAAATGTTATCTTTTATGTTGTTGCTAATCCTCACCCAAAGATATTTTTTCCATTGATTTTGAGAAAGAGAGAAAGAGGGAGGGAGGGAGGAAGGGAAGGAGGGAGGGAGGGAGGAGAAAGAGAGAGGTAAGAGACACATTGATTGGCTGTTTCCTGCATGTGCTCTAACCTGGACCAGGGATTGAACCTGCAACCCAGGTACATGCCAGTAACTGGGAATCAAACCCAACCAAGAGGAAAAAACCAAGATGGCGGCATAGGTAAACACCGGAAATTGCTGTCTCGCACAACCACTTCAAAACTACAACTAAAAGACAAAACAGACATCATCCAGAACCACAGGAAAGCTGGCTGGGTGGAAATTCTACAACTAGAAGGAAAGAGAAAAGCACACTGAGACTCAGAGGAGGTGCGGAAGTAAAGTGCAGAGATATGGAGGCGCACGTGGAAAGGGCTGGCAACGGAGGACGCCGGTGTCTTTTTCAATCAGGAGGGAGTCACAAGCTCCCGACTGCTCTGAACTCCAGTTCCAGGCGAATCTCTGGGGACCCAGACTCATACGGGGAGAAACTGGACTGTCTGGCA
>NW_005370127.1:967384-976221 GCF_000412655.1 Myotis brandtii
GTGGACTGACAATTCTCGGGGGGGGGGAAGGGGGGTGGGTGGTGTGGGAAGAGACTGGACAAAAGTCTTACACCTATGGATGAGGACAGTGGGGGGGAGTAAGGGCAGAGGGTGGGGTGGGAACTGGGTGGAGGGGAGCTATGGGGGGAAAAAAGAGGAACAACTGTAATAATCTGAACAATAAAGATTTATTTTAAAAAAAACAACCCAACCAAGACTCTTCAGTGTGTGGGTCAATGCCCTTACCACTGAGCCACACTAACCAGGGCAAACACGTCTGTTACTTTTAATTTTGCTTTATCATAAATCTTTTTGAAATATTTTTATCAGATTTCAAATTCTAGTGTGACTCGAACTAACTAGAGCAGTGGTTCTCAACCTTCCTAATGCCGGGACCCTTTAATACAGTTCCTCATGTTGTGGTTTCCCCCAACCATATAATTATTTTCGTTGCTACTTCATAACTGTAATTTTGCTACTGTTATGAATTGTAATGTAAATATCTGATATGCAGGATGTATTTTCGTTGTTAGAAATTTAACATAATTAAAGCATAGTGATTAATCACAAAAACAATATGTAATTATATATGTGTTTTCCGATGGTCTTAGGCGACACCTGTGAAAGGGTCATTTGACCCCCAAAGAGGTCTCGACCCACAGGTTGAGAACCGCTGAACTAGAGGGCTTCCTAAAAACAGGTTACTGCTTGGCCCAGAGTTGTAAATCTGGGTTTTGGTCCAATAATTTGCATCTCTAACAGATTACCAGGTGATGCTAATGTTGATGACATTAACGATCTGAGAACCACACTTTAAGAACCATGAGGTTTTTTATTTTTTAAATTATTGTGGTGAAATTTTAGCATAAAATTTACAATTAACTATAAGTTTTGTCTCTTTACCGCCATCAGCAAGGCTAGAGAGCAGATGAATCCTGAGTATGGGCGGCTGGGGATTGAGAACAGGAAAAAAAAGAGACACAGAGACAGTAGGGAAAGCTGGGACCAGGGGGGATAGCTGCCCTCTGATGGAGGGACAGTGACCCAGAGCTGTTGCAGGTAGTTTTACTAGAGTTTAAGACAAAGGAAATTATGTGAAATCATGGTTAAAGATCAAGCTATAATTCTTCATTCTTGTGTCTTCTTTGTAATTGTCACTCCTGACTGAGCCCGGATAATTGTGTCCATTCCTTGTACCGGGCTGAACTTAGATAATGTGTTCGTTCCTTGCACCAGTCTGAACATAGATAATGAAACCCACCTTCTGGCACCTGAGCTAAGGGTCAGGCTGACAACATACCTGCCTCTGGCACCGTATGTTTCCAGGACGTGGTTTTGCTGACGCCACTGGATTCAGCCAACAATCAGCTCGTGTGCCTTCCCAGGCACTCTCTACAATTAACCATTTAAGTGTATAGTTCAGTGGTAGTGAGTACATTCACATTTTTGTGTAATCATCATCATCCTTTATCCCTATATCTCTTTTCATTTGTAGAATTGACATTCAATACCTATTAAACAATAACTTTCAATTTTCCCCTCCTCCCAGCCCCTGACAACCATTATTATGCTTTCTGTCTTTATGATTTTGAATAGGGTTAGGTAGCTCATATAAGTGGGATCATATAGTGCCTGGCTTATTTCACTTAGCATAATGTCCTCAAGATTCATTCATGTTTAGAATATTGCAAACTTTCTTTCCTTTTTAAGGCTGAAAATATCCCACGTTATGTACATACCATATTTTGCTTATCTATTCATTCAATGATAGATACTTGGGTTGCTTCCATGTTTTGGTTATTGTGAATAATTCTCTTCTAGACCCTGCTTTTATTTTTGGGATGAATATACTCAGAAATAGAATTGCTGGGTCATTTTGTAATTCTGTTTTTAATTTTTTTTGAGGTACTGCCATAATGTTTTCCATAACAATTATACTATTTTACATTCCTACCAACTGTGCAAAAGTGTACCATAATCTTTACATCCTCAACATGTTGTTTTTATTTGTTTTGTTTTAGCCATTCCTCCTGGGTGTGAAGTTGTATCTCATTGTAGTTTTTATTTGCATTTCTGTAATGATTATTGGTGTGCCTCTTTTCATGTGCTTATTGGTTATTTATATGTCATTTCTGGAAGAATGTCTGTTCAAGTACTTGTCTCATTTTTTAAATCAGATTGGTTTTTTTGTTTTTATGAGTTCTCTGTATATTCTGGACAGTAATCTTTTATTAATACATGATTTGCAAATATTTTCTCCCATTCTGTGGGTTGCCTTTTTACTCTGTGGGTAGAGACTCTTGATGCACAAAATTTAAAAAATTTCATGAAATTTAATTTGTCTATTTTTGTTTTGTTTTGTTTGTTACCAATTCCTTTGGTGTCATATACAAGAAAGCATTGCCAAATCCAATATTGGGAAGCTTTTTTGTTTTCCCCCCCTAAGAGTTTTGTTGTGGTAGGTCTTATATTTAGGTTCTTAATCCATTTTGAGTTTTTGGTTTCTAGTCTTACTGTAACTCTGTGAGTCAAGAATTGCCCTTTACTAATAAGTGTGCTGGGGACATTGGTGACCAATATAGCAGAGTAGTTAAAAAGCTAACCTCTGGAGCCTTGTTGCTTGGGTTAAATTCTGGTTCTTCCATTTTGTACTTACAGCTAATTTTAATTTTCCTTTGCATGTGTAAAGCACTTGTGACAATTAATGGCTTATTATTATTATTGTTACCCTGCCTAGTATATTCTTTCTTTCTGGTGGTATTAGTAGCATCCCACTTTATAAAACTAGAAAACTTTCGAATTATCAAAATAATACCACATTGGTCAGACACTATTAAAAGTTTTAATGGTTTTCCTTCACTTTTATTTTTGACATTATAACAGATTTCATTACACAAAACTTTACAATCCCCAAACCATATCTATAATAATAAAAGTGTAATATGCTAATTAGAAAGCCAGGGCTGCGAGGGAAGCTCGGGTCCAGGGTGCTGGAGGCAAGCCGGTGCCGGCAGCCAGGGGAAGGAAGGCCTACTCTTGTACGAATTTCGTGCATTGGGCCTCTAGTATACTATATAAGTCAGACAGAAAGTGTGCACACATAACTTTGTTGTAAAAAGGTATAGTTGCTATGGAAATTCCTTCACTTTTGACCTTTATTTATTTATTTTTTTTGAGTTCACAAATAAGATGGTTACTTTCCAACTTATTCTAAATAGTTAACATCAATAGGCATTTAAAACCAATAGGTACATTTAATGTCTACTGCCACTTCTAATTCATGTAACTTTTCATTTGGCACTTTTAGGACATAGCACATTTATAGTGCAGTTTATAATATTCTTGTTCTATCTGAGTAGCATTGAAATTCAAATCTGTTTATTAAAGTGATCACTAAAAACAATGGTAGTTTAAACATCTAGTTTACTTAACCTCCTCTTCCATCAACTCACTGTATAATTTGGATCAATTTTATTTGACTTTTTTATGATGAGTGACATTTTAGAAAATTTGAATATAACTACAACTTCACATTAAAACAGTGAGAAACAAAAAGCAAATAAATTAATTAAGTAATAAATTATACAGATGTGTTTATTGGGGGAATAAAGGTTTTGCAATAACTAATAATAGTTTGTCCTTCAAAACCTGAAACTACTTATTGAGATGAGAAATTAATGAGATTATGTTTTATTATTAATAAAGAGATCAGTGTGTTTTGTGCGTGTGTGTGTGTGTGTGTGTGTGTGTGTCTTGTGTGTGTTTTCTCACTTTTCCCCACATAGGAACTGGGGAAAAGCAGACAGTTTAGTAGCTTAGTTAATTTTTAATTTTGAAATAATCTGTATATTGTTTCCAAATCTAATTTAATTTATAATAAATATAAATACCTTTAATGAAATATTTAAAAAATTTAAAACTATGTTTCTTTAACAGATTTCTGTGATCCAGGAACTTGTTACTAATTATGAAGCCTCTCTTAAAACATGTGACTTTTTTAGCCTTTATGGTAAGTTTAAATTAGATTCAACTGGAATTTGATTATTCATTTTAATCCATATTTAATCATTTACAGTAAAACTATCTTATGTTTATTATGTACATGATACATGATAGCTATTTACTGAAAAGTTTTTGAATTAGTGAATGAAAAAAAAGAGCACTTTAATTTTATTTAATTTAAATTTTCCATAATGTGAGGTGGGAGTTAACCCTATTTTAACACAAGTAAACAGACTTGAGAGACTGAGTGAGTGGCTTGCCAGAGATGATACAGTTAGTTTTATTGAAATGCATTATTACTGAATCCCTACTCTCTCCTTTTTTTTTTTTTTTACTTTAAATTCTGTAAAATTTGGTTCTTTGTTTTTCTGTTTATAGGGGCATATGTAAATGAAGGTAACTTCAGAAAACACTCTAGATTGCTTTCAGTGATGCAGATGGTAACTTTAGTCTGGTTTCTTCGTGTCTTTTATATGTCATTGCTCCTTTGTTTTTGTTAGTTTGAAACAAATTCCAAATAACAGACACAGAAGTAAATAGAATAATGAAGTCTTGTGTCCCCATCACCCAGCTTCTGCTATGAACATTTTGCCAGTCTTATTTGAAGTACCTTATGTCTACTTCTTTTCCTGGAATATTTTTAAAGCAGACATACTGTTTTACCTGTCATTACTTTAATATACATCACTAGCTGTTTAAAACACTTAACAGAAGATGTAACCACAGTTCTAACACAGAATTAATTCTCATACCATGTTATCTAACACCCAGTGTACATGCAAATTTCCCTGATTACCTTAAGTCTTTGTATAATTTGTTTATTTCAATCTGGATCCCACTAAACTCCACATTTGATTTTTATGTCTCTGATATTCTTTTAATCTTAAGTAATGTCCTCCACTCACTTAAAAAAAAAAATGTTATTTGTTGAAAGATTATTTGTCTTGTGGAATGTCCCATATTCTGGATTTGGCTGATTTGCTTTCTCATGGTATCATGTAATATATTTTGCTATCATCCATATTTCTTGTAAACTTATAGTTAGATTTACAGGCTTGATTAGAATTAGGTTCTATTTGAGTACTTCATATGTGATGCATTGTACTTCCTGTTATATCACAACTTGAGGCAGAAGATACTCTGTCTCTTTGTAATGTTAAGGTTGGTCAGGGTTCAGACAGTGCCAGCCTAATCTACCCATTAAAGCATTCCTCATTGGCCTCTCACCTAATGGTTTCAGCAGCCACTGAGAATCTTTGCCCCAATCCCTTATTCAAGTCATCATTTCTTCTGTATTTATTAGTTAGAAATGTTATAAAGAGCTTCCCCTCATCAAATATTCAGTTCCTCTGAACTATAGTTTATGGAGGAGGAACAAGATAAATGCTGGGCTCTTTGCCTTTCTTTATTATTTGTGTTTTAATTTATAGTAATTTGTGTGTTTGCATGTTGTTGTTTTATTTGGTAGCTAGTCTAGATGACCTGAGTTTTTCTGATGTAGTATGGGTAAATTCTCTTTTTCATTCTTTTTTCCTCATTTTATACCTGTAGAATTTAGCCAATTCTGTAATCTATTTTGAGAGCTTGGTGTTTATTTCTTTATCTACTCTATTGTAGCTTGAGGATACAGGATGGGTAACAGCTGATTGTATGTGAGTGTTATTGTCACATAGGGTTACTCTACCTTGTCAGGAAAGTATCCTATATAATAAAGAGCTAATATGCAAATGGTTGGCATGCCCTCGTGCCGGGGCCGGGGGACCTGAGACCGTGCCCCCTGCCCTGGCGCCGGGGCCAGGGACCTGAGGCTGTGCCCCCTGCCCTGTGGGGCTTGATGGGGTTGGGGCTGGCCAGGTCTGGGTCTCGCGCGATTTCGAGGCTCGCACAGGGGGGCAGGGGCTTGACTCTGGGGCCCATGGCATGCCCCAGACTAACAGGAGGGAGATTTTCATATACATTTTACTATTTTTCTTTCATCTCTGACACTTCTATTATAGAGAAAGGGCAAATAGCAATATTAAAATATTTCCTGTAATTAAATTCCTTTTAATGTGCACGAATTTTGTGCACCCGGCCACTAGTCTATATATATAAAAGGCTAATATGCAAAGTGTCCCCTTGGGAATTTGACCTCTTGCTATGATGTGTGCTGACCACCAGGGGGCGGCACGGAATGAAGGAAGGCCCTGGCTGGCAGCCAGAAGGCCCCGATCAGCCCTGATTGCCGGCCAGGCCTAGGGACCCTACCCATGTACGAATTTCATGCAACAGGCCTCTAGTCTTCATACTCCTCAACTTTGGGTTTCCCTGATTTAGTGTTGAAGCCTAGACAATGTTAAGCCCTGGCAGTTCATGCCTTTATGGAAATCTTGCAGTGGTAGTTAGGGACATTTTTTCTCCTATCTATTTTCCTTGACTTTTCCTGGGTCTGCTGTCTTACGCTCCCAGCCTTGAGAATTCGTAGTTAGATTGATTTACCGTCTTTCTTCAGAACTTTCTTTGGAGTGAGGGTGGGGTTAGAAGCCTATGAAACTAGTATCTTATTTCTTTGCTTGGCTGCTACTTTTTGAACTTGATGGCAGGAAGTCATACCTCTTTCTATTGAAATTGGTTATTTTGCTGGCTTTTTACTGTTTATTATTATAATAATTTTTTTATTTCATTATGCTTTGGGACAGAGAAAGTATCTGATATCCTTTATTCTTTACTTTGCCTTCTTCCCTATAATAATTTTATATTTGTTTGATTGCAGAAAATGGGGAGAAGGAGCCCCCAACAACACTACTCTGGGTTCAGTATTTCCTGGCACAGCACTTTGATAAACTTGGGCAATATGCTTTGGCTCTGGATTATATTGATGCTGCAATTGCTAGTACTCCAACTCTAATAGAATTATTCTATATGAAAGCAAAAATTAACAAGGTAAAATCCTAGACATATTTTTTGAATAATTGAAAATTTTAACCACTTAAGAACTCTTGGAGTTATTTTTCTGTAGAAATAACTTTTATGGAACCCTGATAATCTATTTCTAATACTCTAATAATCCTAAAGAGTTTTAGATTGCATATTTTTATACTCAGTGTTAATCATTTGATTCAGCTCTTAGTAAGTGTGAATTTTAATTTATCTAAAGATTTTTAGATAAATTTTACAGAAATGGCACCAAATTTCTAATTTGTTTTTCTAAACTGTTGTTATTTGTATTGTATCCATATTCTCTTAATCATAAACTATAATTTCTGTAATATTTTAATCTCTTAAAGCATATAGGTAATCTCAAAGAAGCTGCAAAGTGGATGGATGAAGCACAGTCTTTAGATACGGCTGATAGATTCATAAATTCCAAATGTGCAAAATATATGCTTCGAGCAAATATGATAAGAGAAGCAGAGGAAATGTGCTCCAAGTTCACAAGGGTAGGAAATAGCATGTAATGATAACCACTTAAGAACTCTTGGAGTTATTTTTCTGTAGAAATAACTTTTATGGAACCCTGATAATCTATTTCTAATACTCTAATAATCCTAAAGAGTTTTAGATTGCATATTTTTATACTCAGTGTTAATCATTTGATTCAGCTCTTAGTAAGTGTGAATTTTAATTTATCTAAAGATTTTTAGATAAATTTTACAGAAATGGCACCAAATTTCTAATTTGTTTTTCTAAACTGTTGTTATTTGTATTGTATCCATATTCTCTTAATCATAAACTATAATTTCTGTAATATTTTAATCTCTTAAAGCATATAGGTAATCTCAAAGAAGCTGCAAAGTGGATGGATGAAGCACAGTCTTTAGATACGGCTGATAGATTCATAAATTCCAAATGTGCAAAATATATGCTTCGAGCAAATATGATAAGAGAAGCAGAGGAAATGTGCTCCAAGTTCACAAGGGTAGGAAATAGCATGTAATGATGAGTCAGTAAAATTAAACTTCACTACTGTGGTGATTTTTGAAGTTTGCCCCTAAAGTTCTTGAGAATTCATTTTTGTTACTTTTTAAAATCCCATTTAGCTTGTATCCTATGTATGGTTTCTTACAGAGGAGGTTGAGTGTGTGTGTGTGTACATGTGCTTCTGGGGGGAATGGTTAAAAAACAATAGCAGGAGCAGCCCTTGCTGGGTGGCTCAGTTGATTAGAGTATCCTTCCGTAAACCAAAAAATTGCGTGTTCGATTCCCAGTCAGGGCACATGGAAACATACCTAGGTTTTGAGTTTGATCCCCAGTCAGGGTGTGTATGGGAGGCAACCAATCGGTGTTTCTCTCACGTAGATTTTTTTGTTTGTTTTTTCCTTTTTCCTCTCTTTTCTCTCTTCCTCTCTCTCTCTAAAATCAGTAGAAACATATCCTTGGGTGAGGATTAAAAATAAAAAAGCATTAGCAGAAGCAACCTAACTTTATACAAAAACTAGAGGCTCGGTGCATGAAATTTGTGCATGGGGGGGGGTGTCCCTCAGCCCGGCCTGCACCTTCTCCAATCTGGGACCCCTTGGGGGATGTCTGCCTGCCAGCTTAGGCCCTGTCGCAATCTGGGATCCCTTGCTTCTTACTGCTCGGCTCGCTGCTCCTCATTGCTCCTTATGTCTTCTGGCTGAGCGGTGCTCCCCCAGCACACTGACCACCAGGGGGCAGCTCCTGTGTTGAGCGTCTGCCCACTGGTGGTCACTATGCATCATAACAACCGGTCGATTTGGTTGTTCCGCCATAATGGTTGATTAGGCTTTTATTATATAGACTAGAGGCCCGGTGCACAAAAATTTGTGCACTCGGGGGGCGGGTGGGGGTCCCCCAGCCTGGCCTGTGCCCTCTCGCAGTCTGGGACCCCTCGG
>NW_005370127.1:976610-989853 GCF_000412655.1 Myotis brandtii
TTTAGCTCTGGGGCCTCGCTGCTGAAAACATAGATACAATGTTGCGGTCCGAGCCCGGCTGAATGGAAGCCCTTTTCTGGGGTTTTGTTTAGCTTCTTATTTGCAACATAGTATATAGTTGCTTAGAGTTGCAACTGAGAGGCTGGCAAGTTAGGCGGAGAACGTTGGAATCTGCAGCAAGCAAGCCTCCCTGCTCGCTTCAGTGCCTGGCTGCCAGCCGCCATCTTGGCTGACAGTTAATTTGCATATACTCACTGATTAGCCAATGAAAAGGGTAGCGGTCGTACGCCAATTACGATGTTTCTCTTTTATTAGTGTAGATTGCTATTGTCATAATATTTGTAGCTATAGTTGTAAAAGAGAAAATGAGATATTTTGAATCTCTTTTATTACTTCTTATATTAATGAATGCTTGTATTTCAGGAAGGAACATCTGCCATGGAAAATCTAAATGAAATGCAGTGTATGTGGTTTCAAACAGAGTGCATTTTAGCTTATCAGCGTTTGGGGAGATATGGGGATGCCTTGAAAAAATGCCATGAAGTAGAAAGGGTAAGTTGATAGAATTTTGACTTTATTTTTCTCTTGTAAAGTGATGGAAAAAAGCAGGTATTTTTCTACATGGGATCATCTACCTTTTTTATCTACTTTGGAAATTTCACTGTGAAAATTTTTGACCTTTAGTCTTTCAAACATTCAGAGGTTGTGAATAAATGATTGCTTTTGTTTATCCTCAAATGGTTATGATTTCAACATCTCCATATTTTTGTCTAAAGGAAGAAGTAAAAGATTAATTTAGTAAGTCATTATTGCTATTAATAACATATATTCAAAATCTCTACTCCCTAATTGGGCCATTATTTGATTTTCATTACTAGCCTAGAAGGACACACGAGCTGATGGTCATCTCTTTTCCCTTTATGTCAGGATCTGCTCAGTAGTCAGCCTCTCTCCAGTTTGTCTTCCCAGGATATTTGTTCTCACATTCAGTACTTTGTACAGCAGTCTGTGACTGATTTGCTGGCTTATTTTTATTACTTGCTTTTAGGATGATGTGTGTGATGTGCCTTAGTGAGGGGCCTTTTCTTTTCCTTTGTGTGAATTTTGTTTCCTGTTCTTTGTCATCTCTGAAGCACTCTCCTTCCAAATGGACAACAGGAGGAAAAGAGCCACAAATGCACCCCTGAGGCAGTCCTCAGCAGCCCTCAGTTGGGCTCAATCGGCACCACTGTTCCCATGCTGACGCAGTATTAAACCGCAGGCATCATAGTCAGGTGAGCCTGAAGTCTGCACTCTGGCAGTCACTTTGGCCTTTTTCCCATATGAAATTTCTGAGGTTACCCAAAGGAAAGGCTAAATAAATTTTAGGGGGTGGCTTTTGATGGGAACTGGAGCTAGGATTATACCTGAGCCCTTTTATAAATAACCTAGTTCTTGCTTTGTTTTCTTTTCTTTTTAAGCCTGGGCTTATATCTCTGGGAACTATTTTCATCTCCTTGAAAATATAAAGCCCTTGGATGATAAGTGAACTATTCAGGAAATATCCAAATATTGTGTAAATCAGGCTCTTCTGTGATACAAACGTAGATCACTAGCTTGATGACTGTTACTTTAAAACATTGTTTGTAATTAGGAAAGATCCATTTTTCATTAACCAAGACATTCTTGGTGAGAGACAGATTGTTTACTTATGGATCAGTAATTCCAGCAGGACCATAACTGGAAATTTATTAGATTTTCTGTGAAAATGAAATTTGAATATCCTTAGGATCATTATAATTATGAACTTTCCAGCTTCATTCCATTCCTCCTAACATTAATAACTATATTACTAATTGCTTTTTAATATTTTTGAAGGTTGTTAGACTATGATTTCATTACTAGGTTTTATTTAGATATTTTACCTTGAATTTTTAGTGATTTTGGCTGAGTAACATGAAGTAAAATTCTGTAATGTCAGAGATTAAGTACAGTTGACACTTGAACATTGAGGGCCCTTGGGGCGCTAACCCCTTTGCAGTTGAAAATCATCGTATAACTACTGTGTGTCCTTTGCATATGTGGATTTCAAACCATGGATCAAAAATAGAGTTGACCTTTGAACAACATGGGTTTGAACTGCACAGGTATTCTTTATACACAGATTTTTAAAAATGATAAAAACCTATGTTCAAGAATCAGCTGTACTTCTAGTTCAAAAAACATGATTTGACAAAGCATTTTTGAAGAAAAAAAAGTATAGGAAATCATTGGTTGAGATTAAAACAGGGCAAAAATCATAACCATCTGGTCATTATACATAATTATTATTGCTAGAATCTCTACTGTATTTAGGATTTGCCTTTGGTGCTTTAGAGTAGAAGAAACTAGAAGCAAATAAACAAGAGCCTATTCTTATGTTACTTGTTAGTCTTTTCATAGTGAATTCATACTGAAAGTAAGACGTAACTCATCTAGTGGTTATATATGAGTGCCTAATACAAATAGGGTGATTAAAACTTGTTGACTGACTCTGCTTCTAAAATTAATTTCTAATACAATTAATGTAATCTAAAAAATTCTTAATGATGTAATTGTAAGGATTTAGGAGTAATTACTGAATTAAAAGATTTATTATGATAGGTATCTGCATGAGTTACTTTTGTTCCTGAGTTTAAAATACTTTAGTAAAGAAATGAGCACCTTTCAAAAATAAAACTTTGTCGTTTACTTTCTAAATAAAAGGTCAGTTAATAGAGAGATAAGTTCAAATAAGGGGCTAAGTCTTGTGCCTTTTAGAACTCCTTCCAGCATTCTTTCATTGAGGCAGTTTCAGTTGGGACACATATTGCTGTGAGCTCTTACTAACTGGATTTGAAATGTTAGAATTCTAGAATGGCCCAGTGTAGTACTTTTTCTGTCTTTATCTTGCCCCCCTTATAGGATTTTAGGATTATGTATACAGGTTATATAGAGAGAGTCTAACTCAATATGATGTTTAGAACTTGAGTTTTATTCAACACAAAGCAAAACAACTGCCTTTAAAATATTGGATATAAACTTGTGCTCAGAATAAAATTTTAAACTATTTTATCTTTCAAGAATTGAATTTTCGCCTGGCCGGCGTGGCTCAGTGGTTGAGCGTCAACCATGTGAGTCAGGTGATCATAATTTGATTTCTGGTCAGGGCACATGCCTGGGTTGCAGGCTTGATCCCCAGTATGGGACGTGCGGAAGGCAACCAATCAATGATTATCTCTCATCATTGATGTTTCTATCTCTCTTTCCCTCTCCTTTCCTCTCTGAAATCAATTTTAAAAAGACCTGAATTTTCTTTTCCTGTTTTTCAGATTGATTTTATTTTAGTGTACTGATTTGTATCTGAAACAGAGCAATAATACATATTTCGAAAACTTTTTGATAAGATGTAGGATTTCTGATGGCTCACAACTATAGGAAGTTCATAACTTTTATCTTCTAGTGCATCCTAATCTTTATCAAATTGACACATGCTTTATAATGGCAGATTCTCTCTATATAAAGAAAATAGTGTTGCTTATTATCCTCTTTGGTCTAGTTATTACTATATTTTAATTCCAGAGGTTTTTGTTGTATTTCTTTGTGTGGGTTCTTATTAGTGTACTCCAGTAACTCTGAGAAGGAATGGGTAGATGAATCTGGGTCAGAAGCGAGGGCCTCATAGCAAATGCCTAATGAAAACCACACTCTTAAGCTCTGAATAGTATTTCTTACTTCTTTGCTGACTTGTCTTACTTTGATTCAAGCCTAACTTTGGAATTTAAGCAATTCCTGCATTACTACTTCCTATCACTAAGAAAAAGAAAGAGAAAGAACTAGTGTTTATGATGAGGGAAGCATTGAGTTAGGGCATAAACAGTATGTTAAAATTTGGGTACCTAGAGTCTACGGTGAGCTAAGTGATCTTATCATGTTCATGTTTGATCAAAGTGCAGGAAAACTAACTTTATCTGTTTGTGTTACCTAGTATATTTTTATGTTTTATAAATTTGGAGATCTGAAAGTCAACCCAAGATGTGGTACAAGGGAGATATTTGTGGTAATTAGACATTATGTATCTTGATTGTGGTATTGGTTACTCGAATCTAAAAAACTGTACACACAAGTTGTACCAATGCCAGTCTTTTGGTTTTGATATTGTATTATAGTTATGTAGGATGTAGCCTTTTGGGGGAAACTGAGGGAAGAGTGTATAGAACATCTCCATACTACCTTGCAACTTCCTCTGTATCTATAATTATTCCAAATAAAAAGTTAAAAAATAGAAAATCAACCTAAGATTATTTAGTTGTTTTTAAGTAGGATTCTCCAAACATGGTTTCTTCCAAAAGCAAAATTATTTTGTAGTACCTATGTTTTCAAGTTTAATCTAGTCATATCTGGTCTACCACCATTAGTTTATTTATTATAGAGTGATCAACATCCAAGTTTGGAGGGCTCAGCAAGTTCCTGAGACACAAGGTTTTCAGTGGAAAAACTGAAAGCCTCAGGCAAAGTGGATAAGTTGGTTACCCTATTTATGGAAGACATTAACTGGAGAGAGGCAGCCTGTGGGCTGTTACTGATCAAGAGGAGGCTTTAAATGTTTGTGATTCCTTCTGAGACTTGACTTAAAAAATCTATGTTTACTAATGCTGCTAGGAATATCTCTTGAAACGTGCTGCTTCTCAGCCTAAAAAAGGTCCTGTAACCTCTTAAAGTTTTTATCTCCATGAATTTTGGCACTGCAATTTTCCTTAGTCAGTTTTATTGAATTTTAAGATATTCTTACTGTGCTAGACATAACTTGATTGACATCAAGGAAGATCACGAACAACTTTATGAAATATATAATTCTTAAAAAAAAACACCAAGCTCGCTATTTATGAATTGGTTTGTGTTATTGATGGGAGGAATGCAATTTTCAAATATAATAACATCATTAAAGCATGATTCTTGAAGTAGTAAATAAAACTAATATGTTCATTTTTTTCTATTGTGTACATTTTCCACATTATGTACTTCTTATCTTAAAATTCTTCTTTTAAAATCTCAGGTACTTAATGTAATTCTGTGTATGGTGTGTTTCTAATTACCAAGACAACTAAAATTATCAAATGATATGGACACTAATGTGTCCTCTGCATGTTGAGTTACTAGGCGCCAGGATAGAGGGAATATGAAGTGTAGAAGAGCTTGCTCTGTATTGGTGTGTTGAATCATTATTTTTTCTGTTTTTGGAGAAGCTACTAGTAAAGTAGGAGGAAAAAAAAATGCAGGCAGAGATGCATGTAGGGAAGAAAATAAAAGTATAAATTGTTTCTAGGGAGTTAATCTTCTCCTTTCTATGTAAGAGATTGGTGCTTAAACTTTTGGGGGGCCATGGACCCTTTGAAATTAGATGAAAGCCTCAAACTCTCTCCTTAGGAAAATGTTATTAGGTTTATACATAGGCTTCATACTAAGAACCTTTGCTAAAATGGAATGTAGGTAGATTAATGGTAGCTTATTGAGCGAGAGAAACCCATAATGCTGTTTGTATAGCAGTTCACAGTTTAGAATGAACTTTAAAATATGTTCTTATTTGATCTTTAACAACCTTATGAAATTGGCAATATAGATGTTATTCCTAACTTAAGTAATCAAGGATCTAATTGAGGTCACATGCCTGATCAGCACCTGGTCTCTTGAATTAGCCAATATTGTGCTTATTGAGTGTCTGCTGTGTTGGGCCTTGTGCCAGGCAGTAGGGATAGACATGACAAGGCCTACTCTTGAAGAGCTCATAGTTGAGCAGAGCAGTCTGATTTGTAGACATTTTGTGTGAATCTATAGTATATAGTGTTCAGTCAGAGCTGTTTAACTCTGCCATGCTGATGTTTGAAGAATACCGAGGAGAAATGTTTCATTAAAATTAAAATATCAGTACATGCTAATTTCCAGGCTTAAAAATCTGACTTATTACATAGAAATTGAGTATCATCACAAAACATGATTTCTAGTGAATGATCATCAATTGTAGAAAGAAACTTCAGTTATATGCAAAGAACTTGTTGTCCTTCATAGTGTTAAACACTGAAGAGGACAAATAAGTGAAATTGTGACTGTTAAAAATGTTTTGGGGGATTTTTATGGTTTTCTTTTCAGAAGTAGACATTATTGACAATGTAAGAAATAATTTTGTGGTTTTGTTTTTAAGCATTTTCTTGAGATAACCGATGATCAATTTGACTTCCATACATACTGCATGAGAAAGATGACTCTTCGTGCCTATGTTGATCTTCTGAGATTAGAAGATATGCTCAGAAGACATGCCTTCTATTTCAAGGCTGCTAGATCAGCAATTGAAATATACTTGAAATTGTATGATAACCCCTTAACCAATGAAAACAAACAACAAGAAATAAATTCAGGTAACTGAGAAAGAACTATTTTTTAAAATTTGAAAAGAACACTACATTTAAGAATGTTATTAGTATAAACAATCCAGAAAAGTACATTATCAAATGGATGTGAAGACTGTGTGTGTGTGTGTGTGTGTGTGTGTGTGTGTGTGTGTGTGTGAAAAAAAAAATTGGGGGAAGACTTAGAAAAAGCGACAGGATGATGTTCTGTAGCTGATGCTTCTTAATCACCCCAATGCAATGACTTGGAATCTTTATTTTTATCTTCAGTAAGGCCAATTCAGGAAAAATAGAAATGTCTATTGGCTAGGCTCTTTAACATTATTATTATTATTAGTTTGTAACTGAAAAAGGCTTTGAGCTCCTAGGGAAAAATAATTATTCTTACAACTTCTAGTATCTAATAATGCTAATGAGAATATATAGCTTTCATTCACTAAAATGTTAATATCTAGGAATATTTGAAAAATAGCATAGAGGCAAGTTTCTGATCTTTCATTTGTGATATTTATGTGGTGTCTAGAGATCATAAGTGTGCTTATATACACTGTCTTATCCTTGAAATACTCTTAAGAGAGTAGTTGGTATCATCAGCCCCAAAAAGCTGTATTAATAGTTTGTATTGTATAAGAATATGAGAAAAAATGGAAACATTGACTCAGAATGTTTATGCATTTGGATATTTATAGAAAACCTGTCAGCTAAAGAATTGAAGAAAATGCTTAGCAAGCAGAGAAGAGCTCAGAAAAAGGCTAAATTAGAAGAAGAGAGAAAGCATGCGGAAAGGGAACGTCAACAAAAAAATCAAAAGAAAAAAAGGGATGATGAAGAAGAAGAAGCCAGTGGTCTCAAAGAAGAACTTATACCTGAAAAATTAGAAAGGGTGAGATGAATTTATCATGTCAATTTGGTAAAATTTATGTTAATTCTGTTCTGGCTATAAACATGTTTTATTTAAATTTATAAATCAGAAGCCATTTGTAACATTTTAAAAAAATATATTTTTATGATTTCAGAGAAAGAAAGAGAAACATCAATGATGAGATTCTCTGCCTCCTACATGCCCTCTACTGGGGATTAAGCCTACAACCCGGGCACGTGCCCTTGACAGGAATTGAACCTGGGACGCTTCAGTCCGCAGGCCAACGCTCTATCCACTAAGCCAAACTGGCTAAGGCCATTTGTAACATTACAAATGATATGCTGTAAATAATTTTTGAGTGATAATATGCGAATTTTGCTAATGCATATTATACATAGAATTGTAGTTGTGGTAGGCAGAATTATGACCCTCCAAAGGTGTCTGTGTTCTAAACCCTGGACCCTATGACTATATTAAATTTACATGGCAAAGGGGAATGAAGGTGGCAAATGGAATTTAAGGTTATACTTAGCTGGCCTTAAGATGGGAGATTAGCCTGGATTATCCAGGTGGGCTTAATGTAAATTCATAAGAGGCCCTTAAAAGTGGAAGAGGAAAGAAGGTAGGAGTGGTATGAGAAGGACTCCACCCCCTGTTGCTGGCCTAGAAGGTGATGGGAGGGGTGGGAAGAAGGCAGCTATAAGCAAAAGAATGTAGGCAGCCTTGAGAAGCTGAAAAACACATTAAAACATGTTCTCCCATAGAGCCTCTGAAAGAGAATGCAGTCTGGCTGACACTTGATTTTAAATCCAGAGAGACCCATATTTAACTTTTAACCTACAGAACTGCAAGATAATAAATTTGTGTTGTCTTAAGACGTTAAATTTTGTTAATTTGTTATAGCAGCAATACAGTTATCTATTATATATGGAAGCATTTCATATATCTTGCTAGGTATGTGTTAGCTACAAAGAATTAATTCTTCATCTCCAGGATTTAATTATTCAGAGACTAGATTTAGGGAAATATTTTTTTTTTCCTGTTTTATTTACTGTGAATTTTTAATTTGTTTTTACTTTTTAATTTGTTATTACTTTTTCTCTGTTATTTGATACAATTATATTTGTCTCCTTACTTTATATGTTTGTAGTATAAGGGGCTGTAATATACTTGGTGTAATATCTCCTTCAGTTGGTTATATAAAAAGATCTGTTGCAGGGATTCAGAACAAGTCACTCCAACATGTGCCTAAAGGCAGCCAAGACCTTGTAGACTTAAGAGAAATTCTGCCTCTTTTAACTACCTAGAACAGGGGTTCTCAACCTGTGGGTCGCGACCTCTTTGGGGGTCAAATGACCCTTTCACAGGGGTCGCCTAAGACCATCGGAAAACACATATATAATTACATATTGTTTTTGTGATTAATCACTATGCTTTAATTATGTTAAATTTCTAACAATGAAAATACATCCTGCATATCAGATATTCACATTACGATTCATAACAGTAGCAAAATTACAGTTATGAAGTAGCAACGAAAATAATTTTATGGTTGGGGGTCACCACAACATGAGGAACTGTATTAAAGGGTCGTGGCATTAGGAAGGTTGAGAACCACTGACCTAGAAGAATCGAATTAGGGGCCTTTCCCATAGTAAGAGATTATCAGAGATTACCTTTTTTGACCTCTCTATATAGCAGGGCAAACTACTAATTATTAAACATCTGCTCTTCTTACCTTCCTCCTTTCTGAAGACTCGAGGCGGTCCTTAACTCAGAATGTCATATATACCTCATTTTCCCTTTCTGTCTTTGAATCTTTCATGTATGTGGGATCTCTGTCTCATGTATACAGGGTTCCTGTATGTATGTATGTATGTATGGTATGTAATTAAATTTGGGCATTTTCTCTTGTTAATTTGTCTCATGTTTATTTGATTATTAGACCAACAGAAAAACCTTGAGGTTAGAGGAGAGTTTCTTCTTACTCCACACTGTAGAAATTATTTCAGATGTGTGTTAATATAAAATTTGGGGACAACCCTAACCGTTTTGGGTCAGTGGATAGAGCATCGGCCTGCAGACTGAAAGGTCCCAGGTTCGATTCCGGTCAAGGGCATGTACCTTGGTTGCGGGCACATCCCCAGTAGGGGGTGTGCAGGAGGCAGCTGATCGATGTTTCTCTCTCATCGATGTTTCTAACTCTCTATTCCTCTCCCTTGCTCTCTGTAACAAATCAATAAAATATATTTTTTTAAAAATTGGACAAATTTGACTTGTTTAGCTGTTTTTAAACTATAATAATTTTTCCTTCTGCTTCAAAATAGGTAGAAAGTCCGTTGGAAGAAGCTATCAAGTTCCTCACACCACTTAAGAACCTTGCTGCTGATAACATTGACACTCATCTATTAGCATTTGAAATATATTTTAGAAAAGGTAATGGTTTGAATTCAGTTTTTAATTATTTTTTATTTCTTTTTATTTTTAAATTAAATTTATTGGGATAACATTGGTTAAAAAGCCATACTGGTTTCAAGTGTACAACTCATCTGCATACTGCATCGTGTGCTCACCACCCAAAGTCAAGTCTTTTTCCATTCCCATGTTTCCCCCCTTAACCCGCTTCCACCTCCCACATCTCCCTTTTCCTCTGGCTATCACCATACTGCTGTCTGTCTCTCTGTGTGTGTGTGTGTGTGTGTACATATACATATATATTTCTTAATCTCTTAACCTTTTTTCATCTAGCCACCCTTAATTATATTGGTGGCCATATTCAATATAATCTTGTCCATTAGATCTATTTTTGTTTTTAGGGTTCCATTTCAACCTTCCAAAAATAATCTTAATCCTTTTTTCTTTTGCTACTCAAAACTTTACTGGGTAATAACTTAGAATATTATAATCAAATCCATTTTAAGAATAGTTTAAATAATCAAAATGTTTATCTAAAGCATTTCTTCATGATATTTTATGCTTTTCTTTAGAAAATTAAAGTTGTCCTTGAATTTTGCTTATAAGTATTATAGGAAAGTTAATGTTTTGTTACTGGATTTTAAGTGAGGCTAAAATAAAGTGAATAAAGTATCAGACATAAATACTGATCCTATTTATTTTTATTTATTTTTTCTGACACAGGGAAGTTTCTGTTAATGTTGCAGTCTGTCAAACGAGCTTTTGCCATAGACAGTAATAACCCATGGTTACATGAATGTCTAATTAAATTTTCTAACTCTGGTAAGTATAAACAAGATAACATTTATGTAAAAGCAGATGTGACAATTTAGCTATCTTCCATTAAGCTGCACATTAAAAGATTTACAAATTGTAAAGCAAAGAAAAAGATAATGTTTACAAAAAGCATTTAAAGGAAGGTAAGTTTATAAATTAAACATGCTTGCAAAGATAATGCTAGAAATTAGTGCATTTTTAAGCTAGAATGTATTTATATTCCAAAGGAGCAATAATATTTTCACTTTGTAAAATATGTCGAGCTTAATAAATGTATTTCAACTGATTTTGTTTCAAGGAACTGACCTAAATTTTTTAAATTTTCAAATATTTGTTTTTATAGTGTCTAACCATAGTAATCTTCCAGACATTGTGAGCAAAGTTCTATTTCAAGAAATGCAGAAGCTATTTTTCAACAAGGATTTGAAAAGTTTTAATGAGGATTTTCTCAAACATAATGCTACCTCTCTTCAGCATTTACTTTCAGGTTGGTATTTAAATCCTAGGGTTAAAATGTTTATGGAAAAAAGTTAGAATGTGATTTTAAAGAAAAGTTTGGAAAGATGTTTAACTTCACTAATTATCAGAGATAAATAAACACCAGGGATGCCCTCTTTCACCACTCTTGTTTAACATAGTTCTGGAAGCCTGGCCATCAGATAAGAAGAAGAAATAAAAGGCATCCAAATTGGAAAGGAGGAAGTAAAACTCTCATTATTTGCAGACGACGTGATACTGTACATAGAAAACTCTAAAGACTCCATCAAAAAACTATTAGATTTAAATGAATTTGGCAACTTAGCAGGACACAAAATTAACACCCAAAAATCCATAGCAGTTTTATATACCAATAATGAATTCTCAGAAAGAGAAACCAAAAAAAAAAAAATCCCATTTACCATCACAACAAAAAAATTAAGATACTTAGGAACAAACTTAACCAAGGAGGTAAAAGACCTGTACTCTGAAAACTATAGGATGCTGAAAAAAGAGAGAGAGGAAGATATAAACAAGTGGAAGAATATACCATGTTCATGGGTTGGTAGAATCAACATCATTAAAATGTCCGTTTTACCCAAAGCAATCTATGATTCAATGCAATCCCTATTAAAACACCAACAGCATATTTCACAGACCTAGAACAAACTCTCTAAAAATTTATATGGAACAAAAAATGACCCCAAATAGCTGCAATAATCTTGAGAAAGAAGAACAAAGTTGGAGGCATCACAATACCAGATATCAAGTTATACTACAAAGACACTGTGCTCAAAACATCCTGGTATTGGCACAAAAATAGGTATATAGATCAATGGAACAAAACAGAACCCAGAAATTAACCCAAGCCACTATGCTCAATTAATATTTGGCAAAGGAGGCAAGATCATACATTGGAGCAGAGACAGTCTCTTCAATAAAATGGTGTTGGGAAAATTGGACAGGTACATAAAAAAAAATGAAACTAGACCAACAACTTACACCATACACAAGAATAAACTCAAAATGGATAAAAGACTTAAATGTAAGACGTGAAACCATAAAAGTTCTAGAACAGGGGTGGGCAACCTTTCTGTGAGTGCGTGCCAAAACCAGCAAAATCTCTGACTCAAAATTTTTCTGCGTGCCAACCCTAATTTTTTGAGAACATGTTACGCCTGCTTGATATGTCTTAAGGTATACGTATATGAAGAACCTTGAAGAAATAATAAAATTCATTTGAGCGACAAAAACACAGTATATGATGATGAAAAATACACTTATTTTTTAATGTATACATGTACACTGATAGTCCGACAGAAAACTTTATGACTCCGTTTGATATTATCAGTGGGACTTTTGCTGCTGCATCACTGATGACAGAGATTTTACATCAGGTTTATATTTCGTGACCTTCAGAGATATGCACGAGCTACTACTTTCATCAGCCAGGCTACTCCTATTATGAGACTTAACAAAATTCATCACTGAGAACAAAGATTCACAAGCATATGTGGATGAAACCAAAACACTGGTCGGATCTAGGAAGGCAGGGAGAGTTAAGGCAGAGGCATAGAAATTGCTCTTCCCCTCTCTCGTCAATCCATGTCTATGGTCTTTAAGATAACTTGTTATGTAAAATTATTTATTTATCTAAGATGCACCTACACTGAATTTATCTGAAAAATAAAAAAGTCAAAATTAAGAAAAAAAATTGTAAATGGAAGATTATAAGAGAGGGTTTCGCGTGCCAGCAAAAGTTACTGGCGTGCCATGTTTGGCATGCGTGCCAGGGGTTGCCCACCCCTGTTCCAGAAGAAACCATAGGCATCAAAATCTCAGACATTGCTTGTAGCAGTATGTTTACCAATACATCTCCTAGGACAATGGAAACTATGGAGAAAATAAACAAATGGGACTACATGAAAATGAAACCATCAACAAAATAGCAAGAGAGCCTACTACATGGGAGAACATACTTGCCAATGATATCCTAATATATATAAAGAGCTAGGTGCCCAAACCGGCGACCGGTCACCATGAAGTGCATGGAGCACCTCTCGGTTCCTAGAGCGGGGAGCTTCCCGTAGCATCGCAGGGTGGCAGAGGCCATGCAACGGAGGCCAGGCTAGGCCTAGGGACCCTGACCACACACGATTTCGTGTGCGCTGGGTTTCTAGTATCTGATAAGAGGTTAATCTCCAAAATATATAGGGAACTCATACAACTTAAATGGAAGACAAACAATCCAATCAAAAAATGGGCAAAGGAC
>NW_005370127.1:990091-1009176 GCF_000412655.1 Myotis brandtii
CCACATTTAGGAATATATCCCAAGAAACCCGAAACACTCATCAGAAAGAATATATGCACCCCTATGTTCATAGCAGCGCAGTTTACGATAGCTAAGATTTAGAAAAAGCTTAAGTGCCCATCAGCAGATGAGTGGATAAAAAAACTGGTACATCTACATAATGGAGTACTACGCAGCAATAAAAAAAAAACTTTTACCATTTGCAACAGCATGGATGGACCTGGAGAATATTATGTTGAGTGAAATAAGCCAGTCAGAGGAAGATAAGTATCCTATGATCTCACTCATATGTGGAATCTAATGAACAAAATAAACTGATGATCAAAAATAGACTCTGAGACATAGAAGCATGAACAGACTATTGAACCTCAGAGGGAAGACAGGAGGGTGGGTGGGAAGAGATGAACCAATGAACTTGTGTGCATATATGCATAACCCGTGGACACAGATAATGGGGTGGTGGGGGGGATGGGAGTGGGCTGGAAGAGGTTAATGAGGGAAAAAGGAGGACCTATGTAATACTTTGAACAATAAAGATTTAATGAAAAACAACAAACAAAAATAAACACAATAGCACTTTGGATCTTTCAAATTAAGAAAGTTTTTATGTGTTTGGAAAAGATTAAAGTTTAGTAAAGATGTAGTTAACAAGCACTCTTATAGTTTGCTGCTACAGTGTAAATTGCCGCAGCCATGTAAGAAATCAACTTAATCATTCTTATCGAGAACTTCACATTACCTGTATCTTTTGCTGTAGTCATACTTTTGTGAATAATTTTAAATAATTATTCCAAAGCAAAAAAAGGAGTTTTAAGAGCAAAGATGTTAACTGAAATGTGTGAAAGTATGGGGAAAACAATGGTAACAGATTAGTGTATGTCCAGTATGTCCAGTAATAGGGAGATGTAGCAGGTTTGTAGGATAGACTAGCAGGTAATGGTATAAAATGATGTTATTTCTAAAAAGCTATAACAAGGGTAAATATGTTTTAATATGTATGCAGAATTAACAATATAATCTCAGCTATGTAATAATATACATGGGATAAAGGCTACAAAAAGTGTATACCAAACCTTTAATGAATGGTTGCCTTTGGGTGTTGTGATTATCTGTGATTTTTTTTCTTGTATTTTTATTACTTTATGTATTTTGCATTTTGAGAATTTACTTATATTCTGCCTTATTACAGGAGAGAATTTAGGCAATTTATATAAATTTATAAAATACAAGATGGCATAAATGCAAACTGAACAAAAGATTGTGGAAAGGGAATTGGTGACAAAATGAAGTATATATAATGAACTCCTAATTTAAGCCATATACTGTATTTAAATACTTTAACCTAAGCTTTTTTGTTGTTGCAAAGGGAAACTTCTTGGTTTTAATATCTATGGGAAAAAAGTTAATTCATGTGAGAAATTACACTTCTTGGTAGTAAGGGCAGATGAGAATTTCTCTTTAAAAAAAAGGGTAATGGAAGAAAACATTTCTTTATTATAACTATGGGAAGTGCCTTTCCAAACATATGAAATTCTAAAGAGAAGATAATTTTTGCCATATAAAAATAAAAACACCATAAATTCAAAAGACCAAAAAATATTCATGGATATATAACTGATAAAAAGCTAATATATGTTGAGCTCTTATAAATTAACAGTTAACAATATAAATTAATAAACAAAATCCAAAAGTAGCCCTAGCTGGTTTGGCTCAATGGGTAGAGCGTCAGCCTGTGGACCAAAGGGTCCCTGGTTCGATTCTGGTCAAGGGCACAGCATATGCTCGGGTTGCGGGCTCGATCCCCAGTAGTGGGTGAGCAGGAGGCAGCCAATTCTAACTCTCTCTCCCTCTCCCTTCCTCTCTGAAATCAATAAAAAATATATTTTTAAAAATCAAATAGTAAAATGAACATAGAATATGGACCATGTAATTTATTGGAGAAATATAAACTGGGTTTTATTTTTTGAAAGCTTTAAAAATTATTTTCTTTGTGAATATGGAAACATTTTCCTATTGTCCCTCAACCACAGTCCTTTGATAATAATTTGTTTCTTAGATGTTTTATCTGAGGATATAATTTTTTAAAAATGATTGATTGATGTCACAGGGTAGCCTGTGTTTATATTTTGAGTTGGATCATTTTTTTGGGGGGGAGGGGGGGGATATTAAATCTGGTCTCCTGGTAAATGTTTAGCAACCATCTCTGTGTCCCCAACTATGAGTGGAATGTCACTGAATGGGACGTGGGAAGCAATGGCACAATTGCCTCCTGAGAGCTGTGGGAGCCAGTTCCAGCCCACTGCTAATTAAATACTATATTTGAAGCCATTGGTTAATGTAAATTAAATCAAATGTTAGCCATCCATAGAAGTTTACTCATTTTGAAATGTCTTGGTATTTCAGGTGCTAAAATGATGTATTTTCTGGACAAGTCAAGGCAAGAGAAAGCAATCGCCATTGCCACTAGACTGGATGAAACTATAAAAGATAAAAATGTAAAAGTAAGATTTTTCACACTCACTTCCCCCCATTTTTTAAAAAATCACATATGAGCATTTATTCCAATACTGTTGACAGTATGGGAGAGCACCAGGTCATCTACAAAAATCTGCTCTGCAGCACCCCCATAAGCCAGCTGCTTATATAGGGTAGGACAAGGATTGCTTGGGGAAGTAAGGATTACAGGCATGGGGAAGTAGGAGGCTGGGGTGGGACTCCATTGTTTGGGCAACAAGGTGGTTAATCTTCCCATAGGCAGTTCTTGAATGAGAATGGTTCCAAGGTCGTTCCCCAGGTCCAAGGTTGACTTCCTGGTCCAAGGTTGACTCCCAGGGCCTGGGGCACACAACTTCCACCCTGGTCAGAATGTCCTCTCTTTAACCAACACAAGGCAATCATGGTTAACAGCATGATTAATACCTCCCATAACTGGATACTGAGTGATCTAACAAAACATGCCTTTACAACTTAATTCTTGAGTGGGCCTTCTGACTTATGCCTTGATTTGAATACCAGTTCTAATTAAGAGCTATATCACATTAGGCAAGTTACATCTCTTAGCTTCCTTTTTCTCATGTAGAAGATGAGGATGAAAATGCTGCAGCATAGAATTGGTATAAGGGTTTACTGAAGTAATAAACTGAAGTACTTATGTTGTAATGTACCCCGCGAATCACAGAAATCGAATTAAAGAGTCACATTTATTGCAATCCGGGACTATGAGGGGCCATTCCCAAATCTCATAGTAGTCATTTGGTCACAGTTTCAGGGTTATATAGGCAAAAAATCACAAAGGTATTGATTACATCTCAGGGTTTGGAATGAGGCACCTGGCTCGCAAAAACGCAGATTACAGAAGCAGAATTAAGCATGTTAATTACAGTTTCGGGTCTCTGGGTCACTGAATTGACAGAAATACATTATCTAGAGCCCTCAGGTCTCCTGACCACTGAGTTGTCAGGGCAATTTAGAGTAATTGTGCTGTTCTGGTCTCAGGACCACTAAGTCAGCTAGAACGCACCACCTGTGGCCACTAAAACAATTTAGGGTAATTGTGCTGTCCTGTTTCCCAGGTACAGAAGAATGCGCTTCGATAACCAGTAAGATAACAATCAATGGGATAGTCATTCAATCAAATGGGATGATTTATACAATTCAGAAAACCAAAGTAACTTTTCTATTGTTAAGCCAAACAGCAGGGTTAGAGTTAAACTACAGTTTCTACCTGATGGTTGCTACCATACTTCATTTACTACCTGCCTGGCACATAGTAATCACTTAATATGTGGGAGCTATTGTTATTAATAAAGGACACTTTTATTTTAGTGATCACAGTTTCAGGGATTCACTTTTTCAAGTATTAGAATTTTATTGCTTTTTTAAGGCTTTACAGAATTGATTTTTAAAATGTTCCTTTTTTGAGATGATTACTTAGTATATAGATAGCAAGAAGTTATTTTAGACTAGGGCTTGTTGGCCTTCTCTTGGTTAATGAACAGATTGCATCTTTTGATTTAAGTGATTAATAATCAAATGTAATTTTTTTTATTTCCCTTTGTTTCAATAGATTTTAATAAAGGTTTCTGAGGCACTGCTTGATGGAAGCTTTGGGAACTGTAATTCCCAATATGAAGAATACAGGATGGCCTGTCACAGCCTGCTCCCTTTCACGTCTGCTTTCCTGCCTGCTGTGAATGAGGTCAGCAGTCAAAGTGTGGCACTAAACCATATGGCCAACTATGATGTCTTGGCAAATGAAATTTGAAATCCCATAGAAAATTGGCTCCTATAGATTCAAAGCTGACTTCAGATCAGGGTTCTTTTCAGGGTGTATTTTAATATAGATATGAAGTGAAATAATTGGATAGTTTTTTTCAATGGAGTATTCTGTAAGCTTATTCTATTTTTTATCTGACTCTGCCAGTATACATAAGCATCTGTTAAAATGACCTGTTTATACTTGTACAGTTTTCTTAAACTTTAGAATTATCAGCATTATGATGGTGCTGTCACTTCTTTATCATAAATATGATAATTACATTTTAAACTAAGGTGTATACGGTCTCACTCTTATTTTTTTTAGATCCTGGTTTTAGACTCTATGGTTTGATCCTTTATTGATTTGTCTTATTGTTTTTTTGCTTACTTTTTAATGAAAACACATCAGTTTTAAAGTGGTAACTATATGTATGTTAAAAACAATATGGAACTTCTTTTGTCAGATATTGAGGTTTAGTTTAAAATTTACTTCAGTTTGCCCTTTTTTTTTCTCTTAATTTTTTCCTGATTTATTATTTTTTAATATACATGAAAATGAAAATTTCTTTTGATTCAGAATGTGGGGATTGGTTTGCCTCTTAATCACTGAAATTCACTGATAAATTTATTGTGTATCTCTAGGTCAGTCTTAAAAGTCCCACAAGCAAGAATTATGCTTTCTTGGCTAAATTGCTTTGTGTATTAATAAATAGTTTATATCTGAGTGGCATATGCCTCAAGGAAGCATAATAGAGCAGAATACAAATTATAATGAAGCATCTTTACTCTTGTAGTCATACATAGACTACTAAATATGTTTTTATATCAGCAGAATGGGAATTTAATCTATTAGTTTAATTATTAAAACAGTATTGTCAGGCAATTTTTGTGGAGGATAGCTATTTCCTTCTTGTATAGAAAACGGTAGTGGAATCATTCAATATGTTTCTTGCAGAACTGTGTAAATATGTCTGTAATATGGATACTTCCCTTTAAGGCAAATATAAATTCAAAAGGGAGATTTTATTTAGAGAAATAGTTCTAATTAATATGATTTTCTTTCACTCTAAGCTATTTTAGATTCATAATTATTGAGAGAAAAACACTTACTGTAAAACAATGTCAACCTATATAAAGCTGTAATAAATTATTTTGTACAGAGCTGCTTATTGGTGTTGTGTTACTGCTTCACACAATCAAAATATTTTTGCAAAATATTTTTTCTTTGAGAGCGTAAAAACTTTTCATCATCTTAATTTTTACCAGTTTATAAAATCACCTACCAATATATTCTGGTGCCACATCAGACTGTTTTCTTTTTAATGTTTTAATCCTTTAAGAAGTAGGCAATCTCTGTCACTAAATATCTTGGCAAATGTGTAATTTGATATGTTACTTTCAACATAAAAGATGGAATTGTGCTTTCAGCTGTGGTCTTTTAAAAAGTATTCCATTGGGCCCTGACTGGTTTGGCTCAGTGGATAGAGCATCGGCCTGCGGACTGAAGGGTCTAGGTTCGATTCCAGTCAAGGGCATGTAACTTGGTTGCGGGCACATCCCCAGTAGATGTTTCTACTCTATCCCTCTCCCTTCCTCTCTGTAAAAAAATCAATAAAATATATTTTTAAAAAAATAAAAAGTATTCCATTGGAATTATTTAGAGTTTCTGAAAGTTATAGGCAGATACAGTTGAGATGTGAGGAGTTTGGTTCAAGGTAAGGAAGAAGGCAGGATAATGGGTGACACTGGGATTAGTGAAATCCAGTAGTGTATCAGTCAGTGTATAGGGGTTATATCTGTTCTCCTTCCTATACTCATCCCACTTCAAGTATAAACCGGAGATATGGTCAGGGATCTTTTTTAGATAGGGGGCAGGGTTGTATCATGTCCTTTCATTCCCTACCTCCACCCTATTCCCAATTTTGTAGAGGCCCTTTTAATGTAAAGCTAAAGAATAAACATAAGCCTAAAGGAGAGACATCTTAAAACCAGTTACTTAAAAAAGTCTCTTGTCTCAAGAGAAAAGCAAAAAGTTCTTTGTCCTGTTTGATCCTGCCAAGTTTATCAGAACAGATAGGAAAAAAACCACGAAGATTCAAGGCATAGTGTGATAATTTAAGAATTTGGCTTCAGATTTTGTTTTTGTTTTTTGAGGAATGAATTTAATGTGCAAAGCCTAGAGAATAGAGAACCACAATTCAATCTGTAGTTATTGAGCCCCTAATTTTGTTTCAGATAGTGTTCGAGGTATGACACATAATAGCGAACAAAATTACGTTCTTATTCTGGTGGGGGGAGAGAGAAACCAATATATAATATCAGGTAGTGAAAATTACTGTTTAGAAAACTCAAGCACAATATGAATGTAGAGATAAGTGTTGGTTATAGTGAAATTTAAAAGTTTCAAAGAATAGTTAAAAGTTTACAGAGAAAAAGTATTATCAATGTGGATAATAATTCAGGAATGAATTGAATTGACATTAGATTTCTCAAAAGCATTATTGAATGTAAGTATCAAAGAAAAAACATTAAAATTTTATATCCAGCCAAGTTAGCATTAGAATGTGACAGACAACATTTGAAAATGTTTTTAAGTGTACAAACCTCAGAAGATTTACCTTACAAAGGCCCTCAAGAAAATACTTTAGGAGAAATATTAAAAGATACAAAATCTGGAAGATGCTACAAGAGATGTGAAAAGAAGAGTGATTAAATATTTTTGCAAAGTTGTTATCTTAAAGAGAAACTTTATTACAGCAATTAAAACTCTAGGCATTATCATTAAGATTTGTTAACGTAAGAGATACCAAAACCTGTAAGAGAATTTTTATGTGTTTATTTGAGCCAAGCTGATGACATATGGTAGGAAGCAAGATCTCAAATGCTCCAGAGAATAACAATTTTGCAGTGTTTATACATTTGAAATTGAGGGAATTTAAGGAAGATTACATGGAAGTGGGGGAAAGCAAGGCAGGGATCAGATTACATGATAGTTAACATTAAGTGTTCTCTTGAGGGTTAATACCCCCATCTAGGAGTATTCTGGTATTTCAAAGGTGTGTTCAACTAGATGCACAAAAATAATGGGCAGGGCTGGCTTAAAACCTTTCACTAAGTTATATGCCTGGGGCATGACTACCTATCATGACCTACCCAGCTAGGAATTTATGATCAGATTACCCTGTGAGGTTACTTTCCATAGAACCCCTTTTTCATGCACAGACTAGAGTTGGAGATAAAGACTAAGACATAAGACAGCTAAAGTGCCTCTCTGGCCCTGGCTGGGTGGCTTGGTTGGAGCATTGTCCTGTACACCAAAAGGTTGTGGGTTCAATTTCTGGTCAGGGCACATACCTAGGTTGCGAATTCAATCCCCAGTCAGGAGGCAAACTGATTAAAGTTTCACATGGATGTTTCTCCCTTCCTCTTTCTCTAAAATCAATAAAGACATATATTTGTGGTTAAGAGGAAGTTACAGAGATTAAACAAACATGAATATAGTTAATTATAAAAACCACTATAAGAAAGAAAATGTAAAACAAATCAGACGAATTCAGTTTATCTAGTGGGAAGCAGAAAAAGGAACAAAGATTATAGTAAATGGAAAATAAGATGGCAGAAATTCTGGTGTAACACTGGTTTAAAAAATTAAATGGATTAAGTTAAAAGACAGATTTTTGGATTGTATTAAAGATTGTTTACAAGAGACATACTTAAATAAGAACAGGAAAATTTAAATAAAAGGATGGAATTAGATATAATAGGCTAATATGAACCAGAACAAGGATGGAGTAACAGTACAAGTAGAATAGAATTTAATGCAAAATATAATGACAAAGAGACATTGTGCATTCATTAAATAAATACAAATGTAAGGAGTGACATCAGAGGAATGGCAAGCATGAGACATCCTTTTGACCACTCCTGAAATTTCGACAAATTAACCAACTATAATTCAACAAAGAATCCCCTACTCAATACAGAGGCATGCTTCAGAGACCCGCACATGGAAGCATATAAAGGTGGGCAATAAGAATGAGTGGGGAGACAAGAAAAGAGGAAAGGTCAGATGGTTGCAGATGCAGCCCTGCAGCTGGGAGCTCGTGGCTCGGCCCAGAGAGGGGAGGAAGCCAGTGATAGCAGGTGCTTCCTTTGGCCAGGAGGAACGGAGAGCTGCAGGGGGCAGTCAGGCAGGACAAAGGAGCAGACAGTGACTGAGCTAACAGACTCCTGACAGGAGTATGTGGGTTCTTCCCCATGGCTGTCCACTGTCAGTGGAGTTTCAGACAAAGAAACAGAATTACAGAGCCCTGCTGCCTCTTGTCCAAAACTTGTTTCCCATTGCTCTTGGTGTCGGGTCAAGGAGCACATTATCTGTAAGCTAAGAGTTATTGCAGCAGAACCACTGTTTCCCTCTGTGATTGATACCCAAGTGAGGCTTTAGGGGGGTTGAGGGGAGGGAGGTCCAGGGTCACCATTATGATGATGAAAAAACAAACCAAGCCCCAAGCAGCACTTGACTTACTGTGGAGGTCAAGTTTAGGAGATCACAGAGGTAAAAATCTTGTGATTCAGCGCCATCTATTTGAAAAGAGTAGAAAGACCTCTTCAGAAAAATCTGCTAGAGAGGGGCCATTAATATAGACATACATACATATCTAGACAAATGAGACCAGCAAATACCATGAATAACCATGGTAATGAGGATGCTCAGAAAGAAAACAAAGAAAGCAAGCTGGAACACATGGAAATATGGGATATAAATTACAGAGATTTTAATATTGAGTTCTGAAAATACATAATGAGATGTGAGAAAATACAGGCAGACAATTCAATACTCTCAGAAAACAAATTAATGAACAAAATAAGTTCTTACCCAAAGAGATTGAAACTTTTAAAAAGAACCAATCCGAAATCCTGGTAATGAAGTATGCAATTAAGGAGATTAGGCATAAACTATTGAGCATAGAAAATAGAGCCAACCAGAAGGAGGTAAGAATTAGTGATATTAAAGATAGGAATCTAGAAATGATGCAGAGAGAAGAAGAGAGAGACCTGAGTATAAGAAAAAGTGAAAGAGCTTTATGAGAAGCATTTGACTCCACCAGGAAATAATAGGATACCAGAAGAAGAAGAGATAGAGAAGGGAACAGAGAGCCTCTTCAAACAAATAGTGGATGAGAACTTCCCAAACCCTCTCATCATTGATATTTCTATCTCCCTCTCCTTCCTCTCCGAAATCAATAAAAATATATTTTTTTACAAAAAGAGGAAACGGAGAAAAGGAGTATGAAATACCACCAAACAAAAACAACAGACAGAAATAGAAAGGAAAAGAAGCAATGGAGGCACAGAGATACCAGAAAACAAAAGATAAAATAGCTATAGGAAATCCTCATACATCAATAATTACCCTAAATGTAAATGTTCTGAATTCACCAATAATGAGGCACAGTGTAGCAGAATGGGTCAAAAAACAAAATCCAGCCATATGTTGCTTACAAGAGACACATCTAAGCTTCAAAGACAAAGGTAGATTCAAAGTAAAAGGGTGGAAAATGATTCTCCAAGCAAATAACACCCACAGAAAAGCAAGTAAAGCCATAATTACATCCAACAAAACAGATTTCAAGATAAGAGACAGAGGTGGACACTACAATGATACAGGGAACACTACATCGAGAAAACATAACACTTCTTAATATATATACACCCACCCAATATAAAGCAACTACTCACAGAAGGGAGAAACAAATCAGAACTCAATCTTATTGGGGTTTTAATACTTCATTGACAGCTCTAAACAGATCAACCAAACAGAAAAATCAATAAAGAAATATCAGCCTTAAATGAAACACTAGACCAAGTAGACATAACTGACATTTACAGAACCTTTCATCCCAGAATTGTACATTTTTCTCCAATGCACATGAAACATTCTCAAGGATAGACCATATGTTGGGTCACAAAACTAGCATCAACAAATTCAAGAAGATTGAAATTATACCAAGCATATTCTCTGACCATGATGCCTTGAAATTAGAAATCAACTGCAAAAAGGAAGTAAAGAAACCTACAAATACATGGAGATTAAACAACATACTACTAAAAAATGACTTAGTCAAAGAAGAAATAAAAGATGAGATCAAGATACATAGAGACAAATGAGAATGACAATGCAATATATCAAAACCTCTGGGGTGCATCGAAAGCAGTAATAAGAATGAAGTTTATATCATTACAGGCTTAGTCAAGAAATAAGAGAAATCCCAAGTAAGCAATCTAACATCACATCTTAAAGTACTAAAAAAAGTACAAAAACAATCCGAAGTCAGCAGAAGAAAGGCAATAATAAAAATTAGAGCAGAATTGAATGAAATAGAGAACAAAAAGACTATACAAAAAAATCAATAAAACAAAGAGCTGGTTCTTTGAAAGTTTAATAGAATTGACAAACCCCTGGCTAGACTCACTAAGGGAAAAGACCCATACAAACAAAATCAGAAGTGAGAAAGAAGTTACCACAGACATCACAGATATATAAAGGTTCATACTAGAATATTATGAAAAACTAAATGCCACCAAATTAAAAAATCTAGAAGAAATGGATAAGTTCCTAGAAGCATATAACCTTCCTAGACTAAATCATGAAGAACTGGAAAATCTATATAGACTGATCAGCAGTGAGGAAATTGAAACAACCATCAAAAACCTCCCAAAGCCCGGCCGGTGTGGCTCAGTGGTTGAGCATCGATCTATGAATCAGGAGATCACACTTTGATTCCCAGTCAGGGCACATGCCAGGGCTGCGGGCTCCTTCCCAGTTGGGGGGCATGCAGGAGGCAGCCAATCGATGATTCTCTCTCATCATTGATGTTTCTCTCTTTCCTCTCCCTTCCACTCTGAAATCAATAAAAATATTTTTAAAATATTTTTAAAAACCTCCCCAAAAATGAAAGTCCAGGACCAGATGGCTTCACCAGTGAATTCTACCAAACATTTAAAAAAGATTTAAAACCTGTCCTCAAACTCTTCCAAAAAACTGAAGAGGAGGCAATACTTCCTAACATATTTTATGAGGCCAATATAACCCTGATACCAAAACCTGGCAAGGATAGCACAAAAAAAGAAAACTGCAGACCAATATTTCTGATGAACACAGATACAAAAATCCTAAACAAAATACTAGCAAATTGAATACAACAATACATTAAAAAAGAATACATCAAGATCAAGTGGGGTTCATTCTAGGAGCACAAAGATGTTTCAACATATGGAAATCAGGCAATGTAATACACCATGTTAACAAAAGAAAGGACAAAATCATATGAGCTTATCAATAGATGCAGAAAAATGGTTAACATACAAGATCCATTTACGATGAAAACACTCAATAAAATAGGAATAGAAGGAAAGTACTTCAACATAATACAGGCCATATGATGAACTTTCAGCTCATATCATATTCAATAGTGAAAAACTGAAAGCTTTTCCTCTAAAATCAGGAACAAGACAAAGATATTCACTCTCACCACTCTTATTCAAAGTAGTGCTGGAAGTCCTAGCCAGAGCAATAAGACAAGAGAAATAAATAAGACATCCAAATTGAGAAGGAGGAAGCCAAAGTGACACGTTTTGCAGATTACATGATTCTGTATATAGAAAACCCTAAAGACTCCACCAAAAAGCTGTTAGAAACAATAAACAAATACAGTAAAATTGCAGGGTATAAAATCAATATACAAAAATCCATTGCTCTCCTGTATGCTAACAACAAAACTTCAGAAAAAGAAATAAAATAAAATAAAAAAACAGCAACAACAACCCACACCAATAATTCCTTTTGCAATTGCAACCAAAAGAATAAAATACCTAGGAATAAACTTAAAGAATGTGAAAGACCTATTTACTGAAAATTATAAAACATAATTAAACAAGATTGAAAAAGACACAAAGAAATGGAAAAATATCCCATGTTCATGGATTGGAGAAATCAACATAGTTAAGATGGCCATATTACCCAAAGCAATATATAGATTTAGTGCAATCTCCATCAAAATCTCAATGTTATATTTTAAAGAAATAGAACAAGAAATCATCAGATTTGTATGGAACCACAAAAGACTCTGAATTGCCAAAACAATCTTGAGAAAAAAGAACAAAGCTGGAGGTATCACGCTATCTAACTTCAAATTATGTTACAGAGCTACAATAATCAAAATAGCATGGTATTGGCAGAGAAACAGACATTGAGATCAGTGGAACAGACTGGAGAGCCCAGCTATAAAACCAAAGGTATATGGGCAGATAATTTTCAACAAAGGAGCCAGAAACACAATCTCTTTAATAAATGGTGCTGGGAAAATTGGAAAGCCACATGCAAAAGAATGTATTACTGTGTGTTCCCATGTACAATCCATGTACAAAAATTAATTCAGAATGGATCAAAGACTGCCGGGAGCCGGTCCATCCTTGCTGCTTGACACAGTCGCTGCAGGAAAGAAACATCTGCACAGCATATGTTTCAAGGGACCTGGCGTATATAGCATACTGTTCTTAATATGTTTGCTCCCCTTAGCGCTATGTGTTTTAACCAAGGTCACCTCTCCGAGAAAGGTTGTTTCCCCAGGTAGGGATTTTTCCCTGAAGTTAGGGAGGAGATAAAACCCCTTAAGACAGAGCAGGGTAACGATTATTTAAGAACCAGCTGTGGGCAGTTGACCTCCCCAAACCAGTTTTAAGTGCAATAGAGAAAATAAACCCTTGCTGCTGGGTAGAGAAGCCATATAGCCTCAGAGGCCAACCCCAAAACACTGCCACCCAGAGGCTGAGCCACAAACTGACTCTTAGGTGAACACAAATTAAGGCAGTCTGGATCACAAATACGGCCTGCTTTAAAATCAGGACTGTGATTTACAACACGGAGGAACAGTGTATCACAGGGAAATTCAACACTCTCCTAAATACCTGGCAGGACTAAGCAGATCCAAGCAACAGCAGCCTCCTGATCACCACACCCTCTGTCTGAGGAACAGCAGCTGTACGTGAAGCCTCCCCCCACCAGCCAGAAGAGCCACCACAGCTGTGAACAACACCCACCAGAGGAGCTGCTGCCAACTGAGGAGCAGCTGCTACCGCAACCACCCAAGGAGCAACCACAGCCCAAGGAGCCACTGCCACCCAGGGAGCAGCCACTGAACGACTCAACATCTAGATATGTCAGTGAGATCAAACATGGGTAGGCAAAGAAACCCCCAAAGGAAAGAAAAGGAGGACTCGCCAGAAAAGCAGCTAAGTGAGACAGAGGCATGCAACATGACAGAAAAAGAATTCAGAATAAGGGTCCTAGCGTGCATAAACCGGATGGAGGAAAAAATCAACTACTTATGCAAGAAGCAAGAAGAAACAGATGAAAAAATCAATAACTTATGCAAGACCCAAGAAGAAATGAAGAGCGATATAGCTGCAATAAAAAACACCATTGAAAGCATCAACAGTAGACTAGGAGAAGCGGAGGACCGAATTAGTGAATTAGAAGACAAGGAAGCAAAACACACCCAAACTGTACTGCAATTGGAGAAAAAAATTAAAAGACAGGAGGAGAGCCTAAGGGAGCTTTGGGACAACATGAAACGAAACAACATACGAATAATAGGGGTGCCAGAACAACAGAAAGATGAACAAGGATTAGAAAACCTACTCGAAGAAATAATATCAGAAAACTTCCCTGAGGTGGGGAAGAAAAAAGTCACACAAGCACAGAGAGTCCCAAACAAGGTGAACCCGAAAAGACCCACACCAAGACACATCATAATTACCATGGCAAATGTTCAGGACAAAGAGAGAATCTTACAGGCTGCAAGAGAGAGACGGAAAGTTACATACAAGGGATCTCCCATTAGATTATCAAATGATTTCTCAACAGAAACACATCAGGCCAGAAAAGAATGGACAGAAATTTACAAAGTGATGCAAAGCAAAGGACTGAACCCAAGAATACTCTATCCAGCAAGGCTATCATTCAAAATTGAAGGGGAAATAAGAAGCTTCACAGACAAAAAAAGGCTAAGGGAGTTTATCACCACCAAGCCAGCAATGCAAGAAATGCTAAAGGGACTGGTGTAAAAAGAAGAAATAAAAAGCTCAGAAAGAAAACAGCCACACAAAAAAAGAAATGGCTACAAACAAGTACCTTTCAATAATAACTTTAAACGTAAACGGACTAAATGCTCCAACCAAAAGACATCGAGTGGCTGAATGGATAAAAAAACATGACCCATACATCTGCTGTCTACAAGAGACCCACCTCATTAGAAGGGACTCACACAGACTGAAAGTGAAGGGATGGAAAAATATCTTTCAGGCAAATGGAAAGGAAAAGAAAGCTGGGGTAGCAATACTTATATCAGACAAAATAGACCTCAAAGTGAAGGCCATAACAAGAGATAAGGAAGGCCACTTCATAATACTAAAGGGATCAATACAACAAGAAGATATAACCCTGGTAAACATATATGCACCCAATGCAGGAGCACCCAAATACATAAAAAAACTCCTGGAAGATATCAAAGGAGAGATCGACAACAATACAATCATAGTAGGGGACTTTAATACACCACTGACATCACTGGATAAGTCCTCTAGACAAACAATCAGCAAAGAAACAGCAATCCTAAATGACTCACTAGATCAGATGGACTTAATAGACATCTTCAGAACACTTCACCCAAAGCCGCGGAATATACATTCCACTCAAGTGCTCATGGGACAGATTCAAAAATAGACCACATATTGGGTCACAAGCAAAGTCTCCCCAAATTCAAGAAGATTGAAATCATAAAAAGCATCTTCTCAGACCACAATGGCATAATATTAGAAATAAACTACAATAAAAACAACCCAAAATACTCAAACACTTGGAAGCTGAATAGCATGTTATTAAATATTGATTGGGTTACCAATGAGATCAAAGAAGAAATTAAAAACATCCTGGAAACTAATGACAATGAAAACACAACAATCCAAAACCTATGGGACACAATGAAAGCAGTCCTGAGAGGGAAGTTTATAGCTCTACAGGCCTATCTCAAAAAACAAGAAAAAATGGTAGTAAATCATCTAACTCTTCAACTCAAAGAATTAGAAAGAGAGCAACAAGAAAACCCCAGAGTGAGCAGAAGGAAGGAGATAATAAAGATTAGAGCAGAAATAAATGACATAGAGACCAAAAAAACAATACAGAAAATCAATGAAACCAAGAGCTGGTTCTTTGAAAGGATAAACAAGATTGACAAACCTCTAGCCAGGCTCACCAAGAAGCAAAGAGAGAGGACCCAAATAAACAAAATCAGAAACGATAGAGGCGAAATAACAACAGACCCCACAGAAATACAAATGATTGTTAAAAAATACTATGGACAGCTCTACTCCAACAAACTAGACAACCTGGAGGAAATGGACAAATTCCTAGAAAAATACAACATTCCAGCACTCAATCAGGAAGAATCTAAAAATCTCAATAGGCCAATAACTATGGAAGAAATTGAAGCAGTCATCAAAAAGCTTCCAGCAAACAAAAGCCCAGGACCAGACGGCTTCACAGGGGAGTTTTACCAAACATTCAAGGAAGAACTAAAACCTACCCTCCTCAGACTACTACAAAAAATTCAAGAGGAAGGAACACTTCCAAGCTCATTCTATGAAGCCAGCATCACCCTAATACCAAAACCAGGTAAAGACAACACAATGAAAGAGAATTACAGGCCAATATCCCTCATGAACATAGATGCCAAAATCCTCAACAAAATCTTAGCAAATCGGATCCAGCAGTACATCAGAAAGATCATACACCATGACCAAGTAGGATTTATCCCAGGGATGCAAGGATGGTACAATATCCGCAAATCAATAAACGTGATACATCACATAAACAAATTGAAAGAAAAAAACCACATGGTCATATCAATTGATGCAGAAAAAGCATTTGACAAAATCCAACACCCATTTTTGATAAAAACTCTCAGCAAGGTGGGAGTAGAAGGATCATACCTCAACATAATAAAAGCCATATATGACAGGCCCACAGCCAACATCATACTCAATGGACAAAAACTAACACCATTTCCCCTAAGAACAGGAACAAGACAGGGATGCCCACTCTCACCACTCCTGTTCAACATAGTACTGGAAGTATTAGCCATTGCAATTAGGCAAGAAGAAGAAATAAAAGGCATCCAAATTGGAAAAGAGGAAGTAAAACTGTCCTTATTTGCAGATGACATGATATTATACATACAAAACCCTAGAGACTCCATCAAAAAGCTACTAGACTTAATACATGAATTTGGCAATGTAGCAGGATACAAAATTAACCCCAAGAAATCTGAGGCATTTCTATACACCAATAGTGAACTTTCAGAAAGAGAGATTATAAAAACAATCCCATTTACCATCGCACCAAAAAAATTAAGATACCTAGGAATAAACTTAACTAAAGAGGTAAAAGACCTCTACTCAGAAAACTACAGGACGTTGAAAAAAGAGATAGAGGAAGACATAAACAGATGGAAGAACATACCGTGTTCATGGATTGGTAGAATCAACATAATTAAAATGTCCATACTACCCAAAGCAATCTATAAATTCAACGCACTTCCCATTAAAATACCAACGGCATACTTCACAGATCTAGAACGAACTCTCCAAAAATTCATCTGGAATAAAAAAAGACCCCGAATAGCTGCAGCAATCCTGAGAAAGAACAAAGTAGGTGGGATCTCAATACCAGATATCAAGCTGTATTACAAAGCCACTGTTCTCAAAACTGCCTGGTACTGGCACAAGAACAGACATATAGATCAATGGAATAGAATAGAGAACCCAGAAATCGGCCCAAACCAATATGCTCAATTAATATTTGACAAAGGAGGAAAGAACATTCAATGGAGCCAAGATAGTCTCTTCAATAAGTGGTGTTGGGAAAATTGGACAGATATATGCAAGAAAATGAAACTAGACCACCAACTTACACCATACACAAAAATAAACTCAAAATGGATAAAGGACTTAAATGTACGACAGGAAACCATAAAAATTCTAGAAGAATCCAAAGGCAACAAAATCTCAGACATATGCCAAAGCAATTTCTTCACTGATACAGCTCCTAACCTGGCGACCGAACCTGGCTGGAGAACCTGAAGAACCTGGCTGGAGAACCTAGCGAGAGAACATGGCACCAGAACTTCGCTGGAGATCCAAACCAGAACTTCGCTGGAGATCCTGGCTATACTACTGATCAACTGAAGGCTGTCTCCGTGTCATTCCTTCTTCACCGACTCCGTCCACACCTTTGGGGACCCCTGGACCTGCTGGGGTTGGACCCCAACAAAAGACCTTAATATGAGACCTGAAACACTAAGTTACAGAGAAGAAAACATAGGTACCAAACTTATGGACCTTGGTTGTAGAGAACATTTTATGAACTTGACCCCAACAGCAAGAGAAGTAAAGGCAAAAATAAATGAATGGACCATACCAAATGAAAAAACTTCTGCAAAGCAAAAGAAACTCACAACAAAACAAAGAAGCAGCCAACCAGATGGGAGATTGACATTTGTAAACAGTAGCTATGACAAATATTTAATTTCCAAAATATATAAAGAACTCATAAAACTCAACACCAAACAATATTAACAACCTAATAAAAAAATGGGCAGAGTACCTGAACTGATACTTCTCCCAAGAAGACGTCCAAATAGCCAATCTACATATATAAAAGCCTATGCAACTGTACGACTGGTCACTATGATGCGCACTGACCACCAGGGGGCAGACGCTTAAAGCAGGAGCTGCCCCCTGGTGGTCAGTGTGCTCCCACAGCCAACCTCCAGTGGTCCCTTCCTCTGGCTGGCCCAGATTGGCTCCAATCGCCAGCCAGGCCTAGGGACCCCACCTGTGCACGAATTTGTGCACCGGGCCTCTAGTAGATATATGAAATGATGTTAAACCTCACTAGCAATTAGAGAAATACAAATCAAAATTACAATGAGATACCACTTCATACCTGTTAGAATATCTATTATCAACAAGACAAGTAGTAACAAGTGTTGGAGAAGATATGGAGAAAATGGAGCCTGCATTTTCTGCTGGCAGGAATGTAGACTGGTATAACCACTATGGAAAACAGTCTGGTGATTTCTCAAAAAATTAAGAATAGAACTACCATATGACCCAGCAACCTCTCTCCTGGGTATATACCCGAAAAACTAGAAAACATGTATTCATAAAGATTTATGCATCCCAATGTTCATTAAAGCAGTATTCACGGTGGCCAAGACATGGAACTGGATTAAGAAGATATGGTACATATACACAATGGAATACTACTCAACCATATGAAAGGGTGAAATACTGCCATTTGCAACAACATGAATCTGTCTTGAGAATATTATGCTAAGTGAAATAACTCAGCCTGGCCTGTGCCCTCTCACAATCCAGGACCCCTCAGGGGATGTTGGAGAGCCAGTTACGGCCCAATCCCCACAGGCCAGGCCAAGGGACCCCCACCAGTGCACAAATCCGTGCACTGGGCCTCTAGTCTGCATATAAGATCTTTGGTTAATCTCTTCCTGCCCTCCCCCTTCCCTCTGCGATTCATCAGTCTGTTCCATGTGTCCATGCCTGTGGTTTCTGCTCCTACATTGAGTCTCTGCCCCCTGGTTGTCAGTGCCTATCATAGCTACCAGCTGGTTGGCTGGTGGCTGGTTACTTAGGCTTTTATATATATAGACTAGAGGCCCGGTGCACAAAAAATTGTGCACCCAGGGGGG
>NW_005370127.1:1011301-1013714 GCF_000412655.1 Myotis brandtii
GGGCCTTGCTCTGTGTGTGACAGGGTAGAGCCATAACCTCCCCATTGGCCCTGCTCTGTGTGTGACAGGGGGCGGTGCCCCAACCCCCCAATCGGCCCTACCCTGAGCGTGACTGAGGGTGGCATTGCAACCTCCCGATCCGCCCTGCTCTGTGCATGACGGGGCGGCGCCCCAACTCCCCAATCGGCCCTGCTCTGAGCCTGACCAGGGGCTGCACTTAGGGATTGGGCCTGCCCTCTGCCACCCGGGAGCAGGCCTAAGCCAGCAGGTCGTTATCTCCCGAGGGGTCCCAGACTGCGAGAGGGCACAGGCCGGGCTGGGGGAACCCCCTCCCGCCGCCCCCGGAGTGCACAAATTTTTGTGCACCGGGCCTCTAGTTTTTTATAACTGCCCATTTGCACATCTTAATCCCTTCTCTTTTTTCATCTCTCCCTCAAATACCCATCTCATCTGGCAACCATCAAAATGTTCTCTGTATTTAAGAGTTTGTTTCTATCTTATTTATTTAATTTGTTTTTTAGATTCCACATGTAAGTGAAATGATATGCTACTAGCAGGCCCGGTGCATGAATTTGTGCATGGGTGGGGTCCTTTCCCCAGCCAGCCCAGTGGGACCAGTCGGGGGGAGGAATTGTGAGAGGTTGGCCAGCCAGCCTGGCCTCAATTGGGCGGGGTTTTTTGGGGGGGGGGGGCGGGCACAGGAGGTTGGCCGGCTGCTGGCCGTGAGAGGTTGGCTTTGGGGGCCTGCAGACTGAAGAGTCCTGGGTTCGATTCTGGTCAAGGGCACATGCCCAGGTTGTGGGCTCAATCCCTAGTGGGGGACATGCAGGAGGCAGCCAACCAATGATTCTCTCTCATCATTGATGTTTCTATCTCTCTCTCCCTCTCCTTTCCTCTCTGAATCAATAAAGATATGTTTTTAAAAAATAGCCATAGGTGGATAGTGGCTACCAAACTAGTGATATCAGTCTAATAGTTCTTCCTACAAGGGGCATCTTTTCTAATTTGTCCCACCAAAGGGATGCCTTTTTAAAATCCTTCAAGGTGGCTACATGTGCTAGCAGTCACCCATTTATTTGGGCATTCCATTTATTTGGCTTGTTTGTAAGCTCCCTAAGGCCACCAACCTGGTCTGTCTTGCATATGAAGCACAGAGCCCAGCACAGAGTAAGTGTTAATGTTGATGAATGCTTACAGTCACTACATCCTGTCTGTCACTAATCTCATTTGACCCTCACAGTTGCCCTGTGGGAGAGACATTATTATCATCCTCATTTTATATGACACTAAGGTAATAGGGACACATGCTTTTCCCAGGTCTACACAGATTTTCGGAGCAGGATCTGAAGCTACTCCTTTCAACTTTGCATCCTGTTCCTTCCTCTCTGTCATGGTGCTCAGTAGTCATGGAGTATGTGTAGGCTGACCTTGTATGTGTTTAGTCTCAACAAGACAGTCAGTTGCCTGAGGGCAAGGCCCAGGCTAAGCCCATTGGCAGTACTCAGAGTCCCACTCTGACTGACTATATTTACTTCCTAGTTAGCACACTTGTGGTTTAGGGCAGTAATTGTTTTCTGAAACTTTGAAGTATGTGGTTAGTTCATTGTTTCCCCACTGGAGGGCAAGCTTTCCAACTTAATTTTATTTATTCTTCTCATTTCATAGGAATTAAAAGAACCATTATACACAGGCCTGAGCTGTTTTTTTGTGTTTTAATTGTTTTTTGGAGAAAAGATTGTTTCCATGTGTTGAAAGCTGTATCATATATAAATTTCTGATTCAGTATGTCTGGATAGTTCCCTTCCATAGAGATTAAAAATCCCAGATAGAGGTTTTGTTAAATGTAAAGCCCATTGCCCAGTGGTTTGTGGAAGTGGCAGAGTTTTGGGAAAGAGAAGGCCCTGATCTGATAGTGGAAGAATGGGCTCTGGTCTCAGGCAGGTCACAGCCTTCCAGGCCCCTTCTTGTATGCAGAGTGAGGAAGGTTTATCCAGGTTACCAGTATCCCATCAGTCTATATTCTCAAACTGGAAGTCCTAAGAGTCAAGGATTGTGTCAGACCCATTTTGGTTACTCCACAGTTACCTTTCCTGGCACTGAATAAATCCCCAGGAGCACAGGAGCAGACACACCTCAGCAGCCTTATAGCTCACGGGGTAGAAGCAGTTCTGTGCACCATTTGGTCAAATCAGCCCTCTTCCTGGACTCAAAAGCCTAGACATTGGGAATTTTAAGTGTGGGACAAAAGTGAACCAAGCCTTTTAATACACTAGTCAAACTTGTTTCACATCCTATCTAATAAAAGAGAAACATGGTAATTAGCTGTACATCCGCTACCCTTCCCATTGGCTAATCAGGGAGATATGCAAATTAACTGCCAGCCAAGATGGCAGCTGGCAGCCATGCACTGAAG
>NW_005370127.1:1016237-1016844 GCF_000412655.1 Myotis brandtii
ATCGGCCCTGCTCTGAGCCCGACCAGGGGCTGCACCTAGGGATTGGGCCTGCCCTCTGCCACCCGGGAGCAGGCCTAAGCCAACAGGTCATTATCTCCTGAGGGGTCCCAGACTGCGAGAGGGCACAGGACGGGCTGACAGACCCCCTCTCCCCCCCGAGTGCACACATTTTTGTGCACCGGGCCTCTAGTCTACACTAATAAAAGAGAAAGATGCAAATTGACCATCCCTCCACGACACCCACCAGCCAATCAGGAATGAATATGCAAATTAACACAACAAAGATGGCGGGTCAATTTGCATACACAGGCGCCAAGCGGCCGGGTGGTGGGGCGGCTCCAAGCAGCCTGGGTCCGGGGACAGGTGCCACGCCCGCAGGCTCCTGGGACCATCGCCGGCTCCACCAAGCCAAGCCCACAGCCTCCTGGGACCATCGCTGGCCTGGGAGGCGAGCACAGGCCGTGGCCCAGCACAGGCTAGGAGTAAAACGTTGACAGCAAGTCCTTTCAGTATAATTGGGGCATTAGAGGCCCACAGAATGATCATTTCCTTTTCTATGAAACACATAACTCTGACACACTATTTACAATTAAATAAGTTCCATATA
>NW_005370127.1:1017123-1020904 GCF_000412655.1 Myotis brandtii
AAAAAGCACAAACTTGAATCATTGGTGTGGCTTAGGCTAATTTTCCAAATATTGTTAATAAAATTCATGTAGAGATCTTCACAGTGCCAAGAATTCTCTTTCAGGCCTACATATTCAGTATCTCCAAGGAGGAGGCCTGTTATTCTATGCTTTGTTTTGTTTTCTTTTTTAATACTCACCAGAGAATATTTTTTCACTGCTTTTTAGAGAGAGTGGATGAGAGGGAGAGGGAGAGGGCCCACCCTCACCAGCAGTCCCGCCTCTGCTTGTGAGCTGCAGAGGAAACACCTTTTCTGACCACTCATTGGCTAAGCTCCCTGTATGCTACTCGCAGTGTTCTTGTAATTTGCATAATAAGAATCCAAGAAGGTGATCTAGGGTTTTTCCACCTCACGCCTGGAGGAAAAAAATGAAGGTCCGCTGCTGAAGGGGCTAAGAAATGTCATATCCTGCCCTAGCTGGTTTGGCTCAGTGAATAGAGCCTTGGCCTGCTGACCATAGGGTCCAGGTTCGATTCTGGTCAAGGGCATGTACCTAGGTTGCAGGCTCCTCCCTGGCCGGGGCCCAGGTCAGGGCTCATGCAGGAGGCAGCCAATCGAAGTGTCTCTCACATTGATGTTTCTCTCTGTCTTTACCTCTTTCTACCACACTCTCTAAAAATCAATGGAAAAATATCCTCAGGTGAGGATAAAAAAAAAGAAAAATAAAGAAAAGTCATATTCTATGAAAGAGACATCTTGAAAATACCTAAAGAAAGTTGTCATTTTTTCGTGGACTAAAGTCCGTGTTGATGAAAACATCTTGGTGGCCAGCAGTGGCAGCAGCAGTGGGGTGATGGGGGTGGCGCATTCCCCTGATCAGCCAGATTGCCTCTTGCAGAGGGAGGCCTACTGACGGCTTAGGCCCGCAGGGAGCAGGCCTAAGCCATCAGTAGGACATCCCCTGAGGGCTCCCAGACTGTGAGAGGGGGCAGGGGGGGCTGAGGAACCCCCCCCCCCCCGTGCACAAATTTCGTGCACCGGGCCTCTAGTATTAGAATAATACGGGAACTCTATCTCTTCATGAATCTAGCTACCTGTTCTTATGCACATGAGGATTCCAGGTTCCCCTTCTTGTGCCCACAATTCTTCCTTTAAATTTTGCTGTGTGTCACAGCGCAATTGCACATCTTCTCCCATGACCACCAGGGGACCTGAGAGTCATGTGAGCCTCTTCTAAACGAGATGTTTATCAGCCACCATCAGGGTGACTGAGTAACTTAAGTTCTGAGGTGCTCTCATCTCTTCATCTATGTTTGCTGATGGGGAAGAGGTTTAACAGGCAGCATGCTGCCCTGCATTAGGGGAGGTTCTCCCCTAAGTCATGGGAGGTACTGGAGTCAGAGAATACTTTGAGTGCAGCATTCTGGTCTATTTAATTCTACACTTACAAATGGAATAATTTTATTAGCAGAAATGATAACTGTCTCATCTACCTAATATGAAGTGGCAACCATTGACAACCAACAAAACAAATGGAGAACTAGTCAGGATTGACATGACTTCCATTAATATTCATTTGTTACAGATTATTTTTTCTCTCTTCTCATTTATGAGCATGTACATGTTAGCAGGCATCAGAGCTTTAGGAAAATTTGTGACAGAAAAACTTGAAATGGAAAAGACACCATTAGTTGCTTAATTTTCCCACCAATGGAATGAAGACGGCCTGTATTCCATTTTAGTGGCAAGTCACTTGTATCTAGCGGAAGACACATCCACATCCCCCAGGAGCAGAGTTGGAGGACCCTTGCCCTAACCTTTCAGGACTCTTCTCAGGTACCATCACCTTCCTGAATGCTTCCCTGGTTCCTCTGATGAAGTTAATCTGCCCCAAACATACTTTGAGCCCCTTACGGTGTTTATATAAACACCTCATTTATCACGTTTTACCTTGCTGGGGCCTTATTAGGATGCCTGTCTCATCACCAATGCTGGACTGTCAGCTCCTTGAGCCCAGGGATGAACATCACTGCCTGTGTTTGAACCCCTGCTCTGCTACTTGGCAGTGGTGCAATCTTTGGCAAGTTAGTTAATCTCTCAGGTTCCTCATAAAATGGGGCAATAGTAACCTCTTCATAGGGCTGCAGCAAGTTTAAATGAGTTGACATGCGAAGCTCTTAGAACAATGCCTGAACAAGTCAGTGCCATGTCAATGTTTGCAGTTATTGTTATTAATATCTTTGTATCTCCCACAGCACATTGCCAGGGCTTCCTACCAGGACATGGGCTCCTGATGGATTCCACAGAACAAGGTGGCTCTCCATTGTGCCTTGAGGAATTTATTTTGAGACAATAGGAGCCTGTGGCCAGCTCCTCTTCTGGGACATCCGGCCTCCAAGCTCTATTACCCTGCAGGAAACAGCACTGCGTTCAGTGGCTCCCTACCTGGTGCCCATGGCCATCTCATGTGGGGAATTTAAGAAAGCCATCGTAGGTCCCTCATAGAGATTCTTTTTTTCTTAATTATCAGTGTGTTATAATGGCCTAAATACATTCCACAAGTCAACTAATGAAAACAGATGTATAAAGTCAAGCAATTCTAATACCCTATTTATACAGTAGACTGGTATAGTCTGAAAGACTTCAATCACTTAGAGATTTAGATTTGATGCCCTGGGATAGAAGCTGGGGAATATTTCTTCTAAAAACCCAGGAGCCTGGGGAGAGCTATTGTGTTTGGCTCTGGGACAGTGGTTCTCTACCCTAGTTGCACATTGAAGTCACTTAAGGAGCGTTTAAAAAAGCACCATGCTCAGGACCTCTCTCCGTATATTCTGATTCAATTCAGCTGTGTGGGGCCTGGACTTTGGCATTTTTTAAAAAGCTCTTTAAAAAAGGAACCTAATTTTTATGTTGAGATTCTGTGCTCTGGGAGAAGATGAAGCCAGGAGAGGAAGAGCTTGCAGAGTGTGGGATGCCTAGCAGGGAGGTTGTCTTTAGTTTAGTAAATGTTTGGGTCTTGTCTTTTATTTTTCTGCAAGGAAACTGGCAGAAAAGAGGCAATTGCTTCTTCAAAGCTCTTTCCACATGAGGCAGGGGTTGCAGTCAGAGCCTCCAGCTAGCTCCTCCCACAGCCCAGAAGTGCCCCAGATCAGGACTGGCCTTGCTACAGTGACTGTGGTGCTTGAAAGAGCCAGAGTAAATCTCATGAAGCATATGAAAAATTGTGAATGTTTATACTAAGGATTATAAAAGGCTGAAAATCCAATGATTTGAAGTAATATTTTATAATTTTCTTTTAATGCAGGGATGTACAGATTTCAGGTTTTTATGCAATATATGATTATTTTAAACTAGAGGCCCAGTGCATGAATTCGTGCATAGGTGGGGTCGCAGGCAATTGGCTGGTGGGCCATGCCCCTGATTGGGGTGGGGTGGCCGATTGGAGAAGGGGCCAGCCATGGAGAGGGGCTGTGGGCAGTGGGCCGGCCGACCCCACCCCTGAATGGGATAGGAGGGGCCAATTGGGGGTCAGTGGCCAGGGGAGGGGCCGTGAGAGGTTGGCAGGCCAGCCCCACCCCCAATTCATGTGGGGGGGACCGATCAGGAGTGGAGCTGGCTAGGGGGAGGGGCTGTGGGCTGATCAGGGTGGTGGGGGCTGATTGGAGGTGGGAGGGGCTGATTGGGGGCCAGCAGCCTGGGGGAGGGGACATGGATGGTTGGCCAGCTGGCCCTGTCCATGATCAAAGTGGGGGGGAGGCTGACTGGGGCGAAGCTGTCTGGAGGGAGGGGCCAAGGGC
>NW_005370127.1:1020996-1023828 GCF_000412655.1 Myotis brandtii
CCGATTGGGGTGGTGGGGGCCTATCAGGGGTGGGGCAGGCCAGGGGGATGGGCCACAGATGGTTGGCCAGTTGGCTCTGCCCCTGATCGGGGTGGTGAGGGCCAGCCGGGAGAGGGGCTGCAGGAGGTTGGTCGGCCCTGCCTCCTATTGGGGTGGGGGGTGCAATCAGGGGTGGGGCCAGCCAGGGGGTGGGACTGCACGTGATTGGGATGGGGCAGGACGATCAGGGGCAGGTCTGGTTAGAGGGAAGGATCACAGGGGTGTTGGCTGGCCGTCCCACCCTCAATCAGGGTGGGAGAGTCCGATCAGAGGTGGGCCTGCTGTGGGGAGGAACTGTGGGATGTTGGCCGCTGGTCCTGTTCCTGATCGGGCCGGTTTGCTGGCCAAAGTGGGCATTATAGCGACTGGTCGTTCTGGTGTTCTGGTTGTTGGCTTTTTATATATATAGACTAGTGGCCCGGTGCATGAAATTCATGCATGAGGGGGGTTCCCTCAGCCCAGCCGGCACCCTCTCCAATCAGGAACTCCTTGGGGGACGTCCGACTGCTGGTTTAGGCCTGATGGGATCAAGCCTAAACCGACAGTCAGACATCCGTCTTGCAATCTGGGATCACTGGCTCCTAACTGTTCGCCTGCCTGCCTGATCACCCCTAACTGCCTCTGCCTGCCTGATCACCCCTAACCTCCCTCCCCTGCCGGCCTGATCTTGCCCCCAAGGGCCCTCCCCTGCTGGCCTGATTTCCCCTACCCCCCTGCCAACCTGATCTTGTCCCCAACTGCCCTCCCCTGCTGGCCTGATCACCCCTAACTGCCTCTGCCTCAGCCCCCACCACCATGGCTTTGTCCGGAAGGAAGTTGGACATCCAGAAGATGGCTGATCGACCCGGTCTAATTAGCATATTACCCTTTTACTAGTATAAATTGGAGCCAGCCTGGAAAATTCAAGTCAGGAGTTCTAACCCTGCCACTTTTGCATCTTTGTATTTGTTACTGCACCCTGGTGCTCAGAAAATGAAGAGAGAGAGGGAGAGAGACCAAATTTAGATATCTATGGAGATATATAAAGACCCTATGGCTCTGAGTTTCTGATTTGTTGCTCTGTCTTATCCTCACTCTCTACTATTTTTTGCAATATAAATGATCTTTGCTAATACTTCTTTTTTATTTCTAGTTTTCTACTGGTCTTTAGAGTTGCCATTATCACTGCCAAATCCACCCTTTTCTTTTCTTTTCTTTCTTTTTTTTTAAGTTTCTAGATTTGAGAGAGAGAAGAAACATGGACTGTTTTGTCACTTGTATATGCATTCATTGGTTGTATGTGCCCTGACCAGGATCGAACCCACAACCTTGGTGTATCAGGATGATGCTCTAACCAACTGAGCTACCTGGCCAGGGACTTTTCTTTTCTTTTAAAATATATTTTTATTGATTTCAGAGAGGAAGGGAGAGGGAGAGAGAGATAAAAACACCAGTGATGAGAGAGAATCATTTATTGGCTGCCTCCTGCACACCCCCTACTGGGGATTAACCTGCAACCCAGGCATGTACCCTTGACTGGAATCGAACCTGGGACCCTTCAGTTGCAGGTCAATGCTCTCGTCACTGAGCCAAACCGGCCAGGGTGAAATCCAACCTTTTCAATACATATTTTGAAATTCCTTAGACTAGCTTGTGAGGGTCCTAATTAAGAATGAAGCCCATTACAAGTGCTGCTCTGCAGATCATATGCTAGCCTGAGGGCAGGGTGCTGTGTGTGTGTCTGAGTGTGTGTGTAACAGGTATTGATGTGTTTTTGGCTTGCCATCTCTGATGGACAGAACTTGGTTTACTCTCTTTCAGTAGAAGGATGCCCTCCCACCAGCTATTTACTCTTCTGTTTACAATTCTAAAATGATCTTGTGACATAAAGATTCGTGAATCCCACTCCTAATAAATTACCATATAAATAATCAGAAGCAAAGAGAACTGTATAAGTTTATTTTTATGAGATTGAAAAAAGAGAATGTCTAAATATCTATCAATAATAAATTGGTAGGGTAATTGTGGTGTATGCAATGCAACATTACAAATTCATTAAAAATGATGGAGCCCTGATCGATTTGGCTCAGTGAATAGAGCATTGGCCTGTGGACTGAAGGGCCCCGGGTTCGATTCTGGTCAAGGGCATGTACCTCAGTTGCAGGCTCCTCTCTGGCCCAGGCCCTGGTCAGGGCTCATGCAGGAGGCAACCAATCAATGTGTTTCTCTCGCATTGCTATTTCTCCCTGTCTTTCCCTCTCTCTTCTAATCTCTCTAAAAATCAATGGAAAAATAACCTTGGGAGAGGGTTAAAAAAATAATAATAAAATTATTTTTAAAATGATGGAAAATTATACAGACAAGGAAAGAGTTCCACAACATATTGTTGAATGAGATAAGCCAGTTAATAATAGCATATATAATATCCCATGTATATTATATTGCATACTAGAGGCCCAATGCATGAAATTAGTGCAAGAGTAGGCCTTCCTTCTCCCGGCTGCCAGCACCAGCTTCCCTCTGGCACCCAGGACCCGGGCTTCCCTCACAGCCCTGGCTTCATCTGGAAGGTCGTCTGGAAGGACATCCAGTCTAGTTAGCATATTACGCTTTTATTATTATAGATATTTACACACCTCTGTGTTCATATACACATGTATATATGTGTTAGTATTGGATAATGTTTACTTTCTTTGCATTTTCTTTATTGTTTTATTTATAGTAAACATGGATAATTATTACAAAACTAGAGGCCCGGTGCACAAAAATTTGTGCACTCGGGGGGGGGGCCCTTCAGCCTGGCCTATGCCCTCT
>NW_005370127.1:1024833-1040309 GCF_000412655.1 Myotis brandtii
TGAGTGGAGCTCAGAGCCGGCTGCGGCAGGCGGGAAGCTTGGCTTCCTCCATCACTGGGGAAACCAAGCCTCCTGCTTGCTCCAGCTCCGTGGCTGCCGGCTGCCATCTTGGTTGGGTTAATTTGCATATAGTCGCTCTGATTGGCTTTTGGACATGGCTTAAGGTGTAGTGAAGGTACGGTCAATTTGCATGTTTGTCTTTTATTAGTGTAGATAAAATCTCTCTATATAAAAAGCCAGTGACTGAAACGCCCTAACGACCCAAATGACTGGTCGCTATGATGCCCACTGCGGCCAGTGAACTGGCCTGATCAGGGGCGGAGCCGGCCAGCCAACCTCCTGCAGCTGCACCCCCATGCCGGCCCCACCCCCAAAGGGTCCCCACCACCCCTATTGGCCCACATCCCCTTCCCCCAACCAGCTCTGCCCCCGATCCCCTCCCCCAGCAATTGAGGGTGGGCTGGCCGGCCAACCTTCTACGGCCCTTCCCCCAGCTGCTGACCCCCAATAGGCCCCCCCACCCCAATCAGGGGCAGGGCCCACTGGCCAATCGCCTACAGCCCCTCCCCCCAGTTGGCCTGGCCCTGATCAGGCCCTGATTGGGGTGGGCCAGCTGGCAAACCTCCTGCCGTCTCCTCCTCCCGACAGGCCCAGCCTCGATCTGCTGATTGGGGCTGGGCCAGCCAGACCCACCCGTGCACCAATTTGTGCACTGGGCCTCTAGTTATTTTTATAAAAATCCATATATTTAATATAACATTCTCTACCATAGAAAAAATTTGTAGAGCTCTGTATTAGTCAGGGTTCTCTAGAGAAACAGAATCAATAGGAGCCCCAGGACCAGCTGCATTGACTAATGACCCCCTGCCTTGGCGCCAACCCATCAGCAGAGACCACTGATCCTGAAAGGGCACCCTGGGAAGCTGATGAGTATTCTATTGAGACCTTCCCCTGAGACTTCCCTTAAGATTCCCACCAGCAAAGGAGAAATAAATGCCCTCAATGCAAAGGACCCAGTGAGCACACTCCTCCAGGAGAGCATGCCTGTGCCATTCTCCTTCTCCTCCCTCACCAGTCTGGGTTCTTTCCATTACTATTGTTGCTAATGATAAAGAGAAATGTTTCCCACAGGGTGGGATCGATGCTGAGAGTGCAAAGGGAATTCCCTATTTACCTATTCACTCATAAAAAAAGCCCTAAATCCCCTAAAATCACTCAGTTTCCTTTTTAATTCCTTCTTTTAATTTTCTAACTGGGGACATCTCAGTTTGGTGCTATTATATCCCTAATACCTTCCTAACACTCTGGTCACCCCTTTTAACAAAAAAAGGAGGCATTCAGCACTCATCTGTATCTCTAAAATTTTATAGTCTTGTTTTGTTTTCTTACTATTTATGTTCTCTTCTTTTTATGGCAAATTATATTTGTTGTACATTTATAGTGGTGCTATAACTTAAAGAAAATTACTTACATGAAAAAGATGAGCTTAATTAAGGACAAATTTGGTAAGTAAAAGTGTAAGTTCAAATGTTGGGTCAATTAGATAACCAAATGCAAACGAATGAAGTAAGATTCCTTCTTCACACCACACACAAAATTAACTCAAAATTATACATAAATATATGAGCTATAACATAAAACTCTTAGAAGAAAACATAAAAGTAGATTTTTAGACATTGAATTAGGTGATGTTTTCTTGAATATAAAGCCAAAAGTATAAGCAATAAAAACAAAAAAATGAATAAATTGGATTTCATTAAAAGTAAAAACTTTTGTGCTACAAATGATATCATAAAGGAAATTAAAAGGCAACCCACAGATTGGGAGAAAAAAAATTTGCCAGTTAATATGCCAGGTATTGGGACCTGTTTTCCAAATATATAAAGAACTCTTACAACTTAATAAAAAGAGAAATAATCCAATTGACAAGTGGACAAAGAATCTAAATAGGTATTTCTCCAAAGAAGATATACAAAAGGCTAATCAATAAGCATGTGAAAGTCTTCATAGCATTAGTCATCAGGGAAATGAAAATTCAATACCACTTCACACCTATTAGGATGGCTATAATAAAAAAGAAATAATAACAAGTATTAGCAATGTTATGGAGAAACTGGAACCCTTACACATTGCTGGTGAGAATGTAAAATGGTGTAGCTGCTTGGGAAAACGGTTTCTGGCAGTTCTCAAAATGTTAAACATAGAGTTGCCATTTAACTCAGTAATATCACTCCTAGATAAATAAAAACACATGTCCACACAAAAATTTGTACATAAATGTTTATAGCAGCTCATAATAAACAAAAAGTGGGAACAACACATATTTCCATCACCTGGTGCATGGATAAGTAAAATGTTGTGATGGTTAATTTAATGTGTCAACATGGCTGGACTATGGTCAACCATTATTCTGGATGTTTCTGTTTAGGATTAAAAAAAAAATAAGTTAACGTGTAAATTAGTGAACTGTGAGTAAAGCAGATTACCTTCCATAATGTGGGTGGGCCTCATCCAATCAGCTGAAGGCCTAAATAGGACAAAAGACTGACTTCCCCCAGACAAGAAGGGATTTTGCCATCAGACTGCCTTTAGACTTGAACTGATTCTCTTCCCTGGGTCTCTAACCTGCCAGCCTATTCCATTCGATTTTTTATAAAATCCTCACCTAAAGATATGTTTTTATTGATTTCAGAGAGAGGAAGGGAGTGAGAGAGAGAGAGCGAGAGAGAGAGGAGAGATAAAAGAGAGAGAGGAAACATCAATATGAGAGAGAAGGTCTTGAACCCAAAACCTAGGTATGTGCCCTGACCAGGAATTGTGATGTATGGGATGATGCTCCAACCAACTGAGCCACACTGGCCAGGGCTTATACCACCAGATTTGGACTTGTCAAGCCTCCATAATCACATGAGCCAATTCTTTAAAAATAAATAATCTCTCCTCTCTTTACACACACACACACACACACACACACACACACACACACACACACACACCCTGTTGGTCTTGTTTCCCTGGAGAACCCTGACTAATACAATAGTAAAATGTATATAACAGAATATTATTTGGTAATAAAAAGTAATGAAGTACTAATTTATGCTACAACATAATGAACCTTGAAAACATTACATAAGTGAAAAAATCCACAAATTTTATGATTTTATTTATATTGTTAACATAAAAACAATCATTGAAACCTGTAAAGAACTTTTGTGAGTTTATTTGAGCAAAACTTGACATATGCTGGGAAGCAGAACCTCAATGAATTGAGATAATGCTCTGGAGAATGGTGGGTTACATTTGTATTTATACATTGCAATCAAAGAAAGGGATGTAGGTGGGTTACATGAAATTCATTGGTGATAGAGAGGCGGGAGAAAGCAAAGCAGGGAAACCCCTGGGATTGGATAAAAAGTAAAATGATAGACACATACTTAGGTGGGTGCAGCAGCAATTAATGTAATAATGAAGGAATTTGTGGTATCTGGCCTGGCACTCAGGCACATTAGGTTGTGCCCCAAGGGATCCAGAAAAAGGGAAGTTACAAGTTACCCAGACATTTCAAGGGTATGTTATTATAGATGCAAAAAGACACATAGGCTCAGTTAAGGTAAAGGTTGACCTTGTCAGTGAAGATACCAGCCTAGGATGTAACTACCCACCATAATTGCTTTTAGTTAAACTTTAATTTCAGACCGTCCTTTGTGGTTACTTTAGTTTGAGTTTGCAAGACCGCCATGCAGGCCTTCCCTGAGCTTGTCAGGTTAGCATGTAGCCCCTTTTGTCCACAGTATGAAATGCCTAAAATAGGTAATCCATAGAGACATAAAGTAGATTAATGATTCTTTAGGGCTGGGGAGTAGGTGTGGGGGGATGGGGAGTGACTGCTAATAGATATGGACTTTCTTCTGTGGGGAATAAAAATGTTCTCAATGAAATTATGTGATGGTTGTACAACTCTGCGAATATACTAAAAAACATTGAATTTTACACTTTAAATGGGTGAATTATATCACAATACAGCTGTTTTTGTTTTTTTGTTTTTTAAAAGTACAGATAGTAATTGCATATAGCAAAGTTCATGGCATGAGCACAGAATGTGTGAAGCAGGGAAACAAGGAATTGGAGACTGATGTTCCTCTGAGAATCCCCTGTGCCACTCTGGAGACACACTGTCTGTACATGTTTCTTTTTTATTCCCCGTTGTGTTATTCATAGTCATGAGCAAATCAATCCAATTTTGGCCTTGACTGATAGCTGTATTACTCAACCTGTTTAAAAATACAAGAGCAAAATATAGGTTGGCTTATGAAATAGGAGGTAGAAATGCTGACAGATGCTGAAGAAGGAATCTAAAATACACATTGGACCACTGCCTGGAAAGAGGAAGGAAGTTTATGTCATGAGGGAGGTTTATGTGATACTTCACATTCTGAGTGTTTCCATTGAACAAAGAGCCTGAGCTGCTTCTCATCCCACAGGGAGACCAGCCAAGGTGGTGGGGCTGGCCACATGTCCAGCACCCTCAGTTGTCTTGGAGGGTCAGTGTGCCTCAGAGATTTTTTGGGACAGTGGGTGCCAATATATTTCTGAGTCCATTTTCTAAAAAAAAAAAAAAAAAAAAAAGTTTTTAAAAGAATGGATTTGGCATAAAAATAAGTTAACTTGCATATCAAATAAAAACAGTCATTAAGTAGTCAAGCTTTCTTGGGTGCCACCTCCTTCTCTGAGAACTATTGATCATGTACTACCCAACCCCTGCGTTGAGTGGACAGCAAGCCCTGTGACCCTACCTTCCTGGCCACAACAGATTCCAGTAGGGCAGATGTCTGATCCACACTGGGCCAATCGAACCCTCTTCCCTGGAAATCTGGGATTCAAATTTAGAGATTAGTTAATATGCTTCCTAAAAGAAATCTTAGTGACTTCTAAAATTTTTCAGAATTGCCAAGGATGTTATTTCCTGGGTTCCATAAATTGTTACATCCTATCTAATAATAGACAAACATGGTAATTGACCATACCTTCCCTACGCCTCCCATTGGCTAATCAGCGTGGTATGCAAATTAACCACCAACAAAGATGGCAGCTAATTTGCATACTGCAGGCAGGGTGGGACGGCGCAGCTGCCAGCTTGAGCCACCATCTTGGGGGCAGGCTGGCCCCAGAAGCCCCAGAAGCTGCCCAGAAGCCGGTGATCAGGGGGATATGGGGGTCCCCTGCCCAGGTCTGACATCTCTGGTGGAGGCCTCAGGCCTGGGCAAGGGGCCAATCTGGCAATCAGAGGGTGATGGGGGTTGACGCCTCTGGCCGAGGCATCAGGCCTGAGCGAGGGTAAAGCCGGTGATCGGGGGGAGATGGGGGTCCCCTGCCCAGGCCTGAAGCCTGGGCCAGAGGCGTCAGGCCTGGAGGGGGTCCAAAAAGTGATCTAGGGTTTTTTTTACCACACTCCTGGAGAAAAAAATGAAGGTCTGCTGCTGGAGGGTTAAGAAATGTCATATCCTGTCCTAGCCAGTTTGGCTCAGTGGATAATGCCTCGGCCTGCCCAACGCAGATTCTGGGTTCAATTCTGACCAAGGGCATGTACCTAGGTTGCAGGTTCCTCCCTGGCTCCGGCCCAGGTCAGGGCTCATGCAGGAGGCAACCAATCAAAGTGTTCCTCTCACTTTGATGTTTCTCTCTGTCTTTCCCTTTCTCTTCCACATTCTCTAAAAATCAATGGAAAAATATCCTCAGGTGAGGATAAAAAAATAAAGAAATTATTATTATATGAAAGACACATCTTGAAAATGCCTAAAGAAAGTTGTCATTTTTTCATGGTGAAGGGACTGGAGTCTGTGTTGATGAAAACACCTTGGTGGCTGCGATGACTGGCAGTGGCTGCAGCAGCGGGGTGATGAGGCTGCTGCCCTGATCAGCCCGGTCGCCTCCCACAAAGGGAGGCCAGACTGTGGCTTAGGCCCTCTCCCCAAGGGGAGCAGGGAGCAGGCCTAAGCCGTCAGGAGGACATCCCCTGAGGGCTCCCAGTATGTGAGAGGGGGCAGGCTGGGCTGAGGGACACCCCCCTCCCCAGTACACGAATTTCGTGCACTGGGCCCCTAGTTTTAAAATAAAATAATTATAACACTCTCTTATCCAGTGGACTCTAAATTCATCCATCCATCATTCATTTAAAAAGTACCTTATTAACAACTTGATTTTTTTAAAAATTAAATCTTTATTGTTCAGATTATTACAGTTGTTCCTCTTTTTTCCCCCCATAGCTCCCCTCTACCTGGTTCCCCACCCTCTGCCCTTACCACCCCCTCCACTGTCCTCATCCCTAGGTGTATGATTTTTGTCCAGTCTCTTCCTGCACCCCCCACAACCCTTCCTCCCTGAGAATTGTCAGTCTACTCCCTTTCTATGTCCCTGATTCTATTATAATCACCAGTTTATTCTGTTCATCAAATTATTTATCTTCTTAAAGGATACCTTCCAGCATTTCATATAATACTGGTTTGGTGGTGGTAAACTCCTTTAGCTTTTTCTTATCTGTGAAGCTCTTTATCTGACCTTCAATTCTGAATGATAGCTTTGCTGGATAAAGTAATCTTGGTTGTAAGTTCTTGGCATTCATCACTTTGAATATTTCTTGCCACTCCCTTCTGGCCTGCAAAGTTTCTGTTGAGAAATCAGCTGACAGTCGTATGGGTACTCCCTTGTAGGTAACTGACTGTCTTTCTCTTGCTGCTTTTAAGATTCTCTCTTTGTCTTTTGCTCTTGGCATTTTAATTATGATGTGTCTTGGTGTGGTCCTCTTTGGATTCCTTTTGTTTGGGGTTCTCTGCGCTTCCTGGACTTGGAAGTCTATTTCTTTCACCAGGTAGGGGAAGTTTTCTGTCATTATTTCTTCAAATAGGTTTTCAATATCTTGCCCTCTCTCTTCTTCTGGTACCCCTATAATTCTGATGTTGGTACGCTTGAAGTTGTCCCAGAGGCTCCTTACACTATCTTCGTATTTTTGGATTCTTTTTTCATTTTGCTTTTCCGGTTGGGTGTTTTTTGCTTCTTCGTATTTCAAATCTTTGACTTGATTCTTGCGATCCTCTGGTCTGCTGTTGGGAGTCTGTATAATATTCTTTATTTCAGTCAGTGTATGCTTAATTTCTAGTTGGTCCTTTATCACAACATCGAGGGTCTCACTAGATTTCTTAAGGATCTCAATACATTTATCGGCGGTTTCCATAAAATTCTTGAAAAATCTTAGAACCGTGGTTTTGAACTCTATATCCAGTCGTTTGCTGTCCTCCATTTCTGTCATTTGTGACCTGTTTCTTTGTCTTCGCATTTTGTCTGCTTCCCTGTGTTGGTAGAGTGGTTTTGTGTGCTAGGTGTCCTACAGGGCCCAGTGGCTCAGCCTCCCCAGTTACCTGAGGTGGACACTCTTGGTGCACCCCCTTGTGGGCTTTGTGCACAGTCTTGTTGTAGTTATGCCTTGATTGTTTTAGGTGTCACTGGGAGGAATTGACCTCCAGGCCAATTGGCAGTGAGAATCAGCTGTGTCTGCAGTGGGAGAACTTCTGTGCTGAAGACACCCTTCTGGGGCAAGACTTGCTTCAGTGGGGCTTTGGTGCTCACTGAGTCTGCCCCCTGAGTGTGTTCCTTATGAATCTGAGGAGTTGTAATCTGGGTGGTCCCACTCTGACCACTGGGTACACTGGCTCTTGGATCTAAGGAGGTGCTAATTAAGCCTCTTCCTGAGGTTACCCAGCAGGAGCTATGAAGAGATATGCAGATTCCCCTTCCTTTTTTGGGGGTTTGGGGGTGCCCAGATGAGGCCCAGCTGAGAAGCAATGCAAGCTGCTGTGGGGCCTTGGGCCTTCTCTTGGAAGTTCTGGGTCTGTCTGGCCCAGCTGCAATTTGTTAGGTAGTTGTCAGATTGTAAAGGACCCGGGCATTCATATGCAAAAGGCTTTGCAGCAGCCTGGATGGGGCGGGGTCTCAGAATCAACAGAAGTTCTTGGTCTGTCTGGCCCAGCTGCAGTTTGTTAGATAATTTTCAGATTGCAAAGGGCCAGGACATTCATATGCAAAAACCTCTGCCTCAGCTTGGGTGGGGCGGGGTCTCAGGAGATCAACAGGGCAGAGCAAGCAGTTATGGCTGATCCTCAGCCCCGCCCTAAGGGGCCCCATGTCTCAGTGTCCTGGTAATTGCTGCAAGCACCTCTGAGAGAAAGCCACTCTCGAGTTAGTTCCAAGTTCTGCCCGCTGCCAGGCCGTCCAGTCTCTCCCCGCACGAGTCCAGGTCCCCAGAGACTTCCTGGAACCGGAGTTCAGAGCAGTTGAGACTCTCTCCCGATTGAAAAAGACAACCGTGTCCTCAGTTGCCAGCCCTTTCCACGTGCACCTCTGTACCTCTGCACTATACTTCCGCACCTCCTCTGAGTCTCAGTGTGCTTTTCTCTTTCCTTCTAGTTGTAGAATTTCCACTCAGCCAGCCTTCCTGTGGTTCTGGATGATGTCCGGTTTTGTCTTTAGTTGTATTTTTGAATTTGTTGTGGGAGGCAGCAATTTCCGGTGTTTACCTATGCCGCCATCTTGGTTTCTCTCAACAACTTGATATTTTCCATCATTCTTTTTTTCTCTTTAAAGTTAAGTTTACATTTCAAATTCTCCACTTTTTATTGATCACGCTATCTTAATTTTCCAGAACAAAAATACCATGTGAATTAAAATTAAATATTTGCAGTGACCATAAAACTCTAGTGTGTTAAAAACAAGTAAAATATTCTACATATTTTCATAATCATTCATGTAAAGTAAAATTTAATTTGTCTTTTAAACTCATTGTTCATGTACTCAGTAATAAATATTGATAAGTACAACATATATCCATTTTTATCAGATATATATCATACACATCTGTAATTTATATATAGTGATTAATTTTGTTCAAATAAATGTGCAAAGGAGATGAGGTAATTTGTATACTGTTACTCAATTCTTTGAAATTCTCTGATTTATGTACAAAATCACTTAGTAATTTTCCATCAAATATTATTTTAGTGATTTATTAGTGGACAAACTCTAGTAGATTCTTCTTTTTTTGCAAAGCTAAAGTATTATTTTTTGTTTTATTTTATGTTAATTAGGGTCTTGTTGACCTGTAGTTTGGTAAAATAAAAGGGAAAACAATTCAGTAAATATTATTTACAGGGCAATACTACCAGAAAGCTCTGGTCATTCCTGGCTAGCACAGACCTCAAGTTCTTAGGTTGAACTTGAGTCCTATTCCTGTAGATCCCAGTTTCCAAAATTGCTATTAATAGTGCTGCCAACCATGGCTCTTTTCTTCACTCCCTCAGTACTTTCTGTCACACATTAATAATACTCCTCAACAGAAAAACACATTAAGCTAAATACAGGGGGTCTCCCCCCTACCAATGTATACACATTTTAACAGCTGATTCTATTACATTTTGAAAAAGAAATGTATTTTAATAAACAATTATAATTATTCAAAGTGTATATACATTTTTTGGGGGGGGACACCCTGTATATTAGAAAGTCTTTACCAAATAAAAAGTGCAGGGTCACTTATTGAAAGGGAAACTAAGGTAGATAGTGAGCCAGCAGTCATATGATCTTTCAGTCAGGAGCTAGGACAGAATATAATTGTTTCACACTCTCTGTGAGCAGCAAAGTATATTTTAAGCCATAGAGAAATCGAGAGAGAGAATGGGTTGAGCGAGGGATAGAAGGAGGAAGAATAAGATCTCAGAGAAGAAAAGTTCTGCAATGGTCTAGGTCAGTGATGGCGAACCTTTTGAGCTCGGCGTGACAGCATTTTGAAAAACCCTAACTTAACTCTGGTGCTGTGTCACATATAGAAATTTTTTGATATTTGCAACCATAGTAAAACAAAGATTTATATTTTTGATATTTATTTTATATATTTAAATGCCATTTAACAAAGAAAAATCAACCAAAAAAATGAGTTCGCGTGTCACCTCTGACACGCATGTCATAGGTTCGCCATCACTGGTCTAGGTTATGGAAAATTTTCATGAAATATCCAGCAGTTTACTTGTCTTATTTTGTCTCATTCATTACAATGATGATGGTGATGAAGATGAAGAAGAAGAAAATGTCAGTCACTGTGCTAGGTATTGGGAGTACAATGATTAAAAGACATTTGAAACTTATAGATTAGTGATATAAACATACAATAAACAAGTAAGAAAAAGATATAATTTCAGATCATGATAAATGTTGTGAAGAAAAGCAACCATCAAATAACAAGTAACTTGTTTAGGATGCTTCTGATGAGATTGTCAGTGATGGCCTTAGGAGGTGAGAGTGAGACTCAATCTGAAGGAGGAGAATGAGTCAACCACAGGAGGCACTCCCAGTGCCATAGCCAGACACAGGAGAGGACCTGGAAGTCTGCTGGGAGAGAAAGGAGGCGGGGAATGAGGTTAGAGAAGAGGCAGGATCCAGGTGGCAGGGCCTGTTAAGTCATAGTATGGAGGCCGTACTTTATGGCAAGGACAATGAGAAGGCCCTTAAGCAAGAGAGATCATCTGTTTTATATTTTACTAGAGGCCCTGTGCACGAAATTCATGCATGGGGGGTGTGTCCCTCAGCCCAGCCTGCACCCTCTCCAATCTGGGACCCCTCGGGGGATGTCCGACTGCCGGTTAAGGCCCGATCCCGCAAACCGACAGTATGACATCCCTCTCACAATCCGGGACTCCTGGCTCCTAATTGCTCACCTGCCTGCCTGCCTGATCACCCCTAACCGCTTCTGCCTGCCAGCCTGATTGACACCTAACTGCTCCCCTGCTGGCCTGATCGTCCCCAACTGCCCTCCCCTGCAGGCCCAATTGCCCACAACTGCCTTGCCCTGCTGCAACCCACCTCCTCCGCTGGGACCCGCCTTCTCCATGCGAGACAGCAGAGACGCCAAGACTGGCCACCTCCACACTGTGCAGAGCCACGGGACCCCCAGGCGTCACTGCATAGAGCGGCCACCCGGTTCCGCCTCTGCTGTGTGCGTGGCAATCTTTTGGTGGCCATCTTTGTGGCGGCCATCTTGTGGCAACATCGCACATGAGGGCGTGACGCCACCTAGGCTTTTATTAGTATAAATTTTGGAAAATTGTAATGAATTCATTGGGATGACAAAGGTTAATAAAATTAAATATGTTTCAGGTGTCCAATTCTATAATACATCATCAGTATATTGTATTGTGCATTCACCACCCAAAGTCAAGTTTCCTTTTGTTACCAATTATCTCCTCTTTACCTCCCCCCGCACCTTTCCCCCTGGTAATCACCATACTGTTGTCTGTGTCTATGAGGTTTTTTTTTTTATTAATCCCCTCACCTTTTTACCCAGTCCCCTAACACCCCTTCTCTCTAACAGATGTCAGTCTGCTCTCTGTATCTATGAGTCTGTTTCTATTTTGTTTGTTAATTTATTTTGTTCATTAGATTCCACATATAAGTGAAATCTTATGGAATGGCATTTGTCTTTCTCTGACTGGCTTGTTTCACTTAGCCTAAGACTCACCAGATCCATCCATGCTATCAAAAAGGGTAAGATTTCCTTCCTTTTAGAGCTGAGTAGTAGTCCATTATGTAAATGTACACAGCTTTTTTATCCACTCACTAACTGATGGGCACTTGGGCTGCTTCCAAATCTTGATTATTGTAAATAATACTGCAATGAACATAAGGGTGCAGATATTCTTTTGAATTAGGTTTTTGGGTTTCTTCAGATATATTCCCAGATGTAGAATATGTCATAAGGCAGTTCCATTTTTATTTTTTTGAGGAAACTCCATACTATTTTCCACAGTGGCTGTACCAATCTGTATTCCCACCAACAGAGCACGAGAGTTCCCTTTTCTCCACATCCTTGCCAACACTTGTTGTTTGTTGATTTATTGATGATAGCCATTCTGACACATGCAAAGTGATATCTCATTGTGGTTTTAATATCTATCTCTCTGATGATTAGTGACATTGAACATTTTTTCATTTGTCTATTGGCCATCTGTATGTCCTCTTTGGAGAGTGCCTATTCAAGTCCTTTGCCTATTTTTTAATTGGATTGTTTAATGAGTTCTTTATAAATTTTGAATATTAAGCCTTATTGGATATATAATTGGTGAATATGTCCTTCCATTCATTAGGTTGTCTTTTCTTTTTGTAGATGGTTTCCTTTGCTGTGCTAAAACCTTTAATTTGATGTCTCATTTGTTTATTTTTTTTATTTTGTTTCCCTTGCCTGAGGAGATATATCAGAAAAAATATTATTAAGAGAAATGTCCAAGATTTTATTGCCTATGTTTTCTTCTAGGATATTAATTAAATCTATCTGATCTAGTGAGTCATTTAAGGCCACTGTTTCCTTGTTGATTTTTCATCTTGAAGTTTTATCCATTGATGTCAATGGGGTGTTAAAATTCCCTATTATAAATATATTACTGTCGATCTCTCCCTTTATGTCCATCAAGATTTGCTTTATATATGTAGGTGCTCCTATGTTGGGTGCATAAATGTCTACAAGGCTTATATTCTCTTGTTGAATTGACCCTCTTATCATTATGTACTGCCCTTTGTTGTCTCTTATTATAGACTTGTCTTAAAGTCTATTTTGTCTTATATAAGTATTGCTATGCCAGCACTTTTTTCACTTCCATTTGCATGGAATGTCTTTTAATATTCTTTTACTTTCAGTCTGTATATGTTTCTCATTCTGAAGTGGGTCTCTTGTAGACAGCATGTATATGGGTCTTGTTTTCTTATCCATTCATCTACCCTATGTCTTTTTTTTCCCCCCTATGGCTTTTGAGCCATTTAGCCATTTAAAGTGATTTTTGTGATTATTGCTAGGTACATATTTATTGCCATTTTATTCTTTTTTTTTAAAGGGGAGAATGATTATTTTTATTTTAATTTTAATATATTTTATTGATTTGTTACAGAGAGGAAGAGAGAAGGATAGAGAGTTAGAAACATTGATGAGAGAGAAACATCGATTAGCTGCCTCCTGCACACTCCCTACTGGGGATGTGCCCTCAACCAAGGTACATGCCCTTGACCAGAATCGAACCTGGGACCCTTGAGTCTGCAGGCTGATGCTCTATCCACTGAGCAAAACCAGTTAGGGTACCATTTTATTCTTTATAACTAAGTTCTCTGGTCATTGTCTTTTTCTTCTCCTCCTCTTCCCCTGTCTTCTTCTTCTTCTTCTTCTTCTTCTTCTTCTTCTTCTTCTTCTTCTTCTTCTTCTTCTCCTCCTCCTCCTCCTCCTCCTCCTCCTCCTCCTCTTCCTCCTCCTCTGCCTCCTCCTTCTCCTCCTTCTCTGTCTCCATCTTCATCTTCGTCTTCATCTTCAGGTGTCCAAGGCTAGCTGCCACCCAGCAGCTGTTCAAGAAGATCCTTTAACATCTCTTCTAACACTGTTTTGGTGGTAATGAACTCCTTTAGCCTTTTCTTCTCTGGGAAGCTCTTTATTTCTTATTTATTTATTTCTCCTGCTATTTTAAATTATAGACTTTCTGGGTAAAGTAGTCTTGGTTACAGGTCTTTGCTATTCACCACTTTGAATATCTTATGCCAATCCATTCTGGCCTGAAATGTTTCTGTTGAGAAATCAGCTGACAGTTTAAAGGGAGCTCACTTGTAGGTAACTAACTGCTTTTCTCTTGCTGCATTTAAGAGTCTCCCTTTGTCTTTTACCTTTGCCATTTTAATTATGATGTGTCTTGATGTGAGCCTTATTGGATTAATCTTGCTTGGGACTCTCTGTTCTTTGTGAACTTGTATGTCTTTTCCTTTTACCAGGTTATGGAAATTTTCAGGCATTATTTCTTCAAGTAGGTTCTTGATCCATTGCTCTCCCTCTTCTTCATCTGGTACTCCTATGATGCAGATGTTGTTGTGCTTCATGCTGTCCCAAAGGCCCTTTAAACTATCCTCATTTTTAATTTTTTTTCTTTTTGCTGCTTTGATTGAGTGTATTCTGCTGCCTTGTCTTTTCTTTTTAATGTTTTTATTGATTTCAAGAGGAAGGGGAAGGGAGAGAGGGATAGAAACATCAATGATGAGAGAGAATCATTGATTGGCTGCCTCCTGCATGCCCCACACTGGGGATCGAGCCTGAAACCTGGGCATGTGCCCTGACTGGGAATGGAACTGTGACCTGTTGGTTCATAGGTGGATGATCAACCACTGAACCACACTGGCTGAGCCACACTTATTATTATTTTTTAAATCTTTATTGTTGAGATTATTACCGCCCTGACTGACTGTGACCTGTTGGTTCATAGGTGGATGATCAACCACTGAACCACACTGGCTGAGCCACACTTATTATTTTATTATTATCTCAGCAAAGTGCAGATAGAAGAATCAGACCTCAACATAATAAAGGCCATATATAACACACCTACAGCCAACATCATACTCAATGGGAAAAACCTAAAACCATTTCCCCTAACAACAGGAACAAGACATGGTTGTCTGCTTTCACAACTTTTACTCAACATAGTACTGGAGGTCCTACCTGCAGTGATCAGACAAGAAGAAAAAATAAAAGGCATCCAAATTGGAAAGGATGTAAAACTCTTATTATTCACAGATGACATGATATTGTACATAGAAATCCCTAAAGACTCCACCAAAAAATGACTAGATTTAATAAGTGAATTTGGCAATGTAGCAGGATACAAAATCAACACCTAAAAATCTATGGCTTTTTAAAAATATATATTTTTATTGATTTCAGAGAGGAAGGGAGAGGGAGAGAGAGATAGAAATATCAATGATGAGATGGGTGTGCTTCCTGCACACCACCCACTGGGGATTGAGCCCACAACCTGGTCACGTGCCCTTGACCGGAATCGAACCCAGGACCCTTCAGTCCTCAGGCCAATGCTCTATCCACTGAGTCAAACCGGCTAGGGCTTGATGGCTTTTTTATATACCAACTAGAGGCCCAGTGCATGAAAATTTGTGCATTCAGGGGGTCCCTCAGCCCGGCTTGCACCCTTTCACAATCTGGGACCCCTTGTGTAGGGTCGCCAGGCCTGGCCTGAGATCAGGGCCTAGCAGGGCTTTTCTTCCCCTGGCTGCAGGCAGCTGGCCCCACTCCCGCTGCTGCCACTGCTTGCCATCTGTGCCCCCTCTCCCCTGCCACCGCTGGCCTCCCTCTGTAGGCGACAAGCTGGGGTGCGATGGCTTGGCTGGCCCAGGCCTCCCTCTTTCTTTGCTGAAGGGCAGGGCCAGCCCTGCAAGGGGCAGTCTGCCTACCTGATTGCCCCTAACTGCTCGCCTGCCTACATGATCACTCCTAACCACTCTGCCTGCCTGCCTGATTGCCCCTAACCGCTTGCTTGGGGGTGGGGCCAGCCTGGTGAGGGGCCGTCTGCCTACCTGATCTCCCCTAACCACTTTGCCTGCCTGCCTGATTGCCCCTAACC
>NW_005370127.1:1058377-1077719 GCF_000412655.1 Myotis brandtii
AAGCCTCTTCAGTCTTCAATCTTCACTCCGGCTGGAGCCTTCAGTCTTTGCTCCGTGCCTGCATATGCAAATTAACCGCCATCTTTGTTGGGTAAATTTGCATAGTTGCTCTGATTGGCTGGTGGGCGTAGCGGAGTGACACCAATTTGAATGTTTCTCTTTTATTAGTGTAGATTATTACAGATGTCCCTCTTTTTCCCCTCATAGCTCCCCTCCACCTGGTTCCCACCCCACCCCACCCCAGGCCCTCACCACCCTATTGTCTATGTCCATAGGTAATGCATACATACATATAAGACCTTTGTCTAATCTCTTCCCACACCCTCTTCCCTCTGAGAATTGTCAGTCTGTTCCATTTCCATGCCCCTGAATCTGTTCTATTCACCAGTTTATTCTGTTCATCAGATTTTTTATTCATTTGATTTTTAGATTCACTTGTTGATAGATATGTATTTGTTGTCACTTTGTTGTTTATAATTTTTTATCTTTATCTTTATCTTATCTTTATCTTTATCTTTATCTTCTTCTTCCTCTTCTTAAAGAATAACCTTCAGCATTTCATATAATTCTGGTTTGGTGGTGATGAACTCCTTTAGCTTTTTCTTGTCTGTGAAGCTCTTTACCTGACCTTCAATTATAAATGATAGCTTTGCTGGGGAGAGTAATCTTGGTTGTAGGTTCTTGCTATTCATCACTTTGAATATTTCTTGCCACTCCCTTCTGGCCTGCATAGTTTCTGTTGAGAAATCGTATGGGCACTCCCTTGCAGGTAACTAACTGTTTTTTCTCTTGCTGCTTTTAAGATTCTCTCTTTGTCTTTTGCCCTTGGCATTTTAATTATGATGTGTGTTGGTGTGGTCCTCTTTGGATTCCTCTTGTTGGAGTTCTTTGTGCTTCCTGGACTTGTAAGTCTATTTCTTTCACCAGGTAGGGGAAGTTTTTTGTCATTATTTCTTCAAATAGGTTTCAATATCTTGCTCTTTCTCTTCTTCTGGCACTACCCCCCCACCCCATAATATGAATGTTGGTACACTTGAAGTTGTCCCAGAGGCTCCTTACACTATCTTCATATTTTCGGATTCTTATTTCTTTTTGCTCTTCTGTTTGGGGTTTTTTGATTCCTCATATTTCAAATCATTGACTTGATTCTCAGGATCCTCTAGTCTACTGTTGAATCCCTGTATATTATTCTTTATTTCAGTCAGTGTATGGTTAATTTCTGACTGGTCTTTTTCCTTTTTTTTTTTTGGCATTCTCACTAAGATCCTTGAAGGTCTCACTAAGTTCCTCAGAGGTTTCTAGAAGATTCTTGAGTAAACTTATAACTGTGGTTTTGAACACTATATCCAGTACTTTGCTTTCTTCCATTTATTTCATTTGTGACATGTTTCTTTGTCTCTGCAATTTGGCTGCTTCCCTGTGTTTGTTTCTATGTATTGGCTAGCTGCTAAGTCTCCTTGAGTTGATAGAATGGCCTTGTGTAGTAGGTGTCCTATAGGGCCCAGTGGTTCAGCCTCCCTAATCACCTGAGGTAGATACTCTTGGTGCACCCCTTTGTGGGCTGTGTGCACAGTGTTGTTGTAGTTGAACCTTGATTGCTGTTGGTGTCACTAGGAGGAATTGACCTCCAGGCCAATTGGCTGTGGGGACAAGCTGCAACTACAGTGGGAGAGCTGCTGTGCAGGAGACACCCTTATGGAGCAGGACTTGCTTCAGTGGGGCTTTGGTGCTCACTGAGTCTGCCCCTTGAGTGTGTTGCTTATGGATGTGAAGAGTTGTAATCTGGTATGGTCTCACACTGACCATTGGGTACACTGGCTCTTGGGTCTCCAGGGAGGTGAAAAGTCAGCCACTTCCTGGGACCACCCAGCAGGAGCTACAGAGAGATCTGCAGATTCCTCTTCTTTGTATCGGGTTTTGAAGTGTCCATGCAAGGCCCAGCTGTGAAGCAAGGCAGGCTGGTGCTGGTGTTGGTCTTGGGCCTTTTATTGATAGCTTTGAGGCTCCCTGACCCAGCTGCAGCCTGTTTGACAGGTTTTAGGCTGAGAAAGGACAGGCCATTCATATGCAAAAGCTGCTGAGCACAGCTTGGGTGGGGTTGTAAATTGGGTGGGGTGGGCTCTCAGGGAATCACCCAGGTGGAGCAAACAGAAATGGCTGCCAGCCAGCTCTGCACCAGGGAGGTCCCAGCATGGGAACAATGACTGCTGCAAGCCCCTCTGTCTAGAAGAAAGCCGCCCTGAGTTCCTGCCCTGATGCTAGACAGTCCAGTTTCTCCCCATATGTGTCTGGGTCCCCCAGAGCCTCGCCTAGCACTGAAGCTCAGAGGAAGTGGGAGCTTGTAAATTCAGTTTGTAGTGCTGGCCTTTTAAGAGGAGCAGCTGGGTCCCCAACAGCCTGTGTATCTCTCAGCCCCAATCCACACTGGTTTTTACAGCCGGAAGTTCTTACTGCTGTAGGGACTTCTTTCCCCAGCTCTGAAACCCTGGGCTGGGGTCTGGTATGGGGCTGGGATCCCTTCCTCTTCCAGGCAGCCTCCATATAGGCAATCTCTCTCCCGATTAAAAATGTGGCACACCCAGATGCCGGACCAGCCCGTTCTGTGCCTCTGCACCTCCTACTAGTCTCAATGTACTTTCTTCTTTACCTCTCTAGTTGTAGTACTTCCACTCAGCCAGCTTTACTGTGGTTCTGGATGACAATTGTTCTGTATTTTAGTTGTAATTTTTATGTGGTTGTGGGAGGCAGCAAGTACAGGTGTTTACCTATGCCGCCATCTTCCGGGTGCTGCCTTGTCTTTTAAATTGCTGATTTGATCCTCTGCTTCATCCAAACTACTGTTTATTCCTTCTAACATAGTCTTTATTTCAGATATTGTATGCTTCATTTCTGACTGGTTCTTTTTTATGATTTCTATGTCCTTTTTAATATTTGCTATCTTTTTTTTGAAGTTCTAAGTTTTATGAGCATCCTTATAACTATTGTTTTGAACTCTATATCTGATCAATTGCTTGCCTCCATTTGATTTAGCTTTTTTTTAAAAAAAATTTCTCCTATTCTTTCATTTGGGGCATGTTTATTTATCTCCTCATTTGGGCTGCCTCTTTGTGTTTGTTTCTATGTACTAGGTAGATCTGCTACGACTTCCAGTCTTGGAAGAGTGGCCTGATGTAGTAGGTGTCCTGTGGGACCCAGTGATGCAGTCTTCTTGATCACCTGAGCTGGGTGCTCCAGGAATGTCCTTTGTGTGGGTTATATGGAACCTCCTGTTGTAATAGAGTCTTGATTGCTATTGGCCCATTTGTTTATGGTGGGCTGATTGTGAGGACCGACCTTGACCACAGTGTATGAGCAGGTGCTAACCACATGAAGCAGAATTTGCCTGAGCAGGATCTGATGTTGAGATCTCCCTTTGGATATGCAGCTTATGAAGCTAATTGCATTCCGCCCTAATGTTGTCTGAAGCTGGCCACTGAGTATCTTGGTTCTGGGGCCACTTGGGAGGGACTCTGTTGCAGGCCAATCCCTGGCGCTAGGCAACCTGTGTGGACATATAGTGATCCACAGTTCTTGGCTGCCTCTGCTGGGCCTGGGTGTGTACAGGAAGGACCAAGCTGTGCACCAAGACTGGCTTTTACCAGCACTAGGCCCGCGGGCAGGTCAGCAAAAGTCCCAAGGCACCCTGAGATCTGGTTCCCCACCTTAGCCTGCCGGCTGCTTGTTAGGCTCCGTCACTGAAAGAACCTTGAGTTACATCAGGTAGGTTCTCGGTGAGTTACCATTTAGGGATGAGTGGTGGTCACCAGATTGATAGAGTTTCCAACTCAGTGCCAGTGCTGGGTCTGAGGCCACTCAGCAAATGTCTCAGGGTATACCAAGGCTAGCTGCCACCCACCAGATGTCCACAGACTTTTGTGGTGGGGCGGGGTCTCAGGGAGTCATCAGGGTGAGGATTAAAATGGCCCCCTCACAACTCAGAACCCTGAATGTATGGCTTGCAGATATGATTTACAGTCAGCACACATACCTAGGTTGTGGGTTCAATCCCCGGTTGGGGTGCATAGAGGAGGCAACCAATTGATGTTTCTATCTTACATTGGTGTTTGTTTTTTTCTCTCTTTCTCCCTCCCTTTCTTTTTCTCTCTCTCAAATTAATAAAAACTTATTACCAGGTGAGGATTACATAATTTTTTTTTTTGAAAAAAAATTCTGCTGGGAGCCTAAGCTCAGAAGGGTGGGGCTAGTGGAACTCCAGTGAAGAGTAGGTGCCAGTCAGGCTTGGGGGAATGTGGGAGTAATGGTCCCTGCCCCAGAGCCACGCAACTCGGTCTGTCTCAGATTCTTCCCAGACTTAGGCAGGGTGTGGCCACCAGGATTTGGGAAGGTGGGGATGCTGGGAGCCCAGAAAATGGGACTAGTGGATCTCCCATGAGGGAGAGCAACCAGTTAGGTTCATAGGAAAGTGGGGGTGGGGGGGTGGGAAATGGCCTCTGCCCCAAATCCATACCACTTAGTCACTGACACCGCCTGAGCCTGCCCGACCTCTATACTCCAGGCTAGGCAGCTGACTCCTCAGCAGGGCATGAGCTCTGCAGTATGGGGAACAGGGAGTCCAGAGGGTGGGGCTATTGCATTTACCCAGGCAGTGCTCTACCCAAGAAAGATAATGTCTGTGGTGTAGGAGTGGGACTCAGCACAGGGGTCTTGGTGGCTGTCCCTTCAGTTCTTTCCCCAGAACCACAAACCCTAGTCTCTCATCACACAACTCTAATCTGCTCCCCCTTCTCTCTGCGGAGCCCAGGATGAGTGACTGTGAATGAGATTTTGTGGGTTGGCCCTTTAAGAGGGTGATCGTGTCTCTAGCAGACACTTCTCTCTCTGGTGGACAGAATCTCCACTGATTTTTACAGCCAGATGTTATGTGGGTGTCTCTTCCAGGCTCTGGTGCTCTGGGCTGGGGAGCCTGGTATGGGGTTGAGGCCCCACACTCTTCAGAGGGAACCTTTGTAGCCGAGATATCCCTCTGGGAGCTCAGCCACCATTGCCTATGGAAGAGGGGCCAGGCCTTTTCACGTCTCCTCCCTTTCTACCAGTCTTGATATGGCTTCTTCTGCAAATTATTGGTTATGAGACTTCTATGCAGCTAATCTTTAGCTGGTTATTCAGTTGATGTTCTATATTTTAATTGTAATTCAAGTTTGGTCCTGGGTGGAGGTGAGCGTAACATCCACCTACTCTGCTGCCACCTTTGATCCCCTGAGTAGCTCTATTTTATTGTTAATACTAGAGGCCCGGTGTACGAGTTCATGCACAGGTGGGGTCCCTTGGCCTGATCAGGGCCATGGGGGCCATGGGAGATTGGCTGGGGGAGGGGCTATGGGAGGTTGGCTGGCAGGGGGCAGCTCCTGCATTGAGCATCTGCCCCCTGGTGGTCACTGTGCGTCATAGTGTCTGGTCAACCAGTCATTCAGTCACTTAGGCTTTATATATATAGATAAGCAGTGAAGTGAAAACTTGCTGACCATCCTGGAGCAGATGCTATCAATGCTCCCTCCACCCACATCTCTGATGAACTAAGCATTTCAAGATATAGAGATGATGTTATAAGTATATTTGATTGTCCCCCTGAGAGCTTTTTTTTTTTTTTTCCTGAGTGTAAGGGAAACAAGTGCCAGGGAGTCAATGCTCCTGGGAAAAACCTTTGGTCAGTGACAAATTAAATTCTGAGCATAAATAAAAGCTTCCTTGCCTCACACGTAGGATAGCCCTGAGGTGCATTCTACACCATCTCTCCAGGGCTCCCTAAGGAAGTGGGCCCATCTCACACAGTGGTAACTTACTTACGAAGGCACTCTACTTTGGCTTCCTTCTCTTCCTTATCACATCCCACTCCCCTTCCAGTGCTTCCTGGGATCACCTAATTTAGCATTTACACTCAAGTCTTATCTTGGCAATGCTTCTGGGCTAACCCAGCTGTACTGGGTTGAGTTGTGGCCCCAAAAAGATATGTCCATATCCTAACCCCCAGTACCTGTGAATGTAACCTTATTTGGAAAAAGTCTTTGTAAATGTAATTAAAAATCTCAAGATGAGATCATCCTGAATTACCCCTGAGGAGGGGCCCTAAATCCAAAGACAAGTGATCTTATAAAAAAAGAAAAAGAAAAGGAGAAGACACAGAGACAGAGAAGACATAGACAGAGATTGGAGTGTAGCCACAGCCAAGGAATACCTGTAGTCACTGGAAGCTAGAAGAGGCAAGGAAGAGTATTTCCTAGAGCCTTTGGAAGGAGCATTTCTTTGTTGACACCTTGATTTTGGACTTCTGGCTTCTAGAATGGTGAACAAATAAATTTCTGTTATTATAACCCACCAAATTTGTGGTAATGTTTGTTATGGCAGCCATAGGAAACTAAGTTTTAGAAAGTGTGGTAGTGATGTTGTACAACCATATAAATATACTTAATGCAACTGAATTGGTTAAGTTAAGATTGTTAAGATGGTAAATTTTATATGTATTTACAGCAACAACAAAAAAAAAACAAAAAAGGGAAGGAAAGAAACTAAAGGAATGGGAACTAGAAATTAATAACAGAATTAGGTCTAGTCAGGGCTCAAGGGATCCCTTGGATTGGGAGAGCACCCCAATTGTGATATGGGGAGGGGGCTGTGGTCATGGGGAGTTTGTATTTCTCATCTTTTCTTACATTTCCCAGCTGTATCCCTCAAAGGGCTTAGAAGAACAAACCAGAAAGCATCCTCACTCACTGAAACAAATCAAGCAAACAAACATGAATTGATTTTACCTGGAATATAGCAAGTTTTTGCATTCTCTAGACTTGAAGGAAATTTCTAGCAAAACTCTTTCTCCCTGGCTCCATGTTTCCAGATGTGATTGATGACTGCAATCACTGAAATCGGGTTGAGGTAGAGATTCCATTGAGCATCTGATGGCAACGATTAACTTTCTCACCTAAAAAATCTGCATATACACATCCTCTCATGAATCCTCCTAGGACTTTGTGGACCTAGGGTTATATGTACCTTCTCTAAAAGCTGAGCCATTTCATCTAGGCATATGCCTGCTACATGAGCAGCTGCCACCAGTTCAATGTCAGTGTAAATTAGGCCCTTGATCACAATTCCTCATAGAAGCTCTCAATCTCTTGGAGGATACACACACAGTATTAGTTGAGACTTCCCCAGTTTTAAGTGATAAAACCTAATCCAACAAAGCTCAAGTTAAAAGTCAATATATTGGTTCTTTTCAATGGGAATTCCAGATATGTGGGTTTCAGGCACTGCTGGATTCAGGCTTAGAGTATCATCAGGAATCAGTCTATCTCACACCTCTGCTCTCCTCTGGATTCTTAGAGTTTGCCATGGAGGCAAAGCTCTAGGTGTTCATATTAGTACTACTAATTATTGGAGCAGAAACAAATTCTTTCTTTTCCAGGATCCAAATCAAGCCTTCAGAAAGGGTTCTGCTTGAGTCAGACCCACCTCCTCTGAGGGGCCAACTACACCTCAGGTGAGGGAGGTGGGGCCATGTAATTGACTGCCTTAGAAGGAGAAGGAAGAGTTCCTGAGAAGAAAAGATCCTGGAGGAACAAAGTAACAGATGCCTGCTGCAGACATGTGCACAAATAATTGCAAATCAGCATGTTGAGTACTACAAAAGAAGGATTGTAAGGCCCAGTGTGGACATAGAAGGGGTCATCAACTCTACAGGACTTTCCAAGTGAAGCCAAGTAAACCTTCATAAAAGATATGCATGAAATAATTTTTAAAAATTGAAATAGAAATATATTTATTTTACTAAAGTTGTTTATCAACAGTTCCATGGCTATTGTCTTTCTTGTTCATTGTTCTATCCCTAGATCAAGTACAATGCCTGTATACTTTAGGAACTCAACAAATATATGAGTTGGAGTTTTATAGAACAGTAGGATAACCTCTTGTTTAGACTAACATTTAAAGAAGTTGGATCACAAAAAGATCATGCTGATAAATTTCTGTCCCATTTTTTGGTATTATGCCTTTAGCTAACTCTTATTTACAGAGATTTGGTTTTTAAATAATATTTTTACTATATTTTGTCACAAACATCTGACAGCCTTGATTTTGTAAATTCTTAGCTTTTTTTGTTCTACTATCAAATGAAGTATGTATATGAGAACACTTACACAAACTATAAAATCATAGATAAATGTAAGCTGCTTTTATTATTAAAAATTTGGAAATGTCACCCGATGTGGTTCAATTGGTTGGAGCATCGCCCTATGCACCAAAAGGTTGCTGGTTCTATTCCTGGTCAGCACACATGCCCAGGTTTTGGGCTCTATCCTCAGTAGGAGGCATGCCGACAGCCAATAGATATTCCCTCTCACATAGATGTTTCACTCTCCCTGTTCCTTCTACTCTTCATAAAAAAATCAATTAAAAAATCCTATATAATAAAAGCTTAATATGCAAATTGACTGAACAGTGGAATGACCAGTCGCTATGATGCACACTGACCACCAGGGGGCAGATGCTCAACGCAGGAGCTGACCCCTGGTGGTCAGTGTGCTCCCACAGGGAGAGTGCTGCTCAGCCAGAAGCCAGGTTCACGGCTGATGAGCACAGCGGTGGTGGTGGGAGCCTCTCCCTCCTCTCCCGCCTCTGCGGCAGTCGGACATCCCCCGAGGGCTCCCGGACTGTGAGAGGAGGGTGCAGGGGCTGAGAGACGCCCCTCCAAGTGCACAAATTTCGTGCACTGGGCCTCTAGTAAATAAATTAAAAAAAAATAGGCATAAGACATGAATGGACATTTCAAAGAAGAAAAAACATAAAGCTAATACTCATATGGCAAGAGACTCAAATTCCTTAATTTAAAAAAAACATCTTTTGAGGAAAAACAGGATACTTTAAAAGCCCAGATACAGTAATCTTCTTCCAGGCTAAGAAAAAATAAACATCTAGAATAGTGATGGTGAACCTTTTGAGCTCGGCGTGTCAGCATTTTGAAAAACCCTAACTTAATTCTGGTGCCGTGTCACATATAGAAATTTTTTGATATTTGCAACCATAGTAAAACAAAGACTTATATTTTTGATATTTATTTTATATATTTAAATGCCATTTAACAAAGAAAAATCAACCAAAAAAATGAGTTTGCGTGTCACCGCTGACACGTGTGTCATAGGTTCGCCATCACTGATCTAGAAAAACAAAATGCTAACTTAAACACTCATCCAATATTCCAGGAAAATCAACTAAAACTAAAGGAAAGTGGAATGTTTACTAATGTATTTCTAAGTTTACTCTTTGACTTTGGTTACTCTTGTTGCCTTACACATTGTTGGCACTCAACAATGGTTAATAAATTGATTGATTCACTGTGCCTGAATTTCTGTAAGCCTAACTGTGATTTCTTTCAGACTCAGAACAGATGGGCATAGTTTTAAGATATTAATAAACATTATAAAACATGATCTTCTTTCTCTGACTTCTGCGCCCTCTTGGCTATAATAATAAAGCATCCACTTGAAGGAAGAAATCAGATTTAATCTAAAAGGCATGGTAGAGCTATGAAGAGCCTAGACCATGTGGTTGAAAACAAAGTGCTTAGTTGGCAATGCTAAGGAGATTCAGAACAGGAAGGAGGATGGGAATGCCCCGGGGTTCCCGCACAAACCTTGAAATCAAACAAACGTGCTTTCACAAAACAGACAGTACAGGTGCCCACAGGCAGCACTACTTTAATAAAGGTGATGCTTTAAAGAGTAGTTACTGCTTTTGTATGAGATTGTTAAAATGTGAACTCATAGTATTTTTTTTTTACATTTTTTTCAGGAAAACAGCTCAAAATGTTACTATTTCTAAAGATTGGCCTTTAGGAGAGTATCTAAAGGAAATTAACTGGTGTAATAGCCTTGTGTTTTCTACAGAAAGTTATAATCTAATTGGTATAATCTAATTGTTGTGTTGCAATGTGAAAATACATACTAAAAGATTTAGAATTTTATATTTTTTTGAAGCAGCAATTTATGAATTTATTCCATTAGTAAACCTATGAATAGATTTATGAATTATTCTAAGGAAACAAGCATGGATATGGCTATAGACTAGTCATCAAAGGAACATAAAAGTGAAAAAGTGAACATAATCTAAATGATAAAAATGGGGAATTGATTAAATTGCAATTTACCCACATACCCATTAAAATGAAAAACAACAGTTAAAGATATGGTAACTAACATATGGTTACAGGTTATAAACAGTATATAAAATTTAAAATATAAACACCATTATATAAAATATAAAATATATACACCATACGATCTGTACACCATTTAAAATATATACACCACTGAATGCCTAAAGAAAACAGACTGCAAAGATATGACTGAAAACAGACCAAACAGAGAAAGATAAAAGGCAGCACAAATAATTAGAGAGCCATAGGAAGGCATGGCATATACACAGAATAGCAGAGAGAAAGTTTAGGAGTAAAACACAAACAAAACAATGTAGGAGTATTAGTTTGAAGGAATGAAGGATTCTAAAGGTAAAAATAAAACAAGATCTAATAAAATTAGATCTCCTGTGTTGTCAAGTGATGGATTCTTTGATTTCATAGTCCAGGACAATGCAAACCTGAGTCATCAGCTAAGTGCCTTTTATACTAAACTTGCACCTTATTTCATCAATGGGGATTGTCTATTACTTTTTCTTAGATTTTAGTTCATTGTCATGGCAGGCAGCCGCGTCTCTTGGGACAGACACAGCCCCTGACTGGGGAAAGGAGTTCCTCGGGTTTGCTGGCACCGGGAGATTTGAGATTTGGATTTTGTGATTGTGGAAAACTGAGACTAAAGGGGGCATCCTGAGGAACTGACCAGACCATGCAGTGCCCATAAGAGAGGAGCGTTTCCCAGATCATGCAGTGCTGCAGATCCAAGCAACAGCAGCCCCCTGATCACCGCAGCCTCCTGATCACCACACCCTCTGTCTGAGGAACAGCAGCTGTACGTGAAGCCTCCCCCCACCAGCCAGAATAGCCACCACAGCTGTGAACAGCACCCACCAGAGGAGCTGCTGCCAACTGGGAAACAGCTGCTACCGCAACCGTCCGAGCAGCAACCACACAGCCCAAGGAGCCACTGCCACCCAGGGAGCAGCCACTGAACGACTCAACATCTAGATATGTCAGTGAGATCAAACATGGGTAGGCAAAGAAACCCCCAAAGGAAAGAAAAGGAGGACTCGCCAGAAAAGCAGCTAAGTGAGACAGAGGCATGCAACATGACAGAAAAAGAATTCAGAATAAGGGTCCTAGCGTGCATAAACCGGATGGAGGAAAAAATCAACTACTTATGCAAGAAGCAAGAAGAAACAGATGAAAAAATCAATAACTTATGCAAGACCCAAGAAGAAATGAAGAGCGATATAGCTGCAATAAAAAACACCATTGAAAGCATCAACAGTAGACTAGGAGAAGCGGAGGACCGAATTAGTGAATTAGAAGACAAGGAAGCAAAACACACCCAAACTGTACTGCAATTGGAGAAAAAAATTAAAAGACAGATTTTAGTTCATTGAAACTTGATGTCTTCTTCAGGAATGAAACCAGTTTAGGTTTCACATGGCCAGCATCGCCAAACTGTCCTGCCATTATGATATATTAACCTCATTTGATATTTTAATGGAAAACTTATTGCTGCCTTATGAGCATCTTATTATAATGAAGAATTTAGAGCAGCGGTTCTCAACCTGTGGGTCGCGACCCCTTTGGGGGTCAAATGACCCTTTCACAGGGGTCGCCTAAGACCATAGGAAAACACATATAATTACATATTGTTTTTGTGATTAATCACTATGCTTTAATTATGTTCAATTTGTAACAATGAAAATACATCCTGCATATCAGATATTTACATTACGATTCCTAACAGTAGCAAAATTACAGTTATGAAGTAGCAATGCAAATAATTTTATGGTTGGGGGTCACCACAACATGAGGAACTGTATTAAAGGATTGTGGCATTAGGAGGGTTGAGAACCACTGGTTTATAGGTTTTCTTTTCTAGGATATGAGGGATTGAGTAAATTCTCTTCTTTGGGCCATTTAGCTAGCTCATCATCTTGGAACACAGGGTTTTGCTTAGTTATTGTGCATTACTGGTGCTGATTGAGGTCTGGCTTTCTTTCTACCATGTTATTACATTTTTCTTGTTTTAGGAACAGTTGTTACTTTTTTCTGGAATTGTTTCATTAACTTGTGGATTTCCACTCATTGCTTACATAGATATTAAAAGAACTATGCTTTATAAACCAACATGTATTTAAAAGGAGATGCAAAACATCCATGTATATTAATAAATGTAATTTTTTACAATTGCCTTTCCATACATTTTATATTGACTTTTTTCTTTTGAGTATCATAACAAACTCATAGATGCTCACAGACTCAGCCAGCTCAATTAAGATAATTTATACCAGTTGTTCTCACCTGGGAAACTGTTATAAATGCAGATCCCTGGGCCCTCTTCCAGACCTACTGGGTCAGAAACTCTGGGAGTGGGCCCAGCAATGTGTTTTAACATCACCAGGTGATTCTGATGTTCTCTCAATGTGAGAACAACTGGTTTACACTGCACATGAAGATGGTACTTAAATTGTCATTACATGTAATTGGGAGTCCACTCTGAGTTACTTGATTGCAGATATTTTTAAAAGGCATCTTTGCTTTCTGGAAATAACAAGATGTCCCATATTCAAAGTGATTTCCCCTCCTTCCCTAAGACAGTCGATCAGCAACTCTCCAAGGAGTCCTTTTTCCATTTAGTGAAATTAGAGAACAACGTCGTAGTGTTAGCAATGTTCGCATGTACTGGGGATGTTCCAAAGAACAGCTGCTGAGTTGGGCCACATCTAATGAGAGAGCTGAAAGGTTCTGTACTCACACTGATTCCTTAACATAAGTTGCTATATCCTATTTTATTTATAGTATGAGGTTTTATTTAACACTAAAATTCTCTATGTTGACAGCATAGAACTTATTTTCATTGTTTCTTTTTCATGCATAATTACCCAAACTCTTAATTTTAAAATAGCTATTAGTTAGACTACATTTCCTTCTCAAAAGGTCATCCTTCTGAAGAGTATTTCAGGAGGATGAATGTATCTCATAGGGAGAAATGGGGATAGCTTCGTGGGAGGTCCTCTCTCTCACTTGGAGTATGGCAGGGAGGGGTCACGAGGAGTGTTGCTTCTATAGCCCTGGGAATCCCTGTAGCTGGTCTGTTTTTATTATTGAAAACATATCATTGCCTTATTTGTACATCACTGCAATTAGTATGGTCATCTCGAAATTTTCTCTACCAGAAGATTCTGCTACTCAGAAGGGAACTTGGCATTTTTATTTCTACTTCTCCCCACATTGCCTCTTTTGTGTGTTTGTTCATTTTTTCATTCCTACTAATGTAGTCACCTGTTGTTAGAACACAGGGAAGAAAAAGCTTATTGGAAAATACAAAACAGTGCCAGGGAATGCAGAAGATGAAGAATCCACTGTCTGGTCCTCAGAAGGTCATGATTTACCCCTTCACTTCTACAGTGATATTCCCCGACCCCAACCCAAATAAGATATTCATCTTTTTAAAAAATATATATTTTTAATTGATTTTAGAGAGGAAGGAAGAGAGAGAAAGAGATAGAAACATCAATAATGAGAGAGAATCATTGATCAGCTGCCTCCTGCATGTCCCCCACTGGGGATTGAGCCCACAACCCAGGCATGTGCCCCGACTAGAATTGAACCCTTGAACCTAAGACCTTTAGTCCACAGGTCAACACTCTATCCACTGAGCCAAACTGGCTAGCAGATATTCATCTTAAATAACTCTGGGTAATGGGGAAAGGCAGGAGAGGTAAAAGAAGGGTCGGGTGAGGATTTGGCCCATTCTAAAGAATTGTAGATCTTTATGTATCTTTGTTTTATTCTAACAATGGTGAAAATGATCTCTGGCATTAATAGACAGTTTTATTTTCTTCTAATAATGTTAAACTGTATATTTGAACTAGATAGTTTTTTTTCTGAGAAGAATTAACTAACACCACTTATACAATAATCAAGCACAGGAGTTAATCATCCCCATGGTGCACGGGGGAAATTAGCCTTTACTTTCAGGGAGACTTACTAAGCCGATCTCTACACTGAGGAATGTCAGAGTTGTACAACAGTGCAGACAAACGCTGCTGGAAATGTGCAAAGAGGAGATGAAAGCCTGCTTCAGATTTGCCTGAAAAGTGACTCTGTGCGTGATCTTTGGAAGTTCAATTAACCTCTTTCTGACTCAGCTTCCTGGTTTACTAGGGTTGGCAAAAATTTGCTCTTCCTTAACTCACTAACAATGTCAAGCTAAATATACGAGGCAGACTTGAGTTTTCAGAAGGCAGCGTAAAAAAATGTCATACTGTGTAATTGTTTTTATTTGCTAATACATTTGTAAATACATTTGTAAATGCAGACATTTTACATTTGTGGCACACTGGCAGTTTATAAAGGATTTTTGTATGTGTCATCTTATTTAAATGTCCCCAAAGCTAAAAAAGCCAGTTTTTTTTCTTATGTTTAAGAAATTGAGGCTCAGAAAGGTTCCATGTCCTGCCCATGGTACACAGCTAGTGCAGTAGCAAGGCAAATACCAGAGTCCAGGGCTTCTGACCACTGGTTCACTGAGTGCTTTTGCCTTGAACCAACTGCATTTTACTGTTACTGTAACTAGTTAGAGAATATGTATGGTATTCATTAATTTACTCATTCATTCAAATGCAAATTACGTATAGACCCTGTGCCCTGCACTAGAGGAAAAACACCTGTGACGTATTTCACAACTTGCAAAGCTAGTTTGGGTTGTAAAGAGAGTGCTAACTCATTTCCAGCATTTGAAGTTCTTTTTCCACTGTGACATTAGGATGCCACATGTGGCTAGAAAGTAGATTTAAGTCCACGTTCCTCTTCCTCCCCATTGAGTTGTTTGTAGCTTGAATCACTTTGAAATTCCTCACCTGTAGTCATATTAGGTAAATGGTCCTTGAATGGGCTGTAGGCTGTGGGTGTGATGGGGTCAGGGGCAACATGGCTGAAGAGAGCAGAGAACGGAGAGCCTGGTCCTGGAAGAGGACTTCTGGGGACAATTCTCTGCTCTCCAGATGGTGGCAGCAGAAAGTTGTAGAACACGGCTGCAGGCAAACTTCTGTTTTGAAACTGCCTGAGACTTGCTGTGGGTTGTTTTGGTTTAAAATCACATTAAAGTACTGTTCTTCCCTTACGAGTTGAAAGTTAAACACACACCTACCATATGACCAAGTCTTTCTACTCTTAGGTATTGACTCAGGAGAAACAAAATCATCTGCCCATCGTGGCATCCCAGCTTTATGTGTCAGAGCTCAAACTAGAAACAACCCAAATGTCCATCAACAGGTGAGCAGATAGACAAACTGTGGTCTATCAATACAATGGAATGTTATTTAGCAAAAAGGGCCTGAGCTATTGATACACACAACAACCTGGGTGAATCTCAAAATAACTACAGAAAGAGAGTATGTACTGTATGCTTCCTTTATATAAAATTCTAGAAAATGCACACTAATCTATAGCGACAGAAAGTAGATCCGTGGTTGCGTAGGAGTTGGGAGGGGACAGCATGGGACCGAAGGGACTACAGTGGGGCAGGAAGAAACCTTTGAGAGTGGTGGCCATGTTCACTGTCTTGTAAACATATGTAAAAACTTATCAAATGATACACTTTAAATTTGTGCAGTTTATTGTATGGCAATCATATTGACATAATCCGTAAAAAATCACATTGAGGTATTTTTCTATCTCTAAAAGGTCTCTTGTTTTCTCTGACATGACTCCATTTACTATTTTTTTTAAAAAATAGACTTTATCTTTTAGAGAAGTTTTAGGTTCACAGCAAAATTGAGTGGAAAGTACAGAGACTTTCCATATACCTCCCAACCCCACACAAGCATAGCCTCCCCCACTGTCAATATCCCTCACCAGAGGTACATTTGTTACAATTGATGAACTACATTGACATAATAATGACCCACAGTCCATAGTTTATAGTTGCAGCTCACTCTTGTACATTCTATGGGTTTGGAGAGAGAGAGAGAGATACCGATATGAGAAACATCGATTGGCTGCCTCCTGTATGCACTCCAACCAGGGATTGAACCCACAACCTGGGTGTGTGCCCTGAGCAGAAATTGAACCCATGGCCATGGTGCACTGGAGGACGTTCCAACCAACTAAACCACACCAACTAGGCCGCAGTGATGGCGAACCTTTTGAGCTTGGCGTGTCAGCATTTTGAAAAACCCTAACTTAACTCTGGTGCCATGTCATATATAGAATTTTTTTGATATTTGCAACCATAGTAAAACAAAGATTTATATTTTTGATATTTATTTTATATATTTAAATGCCATTTAACAAAGAAAAATAAACCAAAAAAATGAGTTCGCGTGTCACCTCTGACACACGTGTCATAGGTTCGCCATCACTGGACTAGGGTGTTAACTCATTTCTTTTTAGTGCTGAATAATATCGCACAGTTTGGCTGTACCAGTTTATTCATTCATTCACCCACTGAAGGACATCATGGTTGTTTTCATATTTTGGCAATTATAGAAAAAAAGCTGCTTTTTTTCAGTCTCAGCTGGGCCCTCTTCAAGGAGGGCCCTGAACTCTAAAATGTTTTGCCTACCTTGGACACAGACAATGGAGTGGTGAAGGCCTGGGGCGAGGGCTGCAGGGGGTCAATGGGGGAAAAAAGGGAACATATGTAATACTTTCAACAGTAATTATTTTTAAAAAATGTTCTGCCTACATTCATCTCCTTTTAAAAAAAACATATTTTTATTGATTTTAGAGAGGGAGAGGGAGACATAGATGCATCAATGAAGAGAAAGAATCATTGATCAGCTGCTTCCTGCACACCCTCACTTGGGGATTGAGCCCACAACCTGGGCACGTGCCCTGATCGGGAATCGAACCGTGACCTCCTGATTCATAGGTCGACGCTCAACCACTGAGCCACACCGGTAGGGCTCCTTCTTTCTTATAAATTACTAGAGGCCCAGTGCATGAAATTCATGCACTGGGGGGGGGGGCCGCGCCTCAGCCTGGATTGTGAGAGGGTGCAGGGTAGGCCGAGGGACCCCACTGGTGCACGATTGGGGCCTGGGGAGGTTGGCCAGCCAAGGAGGAACCATGGGAGGGCTCTAGGGCAGCCGTGGGCAAACTACGGCCCGCGGGCGGCCCGTTTGAAATGAATAAAACTAAAAAAAAAAAAGACTGTACCCTTTTATGTAATGATGTTTACTTTGAATTTATATTAGTTCACACAAACACTCCATCCATGCTTTTGTTCCGGCCCTCCGGGCCAGTTTAAGAACCCATTGTGGCCCTAGAGTCAAAAAGTTTGCCCACCCCTGTAACTAGACCACTAATAGCAGGGCCACACAACTCTCTCAGGGCACAGAGAGAAAGCTAAGGCCCAGAGATGGGATGTGAGTTCCTTATAGATGCATCACTAGTTAAGGCTTAGCATATCATTAGCATATTACACTTTGATTGGTTGAATGGTCTACCAGCTGACCAGACACTTAGCATATTAGGCTTTTATTATATAGGATTGGACGTCTCTGAAACGAATGCCAGGGCTAGGGAGTAAGTCTGGGAGGGTGGTAACTTAGAGTCATTGGAAGAGGGTCAACCAGGGGAGTCGATCAGACATGGAGTGAGGCATTGTCTCCCATTAGCTGTGTCATGACAGAAAGATTCATGGTTATTTGAACCTCGGTTTCCTCATTTATAAATTGAGATCCTAATACGGACTTTGTGGGTTTGACAAGAGGACAGAATGAGAGGCATGTAAAGGGTGTGATACATGTCAGGTGCTAGAGCTGTTTCTCTTCCTTCCTGCAGACTGTTCCAGGGACATATATTTGCCAGAGAATCCTCTGCATTCTTGGGACTTTTTAGGGTGTTTAAGGCAGTGGGATTTTGGATTTGATATGGTGATTTTGTGGGTCAACAAGTGATAATGGTGTGTGCTTGCTCTCCAAAAGAGTAGGATAGAGCTTGTGACCAGGAGATCCTGTTAATGAGGGAAGGCAACTGCATAGCTGCTCCTGCTTCAATTTGTTTTTTATGAAAGTATGTTTGTGTAAACTGCATAAATCTTAAGTGCACAGTTCAATGAGTTTTGACAAATATGTACACCCAGGTAACCGTCACCCAAATAAAGACACAGAACATTTTCTGAAACTTCCTTTGTGACCCATTTCACTGGGGTGCACCCCTCCCTACAGGTAGCCATTGCTCTGACTTAGAGCTCTGTAGATTAGTTTCACCTATTTTTAGACTTGGATTCATATAAATGGAATCATAACAGAACACCTTATTAGTTTTCTAGTTGCTGCTGTAACAAATTACCCCAAACTTAACTGACTAAAACAACAGAAATGTATTATTTTAATTTTTTTTGGTTAGGAGCCCAACAAGGTGTTTTCAGTGGCCAAAGTCGAAGTGTTGGGAGAGCGGGGTTCCTTTCTGCACTCTCCAGGGGAAAGCCATTTTCCATCTTCTCGAGATCACCTACATTCCTTGGCTTGTGGCCACCTTCTCCATCTTCAAAGCCAGCAACAGAGCATCTCTGACCATTCTTCCATAGTCACAACTCCCTCTGACCATCGTCAGGAAAGGTTCTCTGCTTTCAAGGACTCATGGAATCCAGAACTATCTCCCCATCTCAAGGTCCGTAACCTTCATCATAAGACGGCCTTTTTGCCATGTTATTACAGAGATTTGAACCTGGCCATCTTTGAGGGGCTGTCATTCCGCCTACCACAGCACTCTTGCAAGCATAATAGTCCTAAGATTCATCTATGTTGTTGTGTGTGTCAGTAGTTTGTTATTTCTACTGCTAAACAGTATTCTGGTATATGAATACATCACAGTTGTATGTCTATTCTTCTGTTGTGTTACCAGTGTTTGGCTATTATGAATAAAAAGTCATTCTTTTTTATTTCTCTTGGGAAAATGTGTAGAATTGCTAGATCACAGGATAGTGGCATATTTTACTTTTTCTGTGTTTATTAGTTATTCATATATCTTCTCTTGTGAGATGTGTGTTCTAGTATTTTGCCCATCTTTTGTTTTTACTAGGTTGCTTGTTTATTATTATTATTATTATTACTAGGGGCCTGGTGCATGAAATTCGTGCACTGGGGGGGGCAGTCCCTCAGCCCAGTCTGCCCCCTCTCACAGACTGGGAGCAGC
>NW_005370127.1:1081642-1087157 GCF_000412655.1 Myotis brandtii
CAACTTTCTTTAGGCATTTTCAAGATGTGTCTTTCATAGGATATGACATTTCTTTTTTTTTTATTCTCACCTGAGGATATGTTTCTATTGATTTTTAGAGAATGCAGACGAGAGACAAAAAGACAGAGAGAAACATCAATGTGAGAGGAACACTTTGATTGGTTGCCTTCTGCATGAGCTCTGACCTGGGCCCCGGCCAGGAAGGAGCCTACAACCTAGGTACATGCCCTTGGTTAGAATCAACCCGGACCCTGTGGTGGGCAGGCCGAGGTTCTATCCACTGAGCCAAACCGGCTAGGGCAGGATATGACATTTATTAACCCTCCAGCAGCAGTCCTTCATTTTTTTCCTCCAGGAGTGAGGTGGAAAAACCCTAGATCACCTTTTTGAATTCTTGTTACCCAAGTTACCAAGAACATTACCAGTGGCGTACAGGGAGCTTAGCCAATGAGCTGTCAGAAAAGGTGTTTCCTCTGCAGCTCACTCGCAGAGGCAGGACTGCTGGCAAGTCTAGGCTGGCACACCCCCTGTCTCTGGGCCTGCTCTAGCCTCCAATGCGGCTTGGGCAGGGCCCCCCTGGCTCTGATCAAGCCTCTGCACAGCTTGGGCAGGACCCCCTCCCCCCCGGCTCTGGTCAAGCCTCCACTGTGGCTTGGGCAGGGCCCCTGGCTCTGATCAAGCCTCTGCCGGGGCTTAGGCAGGGCCCCCGGCTCCTGATCAAGCCTTTGTTGCCTGCCCCCCAGGTGCCAAGGCCAGTAGGCCAGGAGTGGCAGGGAGTGTTCTAGGACCTAGGCCGCTCAGGGCCTATGCTGGTGTCTGCAGGCTCTGAGCTGCCTGGGTCTCTAGGATGTCCCCAGGACCTAGGCTGCTGGGGTATGCAAATTAACCTGCCACCTTTGTTGGGTTAATTTGCATACTCACTCCTGATTGGCTGGTGGGCATGGTTTGTGGGCATGGCCTGTCAGCGTAGCAGAGGTACGGTCAATTTGCATGTTTCTCTTTTATTAGATAGGATTATTATTATTAGTTTGTAGATGGTTTTTTTATGTCCTAAAAACAATCCTTTGTCAGATATATGTACCAGTATTGAAATATCTTCTTTTGGCCTATGGCTTGCCTTTTTAAAAAATGATATCTTTGATGAACAAAAGTTTTAAATTTTGATGAAGTCTGATTGCTCAATTTAAAAAAAGTGGTTAGTGAATGCCTTTTGTATCTTGTCTAAAAATTCTCTACATCAAAATCATGAGGATAGTCTCCCGTATTTTCTTTGTAGTTTTAGCTTTTATGTTTAGGTCTATGATTCATATCAATTAATTTTTATGTAGGGTATAGTAAGTGTTACTTAAATTTTCTTCTGTATATATATCTAGTTATTCCAGCATCACTTCTTGAAAAGACTTTTATTTACCGAATGAATTGCAGATACCTTCCTCATATATAAATTAATGAAATATATGTGTATCTATTTCCGAACTCATTCTGCTCTATTGGTCTATTGCCAGTCCTAGGCCAATACCACACTGTTTTAATAATTGTGAATTTATAGGAAATCATGAAATCAGGTAGTGTAAATATGCTTAAAGATGATTTTGACAACTGTAGCTCAATTTTGAGCTTATGTCACTGTTGTAGGTTGAATTGTGATCCCTCAAAATATGGTGAAGTTCTAACCTCTGGTACCTGTGAATGTGACCTTATTTGGATATAGGGTCTTTGCAGATGTAATCAAGTTAAGATGAGGTCATACTTACCTTTGGGTGGACCCTAATCCGACATGACTGAGGTCCTTTTAAAAAAATAAGAAGAGACATAGACAAATACACACATGGGAAAGACCATGCGAAGATGAAGGCAGACCCAAGTGCCCATCAGTAGGTAAGTGGATAAAAAAGCTGTGGTACAGTTACACAATGGATTACTACTCTGCTGCAAAAAGGAAGAAAAATGTACCCTTTGCAACCGCATGGAGGGACCTGGAGAGCATTATGCTAAGTGAAATAAGCCAGTCAGAGAAAGGCAAGTACCATATAATTCCACTCATATGTGGAATTTAATGAACAAACTGACCTTCCAAGCAAAATAGAGTCAAACTCATAGATAGAGAGCAGACAGATAGCTATGGGGGTGGGGGTAGGGGTTAGCAGAGGGACTGAGCAAAAAAGAACAAAAAGAGAGAGAGAGAGAACTCATGGACATGACAACAGTATGGTGATTTCAGGGGTGAAGGGAAATGGGTGGAGGTGGAAGAAGGCATAGAGAGGATAAAATAAAATTGGGGGAAAAAAAGATGAAGGCAGGGATCATCTACAAAGTGATGCATTTACAAGCCAAATAATGCCAAATTTGGCCACTAGACCATGAGAAGTTAGGAGAGAGACATGAAACAGATTCTCCCTCACAGCCTTCAGAAAGAACCAATCCTGCCCATATCTTGATTTTGGACTTCTAGCCTCCAGAACTGTTGTTTTAACTACCCAGTTTGTGGTACCTTGTATGGCAGCTCTAGAAAACAAATATGGTCACTGAAATATAACTCAAACTTGCTTAAGCAATAAAGAAGTACTGTCTTTTAAACTTACAAGTCCAGAGTTGAAGGGTTCCTGATGAGATTTATGTGAGGTGTTAGGTATTTGGATTAGGCCCAATTATAAGGGTTAGAACTGGCCCCCCTCCCAATAGTGGCTTACACAAAATGAACATTTCATGTACATGTTGGTATTCAGAATTTGCTGGTATGACGACTCCATGGCATCAGGGATCCAGGAGTCTTCTATCTTTGTGCTGCCATCTTCAGTACATGGCTGCCACCTCATGGTGTGAATCTAGCTTCATGTCTGCCTTCCATCCATCAGAGAGAAATAAGGGTGAAGGTGCCTGCCCCCCTTCTCTTAAGGACACATTCCAGAGGTTTGTATAGGATACGTCTGCTCAAAGCCTACTGTCCAGAATTTAGTCACATGAACACCCCTAACTGCAAGCGAGGCTGGGAAATATAATCGGTATTTCAGGAATCCATGTGCCTACCTATCCTATATAATAAAAGGGTAATATGCAAATTGACCCTAACGGCAGAATGACCAAAACGACCGCTCGACCAGTCACTATGAGGCGCACTGACCACTTTTGGTTTCTTTCCCTGGCCGGCAGGCTTTGATTGCCTGATGGTGAATGGGGAACTGGGGGTGGGTGGTGGAGGATGTGGGTGGCACCAGGCAAAGACCCCCACCCTGCCAGTCACCCCACACACAGAGGGTGACCCACAGCAGGGGAGGGTCCGGCAAGTGGGCGGAACGGCCGACCTCTTGGTTCCTTCCCCCAGCTAACATGCTCCGATTACCTGATGGTGAACGGGGAACTGGGGGGGGGGGGGTGGCAGGGAAATTCATGCATGGTGGGGGAGTCCCCTCAGCCCAGCCTGCATCCTCTACAATCTGGGACCCCTTGGACATCCCTCTCACAATCCTGGACTTCTGGCTCCTAATTGCTCACCTGCCTGCCTGCCTGGTTGCCCCTCACTGCCTCCCCCCCTGCCAGCCTAATTGCTGACAGTTTCTTCAACTGTCCCCCCTGCCAGCCTGGTCACCTCCACCTGCCCCCCTGCTGGCTTGGTCACCCCTCATGGCCCCCCTGCCGGCCTGGTCACCCCACGCAGCCTGCTGTTCAGTTGTTTTGTTGTCTTCACTAACCCCCCTGCGGGGCTGAGGGAACCCGGTGCCACCATCTTGTGGCTGTGGGTGCCGGCATCTTTGAGGGCATGGCAGTCAATTAGCATATTCCCTCCTTATTGGCTGTGGGTGCTGCCATCTTTGAGGGTGTGGCAATCAATTAGCATATTCCCTCCTTATTGGCTGTGGGCACCACCATCTTTGCGATGGCGTGAGGGTCAATTAGTATATTCCCTCTTTATTACATAGGATAGGAAGGGGAGATCAGATATTAGGAAACAACTGGAAGTTTCTTCTACAGGTTGTCTGTAGAGGAAGGCTAAAAGTCATAGACAATTGGCTGTAAGTGACTTGATGGGGAAAAATTTGGTCTAGAAATAAATATTTGAAAACTTTTAAATGTTAGCTACAATCACGAGAGGGGAGGAGATGGTCCGGCAAGAGTGTAGAGGAGAAAAGGTTGAGAGACCTGTAGGGAACCTCAGAGTTTAATTATACAGAGGAGGGATTCAACAAGGCCCTGAGAAGAAATGATGAGGCTATTAGATGGAGAATCAGGACAAGTGTTAAGGAGTGAGGGGTTAACAGTAAAAAGGAGGAAGATCTTTGGTCCTCTTGCTGATGACCCACTGAGCCGTCAAGAAAGGGCAAAGGGAAAATGCTGCTTTTGGGTGAAGCGGCAGCATGTTGTGTTGCTTTGCTTCAATCGGTGGTGTGACAAGGAAAAAAAAAAAGGAGGAAGAGACACCAGTTAAGATAAAGAACTAGTCTTTGCCCTGGCTGGTATGGCTCAGCTGGTTGGGCATCATTCCTAAGGGTTGCTAGTTTGATTCCCATTTGGGGCATATGCCCCAGTTTTGGGCTTGATCCCCAGTAGTGAACATGCAGGAGGCAGCCTATGATGTTTCACTCTCTCTCTCCCTCTCCCTTCCTCTCTAAATAAATAAATAAGTAATCTTAAAAAAAAAGAACTAGTTTTTAAAAAGGTAAGAAGTTGTGATTGTTCTGTTTCAAAATCATAAGCTACCTCGTCTTTTTCTGGAAGGAGACCTGTGTAACATATTTCTAGAACTTGAAATGTGTATAAATCCTAGTGTAAGGATGTTATGGTTCTGGGCTGGTGAAAGACACCGCTCCTACCCCTCCTCAGTGAGGGACAAGTTCACACCTGAACAGTGAGGGCAGTTATCTTTGTCACTATGTTCATATGGCTGTGGACTATTAGGAGGCTCTGGAATAGAAAATGGAACCCAGCCAGAAGACTCAAAGGATGAAGGGTGGAGAAACCAAGATGGCGGCATAGGTAAACACCTGAAATTGCTGCCTCGCACAACCACTTCAAAAATACAACTAAAAGACAAAACGGACATCATCCAGAACTACAGGAAGGCTGGATGAGTGGAAATTCTACAACTAGAAGGAAAGAGAAAAGCACACTGAGACCCAGAGGAGCTGCAGAAGTAAAGTGCAGAGGTACGGAGGCTCTAGCGCACTCGCGGAAAGGGGCTGGCACCTGAGGATGTGAGCTGGATGAGAAATTCTACAACTAGAAGGAAAGAGAAAAGCACACTGAGACCCAGAGGAGCTGCAGAAGTAAAGTGCAGAGGTACGGAGGAGGCAGCGCACTCGCGGAAAGGGGCTGGCACCTGAGGATGTGACTGTCTTTTTGAATCGGGAGGGAGTCACAAGCTCCCGACTGCTCTGAACTCCAGTTCTGGGAAGTCTCTGGGGACCCAGGACTCATACGGGGAGAAACTGGACTGTCTGGCAGCAGGCAGAACTCGGAACTTGAGGACGGCTTTCCCTCAGAGGTGCTGGCAGCAATTACCGGGACACTGAGACGCGGG
>NW_005370127.1:1088790-1093587 GCF_000412655.1 Myotis brandtii
TAGGGAGGAGGACGGGGGGGGGGGTAGGGGCAGGGGGTGGGGGGGGAACTGGGTGGAGGAGAGCTATGGGGTGGGGGGAAAGAGGAACAACTGTAATAATCTGAACAATAAAGATTTAATTTTAAAAAAAAGGATGAAGGGTTTGACTTTGCTTTTTGTTTGGTTCTAAGGAAGGAATCAAGATGAACGCAGAAGTGGACTCACATGTGTGCACTAAGAGATAGGTTACAGGCTGGCTGTAGTATTGTTTGTGCTAGAGAAAGATTGGAAACAACCTAAGTGTCCATCAATGGAAGAATGGATAATTAAACTGTGCTATTGTCATTCAATGGAATTCTACTTGGCAGATGAAATGAATAAACTAGATACGTATGTATCAACATATGTGAAAACAATGTTGACTGAAAACAAAGCATATTGCAACATGAAAGTAGTTATGTAAATAGTATACATTTTATGTAAACATATAGATACTAGAGGCCCAGTGCACGAAATTCGTGCACAGGTAGGGTCCCTAGGCCTGGCTGGTGATCAGGACCAATCAAGGCCTTCCGGCTGCTGGCCAGGGACTTCCTTCCAGCTGCCAGCTGGGGCCTCCTTTCTCCGGCCTGCCCGCTGCCAGCTGGACCCTTCCTTTGTTCCATGCTGCCTCCTGGTGGTCAGCACACTCATGGCAAGCAATCGAACTCCTGCTCGAACTCCCAAGGGGACACTTTGCATATTAGTCTTTTATATATATAGACTAGAGGCCCGTTGCATGAAGATTCGTGCAATAGGCCTTCTTTCCCCTGGCTGCCAGCACCAGTTTTCCTCTGGCACCCGGGACCCAGACCTTCACTCTGGCTACCGCCTTCCATCTTCGCTCTGGACACAGTCTTCGCTGTGGCTGCAGCCTTCAGTCTTTGCTCCTTGCTCCAGCCGGAGTCTTCAGTCTCCAGCCAGAGCTGCTCCTATAGCTCCTTCCACCCCCCACCCTCCCCCTCATAGCTTGATTGCTGCTTCGCCTGCAGACCTTGCCGATGGCCTCCTGGGTCCCGGGGGGCCGCCTTGCCTGCAGCCTGGCTTTCCGGCGGCTCCTGGGGTCGCACACTGGGGCCTGGATGGTGGCTCCCGGTGTCCTGCCCTGCCTGCAGTATGCAAATTAGCAGCGATCTTTGTTGGCAGTTAATTTGCATATCGCGCTGATCAGCCAATGGCGATGGTAGCGAAGGTATGGTTAATTACCATGTTTGTCTATTATTAGATAGGATAGTTTAGGTATAAAAACATGAACTAATAGGGTACTGATTGCCTCTGAGGAGGGAGGAAGGGAGGGAGGCAAGACTGGGAAATACAGATAAGAGGGTTTCAACTTTATCTGTATTATTCTAATTTCTCTTATTAAGAAATTAGAGGCCCGGTGCACGACATTCGTGCAGGGGGGGCCCTCAGCCCAGCCTGCACCCTCTTGCAGTCCGGGATGCCTCGGGGGATGTCCGACGGCTGGCGGGGAGCGGGCCTAAGCTGGCAATCGGACATTTCCTGAGGGGTCCTTAGTGCTGCCGCCACTGCTGCTGTGCTCACCAGCCTTGAGCCTGGCTTCTGGCTGAGCAGCGCACCCCCTGTGGGAGCACACTGACCACCAGGGGTCAGCTCCTTCATTGAGCGTCTGCCCCCTGGTGGTCAGTGTGCATCATAGCAACCAGTAGTTCCGTCGTTTGGTCGATTTGCATATTAGGGTTTTATTATATAGGATATTTGAAACATGAAGAGGTGGTCAATTTAATTACTTTTTAGGTAAATGTAAATTAAAGCCACAGAAAAAAGGAAAAAATTGCAGTAAGATACCAGTATACACTCACCAGAATGGTTAAAATTAACATGTCTAACAATATCATATGTTGACACAAATATGGAGCAATTGGAATTCCTATACATTGCTGGGAGTGTAGATTCATTTAACAGTCTGGAAAATAGTATCTTTGAAAGATAAGCACATGTCTCTCCTGTGATTCTGAAATTTCCCTCCTAGGTATAAACCCAAGGGAAGTGAGTATTGATGTGCACCAAAAGAAATGTACAAGGATGTTCACAGCAGCTTTCTATTAGTCAATGACTAGAAATAACTAAGGCAATTTGGTTATTCCACTTCTAGATGTATATCCTAGAGGCTCTTAATCATGTACACAAGGAGACAAGTGCAAGAATACTCACTGCAGCACTATTCAAGTAAGACCAGCCCACCAGTTAGCAGCAACCAAACAACTTAAATGTCCACCAGCAGGAGGATGGATTAGTACTGCAACAACACCCATGCATTGACATTACGTTAAGCAAAAGAAGCCAGATATAAAAAAAATGAATACACTATGATTTTGTTTAAGGAGTTTTAGAATTGGCAAACTAATAATCCTTGGGTTAACTATCATAGGAGTTACTTATGGGGGCCCACTGACTGGAAAATGGCATCCGGACTCTTCTAGGGTGAGAATAAAATACTATATCTTCATCTGGATGGTAATTACACAGGTAAACATTTACCAAACTTACACTCAAATTTTGCATACTTTGTTGTATGTAAATTATACCTCAAAAAATATCCGAAGCAAAAATAAAATGTTAACATGTGTTCATTCTCAGTGGTGGCTACACAGAGTGCTATGACCTAATTCTCTATATTTTTCTATATATTAAAATTATAATTAGGAAAGAAGAGAGCAGTAGTCTTCCATAACCAGAGTAACACCCATGCTAGAGGTGATACTTTGAGTTGGGGCCCCTCAATGCTTGGGTGGGTTCCCGTACAATGGGGTGCAGATGACAACAGCCAGCCAACCTGAGAAGAGGTTACCTTCATTGTCACTGTCTCGGTAAACTGAATGGCTGCTGTAAACTGGAGCTGTTTTGTAGGCTGTTCTGAAGATCAGCTTGGCTGATTCTTCAGCTGACAGGGATGCAAGAGCTGGGCTGGGTTGTCCACCACCCTGTACCCTGCCCCCACCCAGGAGGGAGAGCTGCATTTGGAAAGCAGTTCCTTGGTCTCAGCTGCCCAACTGGTTGCTGCTCTGCTAGCCCAGGGCATCACCAGTGGGAAAGAGGAAAAAAAAAATTAAAAAGGGAGGTGGGAAAAAGGAAAAAATAAAAGAGGTGAAATGAAAGATGCATATGCCTTGCCTTGCTGCTTTAAGGACCTGGATTATCTACTTCAGTATTTGGAGCCTCTTCCTCCTGTCTGCTCAGTTCTCCACCTTACCCTGTGGAGGAAGTGCGGGTGTGGTGAAGCCCAAAGCAGCTCTGAAACCAGATAGGGCTGCCCTGCCATCAGCTCCTGACTAGCTGGCTACTTAACCTCTCTGCGCCTCACCTGTGAAACAGAAGCAGTAATTCTGCCTCTCAGGGTTGCTCTGGGGCTGAAAATGGTGCATGCCAGACCTGACCTTGGGGGCCCTTGATAACCAGGATAAGACCCCTTGTTTCTCCCTGAAGCCAGCTTTGTGAGTCCGAAACCCTGGCAAGGTCTCCCAGTAGAAGTTTTAGCAATGATGACAGTTGAGTGCTTGACATGTGGCTAGTTGGACTGAGAGACTCCATTTTTTCATTTTATTCTATTTTAATTGCTTTACATTTAAATAGCCAGCTGGGTCAGTGGCTACTCCATTGGGCAGCACAAGAGGAGTCATTCACAGTCACAACTGGTGCCCTGCCAGGAGACTGGGCAGGGTGGCCCATTAGTGTGGACTCAGAGGGGCCCAGGTATTCCCTGCACCTAAGAAGCCATTTCTTCCGCCCAACGAGCTACTCCAGAATGAAGTCGGGGGACTGTAGTCAGGCTCCGGCTCAGCTGGGAGCAGTCAAGGTTGGTAAACCGTGGACTCCCCTGACTTCTGTCTCTCTTTCCTCCCACACTTGCCACCCACAAGACTTTTTAAATTTTAAATGTTTCTATTGAATTCAGAGAGGAAGGGAGAGGGAGAGATAGAAACATCAATGATGAGAGAGAATCATTGATTGTCTGTCTCCCGCAGGCCCCAGTAATCAAGTCTGAAACCGGACATGTGTCCCCACCAGGAATCTAACCGCAACCTCCTGGTTCATAGGTCCTGGCTCAACCATTGAGCCACACCGGCTGGGCCCACAACTCTTTTTATTTTTATCTATTGATTTGAGAGAAAGAGAAAAACATCTATCTGTTGTTCCCTCTATTCATGCGTTCATTGGTTGCCTCTTGTATGTGCCCCACGGGGATGGAACTGCGGCAACCCTGGCACATTGGGACCCCGCTTGAAGTAACTGAGCTACCCCGCCAGGGCTCCACCCACAACTCTTAAGTCCCTCGGAGAAGTTGGGTGGGGACGCGTGGGAGACACCCCCTGGGTCTCTCCTCTCAGCCGTTCAGCTACTTTACTCTTCACAGCAAACCCTGGAGGCTCGGCGTTTTCATTTCACAGATGAGGGAACTGAGGCTCCAGTAGGTTCCGGGCACAGGGCAGGGCGGGAAGCAGCGGAGCTCCAGCCGAAAGTAGAACTTTTTGGGGTTCTGGTGACGTCAAAGGCTTCTTCGTGGGTCGGGTTGTCAGGGTGCGCGGGGAAAACGGCGGGTAAATATTTGGGGCTGTAACCTGGGCTCCAGCCAGTCCTAGTCACTGCGGTTCCCGGGCGGCGCGTGGCGAGGGCGGTGTCTGGGGACTAGGGCATCAAGGGCGCGTGCGGACCGGACCGTACCGTACTGGAAGCAGCAAGGAGCGATAAGTAGAGCCGGAGCAGAGCGGGGAGCAGAGCGACAAGCAGAGCGGGAGCGCGCGCCGAGCCCCCGGCTGC
>NW_005370127.1:1094399-1123723 GCF_000412655.1 Myotis brandtii
CGACGCGGTGCTGGCTGACTTCGCGTCGCCCTTCCACGAGCGCCACTTCCACTACGAGGAGCACCTGGAGCGCATGAAGCGGCGGAGCAGCGCCAGCGTCAGCGACAGCAGCGGCTTCAGCGACTCCGAGAGTAAGTGCGCCCCACAAGAACGGTGCCCCGCGCCCCGAGGCTCTCGCCCGGTCCGTGCAGGAGCGCTGGGCGCGGCCTCAGTTTGCCTATCTGTAGTCGGAGGGGTGGAGCCCAGCGAGGTGACCCTACCGCTCAGGGCAGTCCCCAGGGCACCGGGAGAGCGGAGTCGCGGGGCGGTCGCCCAGCGGGGGCAAGAACCCGGGGGAGGCTCTGGAGGGCCAGTGGGTCTCCCTGCGGCCGGCAGGTGTCACGGGCTGGAGGGTTTCCTGAAGCAGCTGGTCCGGCCTCAGCCAGACGGGACTCCTGGGACCCGAGTCTTTCCACAGTTCCCTCGCCTCCTCTCCTTCCCCCTCCTCCCCTCTCAGCAATAACTTTTCAGAGGACGTGGAGCAAGTGGCACAGGAATGGGGGTGGGAGGGGACGTGGGAGGGCACAATGCTGAAACATTTGTGAAACCAGAAAAGTTTCATAAACGGCTGCTCTTGGGAATTTTTGAAATAACTTCTTGCACTTTCTTTTGGCCCCGCGCTCCCCGACTGGCTGCTCCATTACAGACAGTTTTGAAAGAATCCCTGGCACTGCTGGGTTCAAGTGTTTTAGGAAGTGACCCCTCCTTCAGGCAGGCCCCTGGGGGAGTGCTGGCTTTGACTCCCCGCTCAGACTGGACAGGGAGATGCTCCCTGGGGACTCCCAGGGTCTCTCTCTGTCCTAAACAGCCTCAAGAGACACAGCTTTCTTCAGGAACCCAGATGTCCTGTAAGGATTATGGATGTCTGCTTAGGTGTCAAGCAGCACATTGGGTGACTTTTCAGTATTACATGCTTGCCGGTTTCAAATTACTTATTTTTCAAAGTGAATTTGAAGCAATTCTGGGTTATTCTCGAGACTACAGCACATTGGGTGACTTTTCAGTATAACATGCTTGCCGGTTTCAAATTACTTAAGAAATTTGAAGTGAATTTGAAGCAATTCTGGGTTATTCTCGAGACTTCACTCCCTAGATGGCTACAGGCATGAATGGCACTCTCTTTGCTGCCCTGGACTCTGGAAGTGCAAGCAATGACCTTTCCTTGTAATTCTCTTCTTTTGAAATCCAAAGTTCTTCCTTGTCAGAGGGCAAAGGTTCAGTCCTAGACTTAAACATGAGCTGCCTCCTGAGAAGGGATAAAGGGCACGCACCACCCTTCAGAGTTTGAGTCAGAAACCCGAGTTCCAGCTGACTTTCTTTTGGCTGCCTTGCCCAAGGGTTAGATCTAATTGCAGCTTTGAGGTGAAAGGGAATGGAATAGTGTGCTGTTAATTTTCCATTTTGTATTTTTGGACTTTGTGGCTAATGACCAGACCGCTTATATTTAATTTCAAAGGGAAGTCTAAAAACTTTTGAAATGTGTCTCACTATCTGTGGCCAAACTGAAATACATCTCCTTCTACTGGGGCATGGAGCAAGTTATTCATTGAGAACAAATTCTCTCCCCCACAGGAAAGAAAGCTGGGGCAGCCTGTCCAGTGCTGGTCTATTGCAAAGAACAGCTCCTTTCTAAACCACAGCCACACTTGGCTGGAGTATGGTCTGAGCGCGCCCATTCATGGGTGATTGCAGCTCCCTCTGGGTAGGGTTTCAGAGCTGGGATCTGCTTTCAGGGGCCTCAAAGAGAAGGTACTTGAAACACATTCCGAACGGTTTTCGGGGGATGTGTGAAATAATCTGTATTGTTCTTAGGGTATGTGTGTCTATTTCGTTTTCTGCTTTTGTTGTTAACTGTTGAACTAAACTGTAGTTTGGTGTTTAGAGAAGTAACGGGGAGGGTATAAAGAAGGCTCCAGTGACATCAGTCTTTTCAACTAATGTGTAGTTTGTCCCCCATATGACTGCTTAGAACTAGTCTTGACAGAAGCGGTGTGTATCTAAATAGTAATTTCTTAAGGAAGCATAATATGTATATCTTAATTGCCACCAAGAATTGCGTACAGGCATATGTTTTAATCATTTGTCTGTTTAATGCTTTCCTGTGGAAGAGAATGTTTGAGAGAGGTAGACCTGCTGAATTCAGTCCACCAAAAGGGAGACACACCAAGATAAGATAATAAGAGAAGGTCACATTTGCCAAGCCCTGACTATGATTACTATTAGTACTTATTAGCTCTTACTATTAGTGGTCTCTTTGCTGTGCTTTAAATGTGTTATCTCATATGATCGCTACCACAGTTCTATAAGGTAGACACTGTTATTTGTATTTTTCTGATAAAACATCAGAACCACATGGGCTCTCTCTCTCTAAGGCCTTGCTCTTCAGGGTGGATTGTTGGCTGGAATGGGAGCCAAGTCCTCAGGAATAGATATGAAGTCCCATTGGACCCAGATCATGTGCCTGTTTAGCAGTGGTGGTTGTGTGTGAAGGTGTATCTTTCAAGTGGTCGTCTGCTGGGGCAGTGGAGCCCAGGCTGAGCACCGTCAGCCCTGGGCGATGAGTGGGCTTCAGTTTCTCTGGCTGTAAGGTTGAACTGATGCTGTTTAATTAGTGCAATTAGAAATATCCATAAGCCCATAATTAGGAAGAAATACTTGCTCTTTAAAAAATAGAGCCCATAATTAGGAAGAAATACTTGCTCTTTTTAAAAAAAATATATTTTTATTGATCTCAGAGAGGAAGAGAGGGAGAGAGAGATGGAAACATCAATGATGAGAGAGAATCATTGATCAGTTGCCTCCTGCACCCCCCATTGGGGACAGAACCCATAGTGTGGGCATGTGCCCTGACCAGGAATTGAATCGTGACCTCCTGGTTCATAGGTTGATGGTCAACCACTGAACCACACCGGCCAGGTGCATTTCTGGGTTTTTTTCCAAGAACCCTTCCTTTTCTCACTAGGTTACTTGCATCCAAAAGAGAAAGATAGACATTTCTTCTTCCACCCAAAGAAGCAAGTTACTTAGACAGGAAAGAATAACGGATATTTAATAAGGAAATACTCCTTCATGTTCCCACTTAGGGAGTCCTAAGACATGAAGAGGACCAAAATAACAATTGCAAGATAACTTCACCTTATGGGTGGCATTCAAATGGGGGTGATCAAAATAGGCTTGTTCCTTTCTCCTACTTGGATTCTGACAGATAATTTCAGGCACCTTCTTGGGAGTAGTTTAACTTCAGCAGTAAACAGGCAGTGTAGTTAGGAGCTAGGGCAGTGTGGTTCAAACTTGATCATCAGACATGCTGCAGGAGATGTAAACATCTTTGGTTTAAACTTATTCTTCAAACTATATTGTTTTCTCAATATTTCTAAAACTATTTCCAAAAATAGTGAGAAAACAACATAGTTTGAAAAATAACTTTAAGCCAAATGTGTTTAAGGTCTGAAGTTTACTGTGTATGCTAGGGCTATTATGATATTGTAGGGCCATTTTAGGGGAAAAGCAACTGGCTTCCTTAGCATGTGTAAGACATAGAATGTTTGAATGTCTTTGCCTAGACCAGTGGTCGGCAAACTGCGGCCCCTTGAGTGTGGCTCTTCCACAAAATACCACCTGCGGGCGCGCACGTACAGTGCGATTGAAACTTCGTGGCCACACTCAAGGGGCCAAAGAGCCGCATGTGGCTCGCGAGCCGTAGTTTGCCGACCACTGGCCTAGACTATTCCAGCTTGGCCCTGGGAGAGGGGACCTTATGGACCCTGGGTGCCAGCATGATGGGAAGCATATTGGCTGATCAGACATAGGAGCCACTGAGACTAGAACCTGAACGTGTTCAAACCGTGGGAAAACGGGGAGTTAGGAGCCCTCTGGTTGCCCTAGTACTGCGTTAGGAATTCTGGGTGGGTCACAGGTCTCACTCTGAAGGCCACCTGGAGAGGTGTCTGGAGGCAGGAGCAGTCCCAGAAGGAAAGCTGAGACGACAGCAGTGAAACTGAGGAAGGGGCTCTTTCTTATTCTACCCCACTTTCAGGGAGGCTGTCAGAACTTAGACTTTTGAGGGGAGATTCACCCCCCCCCCCATTCCCTGTGGCAAAAGGGAAACAGGTCCAAGGCTTTCTTTTTCTCAGTTGATTACTATGGTTTGCTTGCCTTAAACGTGTGGGATTGTTCTATATTTACAGGAGCTCTGGCCAAGGTTCACTGTCTGTGGTTTTACTTCCCGCTGGACTAGCGCATGTTGGTGCTAACCCTAAATTACCTTTCTCCCCACCCCTAAACTAAAAAAGCACATCTACCTTTTAAACAAGCCTCTGCTTTTGCAGCCGTGTTTCCCAAGCTCTGTTAGTGATTCTAAAGTTAGATGTTTGTATGTTTAATATGCTTACATTTCTTCTAACGGTGTCTTACAAAACTTGGTCCCTGAATTTGAGGTTCCTGGCTTCAGCACACGAAGTTGACTTGACAAGGATGTTTTATGGGGCTTTGGGTTGCGTGTGAGATGGGCTTTAGAGCTGATTGAAGTAGATGTAAGGCTTTAAAATATCTATTATTGACACCTGCCAAGGTTCCTCAAATCATCACTGTTACGTGTCCCTCAAGCCCCTATTAATAGCACCTGATACCCGGGTGGGGCAATAATACATTAATAATGTATATTAATAATGCACATTGTTGTCATTTCATTAGACTAAGTGGCCATTATTTTGCAAGGAGTAGAGTCCCAGGGGAATGACAAGAACAGGAAGCCAGGCTTTGCTTACCTTTTAATTTACCACAACGCTTAGCATGAGATGTTGTTCATTGCAGGTGCTTAATAAAAGTCTATAATATGAAATTTTATTGGACAAAGGGTACAGAGAGGTCAAGCGTTTGAGGTTCTTTTGTGTTGGTGGTTTGGTCTTGGGAGGTTTGTCCTAGGGCACCTCTAAAGAGAAACTTCTCCTAAGGACTTTGCTACTATCTGAAGAAGAGGAGCAAGCCTGGGCCCCAAATCTTGATTCTTACTATTCTCTGTGGTGACCTTTCCTGTCCTGGGTGTTCCATCCTCCATTTTGCCAGGAACTTGAGAATAAATCATGAAAACCATGGGTATCATACATGGAGCACCTCAGTTATTCCCCTTTTGCAAAAGAAACTAAGGCTCAGAGGTGAAGTGACCTGCACAGGCCACACAGCCTTCACGGCCTCTCTCCCACACATCTCCAAGGCGGCAGCTTCTGCTGGGCCCACCGTATCTTTGGGGCTCCTGAGGTTGTCCTTTGCATCTTTTTCATGAATAACATTTGTAGAATAATCCCACAGGGTGGGACTGAACTGTGGGAAGTTTTGGCTAAAGGATGCTGGGTTTCATTTCCTTTTGCTAGGTGAACATTTTGGAGTCTGGAGTCAAGTTTGGCGCAGATTGTGCATAGGACTTACAGAAAGAGAGAAGGCATCAAGGTGTATCAATGAGCCAGAATATGAGCTAATGTGTGTGTGTGTGTTTTCCTCCCAAAGGATGGGTATATGGTGATGTAAAATAGCTGGAGAATTGGAGCAGAATAGAGATGAAGTCTAAGGTCCTGGCAAGGGCCTATGGTTCAGGGTGGGGTGGAGTAAGGTGTGGTGGAGAAACTGGCTCTCCACGGCCAACTGTCTGTGGGAGATAGAGAGCAGAGGTGTGGCCACTGAGATCCGGGCCAGCGAGTCTCTGGGCTTGGCACTCTGGACCAGGGATGGGGGTGAGATAATGCGCCAAAGGCCTAGTGTTCCTTCTGGCTCCGGAGTCTGGGCGCGAGGCCTCCTCCCCAGGGCCCTCTGTGGTTTTCCTGCCGCTATGACTTGCCTCATCTTTCTCCCATAACTTTGTGGGCTTCTCCTGACTATGGCCTGGTGACAAATAGTAACACTCTGCTGTAGGTCTGCAGTGGACACAGCCACTTTGCTGTATGCTGGGAAAAGGCTTTCCCTTGAGGAAACCCAGGCTGCTCTAGAGATGGGCTTAGCTGACAAGGCAAACAGAAGGCACTTGCCAAGTTGAGTCCCACTGAGTCCAAGGGTCCTAAGAAGTGTTAACAGGGGTGCCCCAGAAAAGTGTCCCGTGATCAAGTGAACTTGGGAAACAGGACTTTCTTTATCACAAGACTTCTCAGGGATGTTCAAGTGGAAATGCACAATGGGAATCTCCAAGGATGCTCAGTGCGCCCCAAACTTAGTTGATTACACAGTTCTCTCTCTCTCTCTTTTTTTTTAAAGGACCAGTATTCTGAGGAATATGTTTTTGGGGAAATGTGAGAGGTTCACCATTTGGATCTCAGTAGGTGTTCATCATCAAAACCCTGAAAAATGATGTGGTCCTTTCAGGTGATGTGAGCTGAACCTTTGAAGGTTGAAAACTTTGAGGGTTGGGCGTGTTTGAAAAAGTGGACAAGATGGGTGTGTGGGCCAGGAAGACAAGATGGTGCCCCCCCCCAAGCCCCCACAACCCCCTGCAGAATAGCAGGGGAGGCAAGGGAGCCAGGTGAGGTGTCTGAGAGCTTGTAGCAGCCTTTAGGATGCTGGGTTTCATTTCCTTTTGCTAGGTGAACATTTTGGAGTCTGGAGTCAAGTTTGGCGCAGATTGTGCATAGGACTTACAGAAAGAGAGAAGGCATCAAGGTGTATCAATGAGCCAGAATATGAGCTAATGTGTGTGTGTGTGTTTTCCTCCCAAAGGATGGGTATATGGTGATGTAAAATAGCTGGAGAATTGGAGCAGAATAGAGATGAAGTCTAAGGTCCTGGCAAGGGCCTATGGTTCAGGGTGGGGTGGAGTAAGGTGTGGTGGAGAAACTGGCTCTCCACGGCCAACTGTCTGTGGGAGATAGAGAGCAGAGGTGTGGCCACTGAGATCCGGGCCAACGAGTCTCTGGGCTTGGGACTCTGGACCAGGCAGGGATGGGGGTGAGATAATGCGCCAAAGGCCTAGTGGCGAGTCTCTGGGCTTGGCACTCTGGACCAGGGATGGGGGTGAGATAATGCGCCAAAGGCCTAGTGTTCCTTCTGGCTCCGGAGTCTGGGCGCGAGGCCTCCTCCCCAGGGCCCTCTGTGGTTTTCCTGCCGCTATGACTTGCCTCATCTTTCTCCCATAACTTTGTGGGCTTCTCCTGACTATGGCCTGGTGACAAATAGTAACACTCTGCTGTAGGTCTGCAGTGGACACAGCCACTTTGCTGTATGCTGGGAAAAGGCTTTCCCTTGAGGAAACCCAGGCTGCTCTAGAGATGGGCTTAGCTGACAAGGCAAACAGAAGGCACTTGCCAAGTTGAGTCCCACTGAGTCCAAGGGTCCTAAGAAGTGTTAACAGGGGTGCCCCAGAAAAGTGTCCCGTGATCAAGTGAACTTGGGAAACAGGACTTTCTTTATCACAAGACTTCTCAGGGATGTTCAAGTGGAAATGCACAATGGGAATCTCCAAGGATGCTCAGTGCGCTCCAAACTTAGTTGATTACACAGTTCTCTCTCTCTCGCTCTCTTTTTTTAAAGGACCAGTATTCTGAGGAATATGTTTTTGGGGAAATGTGAGAGGTTCACCATTTGGATCTCAGTAGGTGTTCATCATCAAAACCCTGAAAAATGATGTGGTCCTTTCAGGTGATGTGAGCTGGACCTTTGAAGGTCAAAAACTTTGAGGGTTGGGGGTGTTTGAAAAAGTGGACAAGATGGGTGTGTGGGCCAGGAAGACAAGATGGTGCCCCCCCCCAGCCCCCACAACCCCCTGCAGAATAGCAGGGGAGGCAAGGGAGCCAGGTGAGGTGTCTGAGAGCTTGTAGCAGCCTTTAGGGGTGAAGATAAATTCTCTTGGGACCAGAAACCTTTGCTTCTGAAAACCCTTTTTATTCTGGGCACATCTTTTGTAACTTAGTCGTGTTCATTTTGTGTTAAGGGGACCGAAGAAGGATGTGTTTGCCTCCTCCTGACCTGGAGGTAATTGGAGAATTCTTATGGAGGAGTGGGGGCTGGCCAGGCCCTCATGATTCGGCTTCCCTCTCTCACCTGAAGAGTATTTCCAGATCATCTCCGCTATAGTCGTGGCTGGCTTTGTGTTTTGTTTTAACCAGGAAGACTGTTCCTTTGTGACCTCATTGGCCACATCCTGCTTCCGCTGTCTGCTCTGCCTTTGAGCCCTTTGAGTTGGTGCAGCTCAGCCAGCAGCTCCTCTCTGTCACGGCCCCATGGCTGGGCTGGCTGTGAGTTGGTTTCCTCTCCCTTGGCAGGATTTAGAGAAATAGAATCTCAGAACTTGAGAGTGGGAAAGGACTTTAAGGATTATTTAGTCCATTTTCCCATTTTATTGATGGGTAAGCTGAGGCCCAGAGATACTGTCTTGCTCAAGGGCACCCAAGTAGCTGAACAGTTTCCTTGACTCCCAGTGCAGCCCTGCTTCTGTGACTTTGCCTTGCTGTCGCTCTGGTCTTTGGGGGTATGACAATAGAGGGAACCATGAAATCACTCAAAGTGTCTGTAACAGACAAGCTACCGGAGGAGAAATCTTTATCGTTGACCCTCTAGCTTAACTCCAGAGTGTAAGCTCTCAGGAAAATCATGACAAAGATTCTCTCTTGAACAGGCAGGGAAAATTATTAAGTCATGGGATCCAACCTTGTGTTTATATTTTAGAGGGCTCAGAGGGCAGAAAATAAATTTTTTAGAAAAGATGATTCCTTATGTCTAAGATCCCAAATCATCCTGGTGTTGGTCAGGCACCTGGGCAGTGGGCTCCTCTGTGTTGCAAGGAGGCCAGTGTGGTTATGGTGACTCCATCACACCTGACCTTTTTCAGGGCAGCAAGGGCTTTTGGTGCGTGTGACTAGACACACACACACACACACACACACACACACATGTGTAAATTTTCTCTCCTATTTCAAATCATTTTGGGGGCATACATATAATATCTGGAAGTCATCCCGTTTTGTTTACTAGAAATTTGTATCTTTTGCTCCTTTTGGTGATAAACTGTTGATTATAGACTGAAGACCATTCCTAATGAGTTATGTTTTCTTTCCTAAAAGGTGCAGATTCATTTTACAGAAACAGCTTCAGCTTCAGTGATGAAAAACTGAATTCTCCAACAGACTCCACCCCAGCTCTGCTCTCTCCCGCCGTCACTCCTCGGAAAGGTGAGTTCATTAGTTGGAGCCGGTTTTTTTGCTTCCTTATTCCCTTCCTCTTCTCAGTCTCTTCTCTCTTCCCCCTGATCCTTAACCAATCTTTCCCAAAGGCAAAACAAACAGATGACTAATCTCTTAGTATAGTATAGTGTAAAGTGGAATTTATTATTTTTCAGGATTTTGATCAGTGTGGAAGTGAAATCAGATAACACGGTGGGGGTGGCATGGGGTCACAAAAAAACCCCCCAAATTCACAGGGAGAAAGAAAGCTAGTAGATGCCACACAGTGCTCTGCTCTCTCTCAGGAGGTGTCCTTGAGACTGTGCGAGGACAGTGCTCTCCCTGACTGGTGGGTTCCAGAGTTTAAAACTCAGCGGTTAGACTTTGCAGAAAGTAGGAGTCTTTTTATTGCATTAACTATTTAACCAATGATTTCAGATGACCAATTTAGCAATTAAATGGGGTCATCATTATGAGACAAGAGATGATCTAACACGATTCTAAATAGCAGCTCCAGCCCGTCTCTGCTGTGGTATGAGTAGCCCTGGAAGCTTTAAAGATGCGCGAGCGGCTTCTTATTTTTTGGAGCTAGTAAGTGTCTCCAGCTAGAGAGCCAAATGTTCTGTTACAGTGAACAAGGGCCCTTTTGAAAACAAAAGGAGTTTTTTACTCCCTTAAGAAACATTATACTTGCTGAAAATAGTTGCAGAATGCAATAAAAATAGAACGTGGTTGAAGAGAAATATGAAGATCCCATCACTTTTCTCACTCTGGCATTAAGGCGGAATTCTCTCTTTCAAAGGAGCCGTTTTAAAACTCTCTCAGGATAGCAATATTAGCAGCCTCCAGGGACTCCGCCATTGTCCTGCCCTCCGTCTGTAACAGGTCTGTTGAATTCAGACAGACAGAGCAGTCTAGAAAGTGGCTTAAAACATGTCCAGATCTGCTACCTGATCCTCAAGAGGTAGGAATTAGAGGGGAACAGAGCCCTACTGGCAAATTGACTATATAAACTAAAAACAAAGAGCCATTTGTAGCCAGCAGGGGTTAATTAATACATATATCCAGTAATGCATTTCAGAGAAGGCATGAATGATGAATTCTACACAAAAAAGTAAGATATACAGAAAAAGTATGTATCAGGATACAGAGGAAACAAGATCAAGAGAAGGACTCGTTACCTCTTCCTGGCACCTGGATGGGATAAGAGAAGCCTCATGTCCCCTTCCCTGTACCACTTTGACAAGGACCAGTGGCTCCTCATTCATTTCATACTGGAGGGACTCTGAGGGCCCAAGGTGACAGTACAAGCAAGAAAGTGTCAGAGAGAGAAAGTGCAGCAGGAATTAGGGGATCTGGGTGTCCATTCTGCACAGGGCCATGCTTACTGAATTTTTTTTTTTTCTTACTGAATATTTTTGACTGGTAACTCAAATGCTACACAATTAAAAAAGGAAAACCTTTTATCTTTCTTCCTTGCTCCTTACACCCCCCTTCCTTATTACCCCCTAAGCTTTTAAGGCCTCGAAGGGAGGTGGTTCTTCCAGGTTGTTGGGGTCCGGGTAGGGGAGGGGGATAAAAGAAACATTTAGGCTACTCTTCAGAATGCGGTTCTGAGTTGACTGTAAGTAAACTCTGGAGCAGACACTGGGGTTGGTACAGGACACTCTTCACTAACATCTCTGAAGATAGATGCAAAACAGGGTCAAATAATAGTAGAAAAGGTGGGAGTCATCAGCTGTCTCTGATATGGGGAAACTGAACTCCAACTATTGTTTTTCAGCCAAACTAGGAGACACGAAAGAGCTAGAAGACTTTATTGCTGATCTTGACAGAACATTAGCAAGTGAGTACATGCCTGGTATTAAAAAATCAAACGGAAAACTAACCGACACCTCTGATAAAGTGCTGTAAAGTTTACCAACTTGCCTGGGGCAGGAAGTTACACCATAAGGCTTCTTTAGGTTCCAATACAGGACCCATGTGGCTCAGAAAGAAATTAGGAGGATCAGCTTGCCTTAAAGTAGACCGAGCAACTTTTCAAACAGCGAGACTAGGCCACCAGCAAACAATGGTATTTTGTTTGAGAAATGGAGAGTAAAAGTAGTATAGTCATTAGAGCAAGATTGGAGCTTTACCATCATCATGGTCTGCCAGGCTTTTCAGAGAAGAAATGAGCTGATTGGCTATGCAGGCATTATGCTGACAAGCCAGAGGGTTCCATCCCATAGCCAGGGAAATTCCCAGGTTTGATCCAGGGGCTTGGTGAGGTCTGACTTCCAAAGGGTTGGGTCCTGAGAGAGAATTAGCTGGGGAGACCCTGTAACCAAAGATCCATGCTAGTTACAAAAAGACCTACATTAAGTAGGCGATACCTTATTTCCCATTTGGCCATTACACAATGATACCCCATTTAGTGCAACCAAAAATGTTGAAAAATGGAGATATCTGATCATAATTGCACACTCTGTTTCAAAAGGACAGGATTTCAGGAGCCAGAGGACAGCTAGAGCTTCTGAGATCAACATTTCAGTAGCTCTGTTCTTTGGGGGCCTTGTTCAGTCACAGAACAAGCATGGAGAATTGTGTCCTAGCCCCTTACTTTTTCAATGAAAGAATTGATTTTCCATAAAAAAAAATATTTATGCTGTGCTCTGCTAAATAGCTGGGCAAAATCTGAAAAATTGGATCCAAAGCTGGTTATTTAAAAATAACTCTGTTCTTCACACTATTTCAGACAGGCTTAAATATTAGGTGGAGGGTCCTGTGTGTTCTCTACCTGCAGAGTTATTGCCCATTTTCTTACACACTGTACCATCCTACATCAGAAGACCAAAGCTTGTTTTGACAGGGATTTTTTGTAATTACAGCTCAGTTGCATTAGACCCATGTAACAAGCCTGTCTACTTCATGGAAATTGCAGCGGGCTGACCAGTCATACCAGTTAATCAGACATACATTATGTGGGAAGCCTGCCATTAAGTTTGTTGCTTTGATGCATGTCCGAGATGGTGGTTAAGCATAGGAACTGTACACTTTTGTGAATGGATAACCTTATCTATCCTATTTACAGGTATGTGAGAAAAGAAGTTCTGGGTCCTTTCATCATAAGGGAAAAGCTTCAGAAAGCTCCGAGGACCTGGTAAAATCAGCTACAGAATTTGCTGCCAGAAGGAATAGAGATGAGCACACGCCTACCACCAGGCCATTCCCAGCTGGTCCTAAAACTAGCCTTTGGGCTCATCCTTGAGCAATTTCGACAGTGAAACTGACTTTGTTTACCTGCTTGCAGCATATTAGAGCAGACCACTCATGCTAATATTGTATTTCTCTTAAAAGATGGCTTTCATGTAATTTAAAGTGCTTTTATGAAAATATTTGTAATTAATTATATATAGTTGGAAACAGTGATATGCTTTCCTCAGTATAATATATTTTTGTATGCAAATAAAATTTGAACTGGAATCTGTATTTTGCAAGCTTTTTTCTCCCTCTCCCCCCCTTATTTCTTTCAATATATTACCATTCAAATAAAGTGGGAATGACATGCCTCTTGACTTCTAACAAGGATCTTGGATGCTGCCAATTGTACTAGACCAGTGGTCGGCAAACCACGGCTCGCGAGCCACATGCGGCTCTTTGGCCCCTTGAGTGTGGCTCTTCCACAAAATACCACGTGTGGGCACGCTCGTACAGTGCGATTGAAACTTCGTGGCCCATGCGCAGAAGTCGGTTTTCGGCCTGGGCGAGTCTATTTTGAAGAAGTGGCATTAGAAGAAGTGGGGGTATGTTCGCTGAGGTCGACCCCTCAGATTGAGGACATTTTTAGCAAAGGCCAGCTTAGGAGTACCCTAATTAAGTTAATAACAATGTACCTACCTATGTAGTTTAAGTTTAAAAAATTTGGCTCTCAAAAGAAATTTCAATCGTTGTACTGTTGATATTTGGCTCTGTTGACTAATGAGTTTGCCGACCACTGTACTAGACAATAGGATGGTAAACTTAAAATGTTACTTTGTTTTTTAATCCTCACCTGAGGATATTTTTTCCATTGATTTTTAGAGAGAGTGGAAGAGAGAGGGAAAGACAGAGAGAATATTGATGTGAGAGCAACACATCGATTGGTTGCCTCCTGCTGGGCCAGGGAGGAGCCTGCAGCTGAGGTACATGCCCTTGACTGGAATCAAACCCAGGACCCTTCAGTCTGCAGTCCCAACGCTCTATCCACTGAGCCAAACCAGCTACGACTTAAAATGCTACTTTGAAACTCATTTCTGAATTCTAGAGGAAAATGTATGATTAATGGGAAATTTTAATTTGAGAATTGTGGCTTTGATGGAAGTTGAGTTTCTCTTCTATCTCTGTTCTCCTATCTTCATATCTTAGCATCTTTTTTAGGTATCATGGGCTCTCTCCTTCGGTTTAAGGGAAATAGCAGTTTCACTCACAATCCAGGACTTAAATATGAGGGAAACTTGGGGCAGCCAGAAGACTTGATGGTGCTCTTACCAATCTCTGTGCTAAGGAAGATTTGATGTACTGATCTCGATGCCCATGTTCAGCTGGCTTTGGTGGAGCCAGAGGGTCCAGATACAAGGTCTTCCACCAGGTGGGCTTTGCATGTAGAAGCCAATGCTCACCTCCCCTCCCACCTGCCTTTTTTGGAGGCTGGGAGAGGTGTAAAAACAGGAAAGTTCATAATTTTCTTATTATGATTTTCTATTTAAAAACCTCTAAAATGGCCCTAGCTGGTTTGGCTCAGTGGATAGAGCATTGGTCTGTGAACTGAAGGGTTTGATTCTGGTCAAGGGCACATGCCCGGGTGGCAGGCTCGATCCCTGGTGAGGGGCGTGCAGGAGGCAGCTGATCAATGATTCTCTCTCATCTTTGATATCTCTCCTCTCCTCTCCTCTCCTCTCCTCTTCTCTTCTCTTCCTTAATCTCTCTCTCTCTCTCTCTCTCCTGTACTCTCTGAAATCAATAATCAAAATCTCTGAAATCAACCCTGGTATACTTGTTTTTAGTTCTATTAGTTATTTTATGGATTTACATAAAAATATCATTTACAAATAGAAATAGTTTTACTTCTTACTTTCCAATCTGAATGCCTTTTTAATTCTTTCTGTTGCCTCATTGCCCTAGCTAGAACATCCAGTACAATGTTGAAAACAAGTGGTGAGAGGGCATACCCTCATCTTGTTGCTGATCTTAGAGGGAAGCTTTTATCTTTTATCTTTAAGTATGATGTTTGCTGTGGGCATATTTTCTTTTTCAATCAAATGAGCTCTTGACTTGTTTTCTAAACACAACTTTTCCATGACCTGGAACTGTTTCTTGCTCATGCTTGGGAGCCTTTATCTTCTTTGGATAAATCTTTTTTTCTTTTTTTTTAAATCAGGACACCAGTGTCTGGTGTCAGTATAACTGACAGTATAATTTTTATAACCTCTTCTGGGATTGAGGCTCTATCTTTATGGTCTCCTGGAGCATGGACTCCCATAGTTAGAAGTGCAGGGTATGTGGCCTATTGTGGGAATAAGGCCAGTGGTTTGAGGAAAAGAAGTGGATTCTTTTAGAGAAGTGTTGTGGGGAGAGTAGTTTATGTACTATAAACTTCTCTTGGGTGAATAACTGGGGACAAGCACAGCTTCTGGGCTGAGTTACAGCTTGGGTTCTGAGAATGTTGAAAAAAGTGTTTTAAATGTTTTACAAGATGTATTTCAAGTAGCACCTTTCTAAACTGTTTTGAGAAATAGGTATTAAGGTCATATATACTTGAAAAGTGCTGCATGGTATGTACCCCATTTAGAGATTTATTCACATTAGTGCATAAATACTTAGGGTCAGTTTAAGTTTGTGAATCAGAGAACCAAAAATAGAGTGTCTTGAACAAAATGGAAGATTTTTTCCCCCTCACTAACAGCCCAGAGGTGAGCAGTACTGGGTCCAAAGTGGCTGCTCCTGCCCTTGTCATCACATGTACATTCCAGCCATTAGAAAGGAGAAAAGGTGAGTAAACACAGGCTTATTTCTTTCAATGACATGACTAGAAGGAACACAATCACTTGTGCTCATCTTCCCATGTTTAGATCTTTGTCCGGTGGTCATTCCTAGCTGCAAGGGATGCTGTGAAAAATGTCTCTAGCTGGGCAGATAGCTATGTGCTCAGCTAACATTTGAGAGTGCAATTATTAAAGAAAGACAAAGAGAATGGGTATTGGAGGACAACTAGTCACCTCTGCCACTGAACCCTGCGGTGTTCCTCCTCCTCCAGACCTGAGAGCCAGCAGCATGCCCTTGCAAACTGCTTGATTGTTACCTGGAGTGTGTTAGTGAATGAGCTTTTCTGGAACAGAACAAGACCAGACATTGAACATGCAGAGCTGTTCGGATGCGAATAGTAGGATTTTGAGTTTGGAAATTTTCTGTTTTAACTTCTGGGAGGAATAGCTAAATCAATACAAAACAAAATGTTTGACACACACCCAAAGTAAGAGGATCCCGTGCCAGCCCACATGTTTACACACCAGCCAGCCCCTGGGATGGGACAGAGGGACCAATGCATGCCTCTTCTTGGGGGCATTGTGACAGAGAGGGCTACATTGCACATCTGTCCAGGTGTGAGAAGGCCGTCCCAGGGGAGGGGCAGTTGGAAGTGGTGTATAGCTTACTGGCAATCTGGGTGGGGAACTTGAGGAATTAGACTGGAAAAGGGGGGAGAAAGTAAAGTATGGGCTTTCAAACTAGACCAGTTCTGCCACTCTACCTGGGTGCTACCTCGAGTTCACCCTCCTCACAGAGGCTCTGTTTCCTCATTTGTAAAATGGAGATGTGAGTCCTTGTCTCCCAGGGTCACTGTGAAGATCAAATATAGAAAACCTGGTGTCTACAACTCCTCATCCTCCTTTTCGTATTAAAAGGACACTGGGCTCCTCTACCCAAGGCACAACCAAGCTTCACCTATAGTGGTCTCAGAGGCAGTTCCAACCCCATTGTTCCTCCTCCGATAAAAGAGCCAGAAGCTGCTGTCTGATGGGACTAGAGGGAGCAAGGCAGGGGGAGAACATAGGACACAGAACCCAGAGATGGGCTTCAAGGCCCGCCCTGCCATTGACCGATCCGGGTCCTCTCTTGGCCTCAGCTTCCTCCAGGTTAAGCACAGGACGGGGACTCAGTGTCTCGATGACTCACTGTTGGGTTTCTTTAGCCCCTCCAGTTTGGTGGCTCTGGCTCTTACCTCAGACCTTTGCTCTTTTCTGAAAAGCCGATGAGATCTTTTTCTTGGTTTCTCAGACTGTGTTTCTTCCACATCCTTCTCCAAAATGTTTTCCTGTGCTAATTTATTTGGCTAAGAAGGTTTGTGGTGAGAGATACCAAACAGGAAATGGTTGTCATAGCTGCTGTCTGCACTTTTGTTTTTTTAAGGCTTTCTCCGGCATAGCTTACCTTCTCTGCGTCCCTTGGTATTGATTTAAGTGCAGGAGTAAGTGGAAGGGGAAAGGGAAAGGGAAACCCATTTTTAGAAGGGAACATTTTCCTTCAAGTTCAGAGTTTACTGAAGGTTATGATCATACACAATAGCAGTGTTAGGTGGGCCTTTATACTAACAGGGCCTTTGCACAAGCAGGTCCCTCTGCCTGGAATGCCTACTCTTCCCTGTTTTTTTCTAGTTAATTTCCTCTTCTTTAGGATTAAGCATCACTTCTTCAGAAAGGCTTCTTGGTCGCCCAGTCCAGGTTGTTTCCTTGGAGCTATTCTTGTAGAACACTCCTTAAGTACACTAATCTTGGTTTGCAATGACATGTTTGTTAGTGTGTTTTTTTGGGGTTCATTTTTCCCCACCCTCCTACAAGTGAACCATAGCTCCACACAGGCAGGAACCAGCTGGTTTGGCTTGCCACAGTATCCCCAGTGCCTGGCATGACCCCTGGCACACAATAAGGACTCAGTCCATACTTGTTGAATGAAATAAGTGAAATTTCTCACCTCTTCTTCAGCCCAGGCAGACTGGGCATGACACGAGACTGTGGGTTGCTCTTTTGCCCCGTCTTCTCACCAGGCCACCCTTCTCTTGCAGGTCCTTTCTGCTCTCCTTGCAGGTCCTTTCTGTCCCCACTGGCACTGGGGACCCATAGCAGTTTCTTCCCCAGCTATTTATTTTTTCAGAGGAGGAGAGACTTCTGAAGACCGAGAGATCTTTGAGGATAAACAGAATGAATGCATCTTTGGTGGTGGAACTTCAGGCAGAGTGAAGTAGGGAAAGAGAGAACTTCCTATCACTCCAGGGAGACACAGGATGCCAGGCTGACCCTGATCATGGCACACATTTATGCCTTTTCTTAGAACTCAAGGATTCCAAAATCAGCAAACCCCTCTGAGCCTCAATGGGAGAAGAACTGTTCGCACACCATGTGTATGGGGATGTGTGCGTGCACGCGAGCGTGTGTACGTCTGTGTGCATGTGTATGCATGTGTGTGTGTTTGTATGTTATAAATTAGGTAGAAGGAACAGGAGACAAAGATGTGGCCCTGGTTTGGAAGGCCCCTAGAAGGCAGGGCCTTCAGAGAACCTGGTGCTGAGCTGCTCACCATACTGGCCTGCTAGCAATGGCTCGGTCTGCCTTCCTGGGCTGGACTGGCCCTCCCTCCTGCAGGCTTGCTCTTGCTTGTCAACGTGACAAAACAGGATTACCTTTGTCATTGAGTTTTTATGCATCTCATGGGAAGGGCCCATTCCTGTGTGCTCCCAGGAGGCGTGTGACCCACTGTCCTAGGCCCATGGCCAAAGCCTGTTCTGGAACCAAGAGTCAGGGCCTGGTTGTGAATCCCGAGCCAAAGGAAGCCCCTCCTCGCCAAGAACAGGTCTGGGGTGGGGGAAGCAGGGTGAGAGTATGACCCTCACTTGTCAGGGTATCTTGAGGGCGAGGCCTGGAGGTGCAGGAAGGAAGCCCAGGTGGGGAGGGAGCACAGAGTCTGAGTGAGGGGCCTGCTTCCACTGAGGGAAGTGGGAGTGATAACTCAGGTAGCCAGAGAGGATTTGGAGAACAGGATGAGCTGCTCAGTGGGGTTTCCAGCAGGGGAGCAGACTGGAAGGAGAGGAACGCTGGTGAACATGACATTCAGGATCACCGGAAAGGCGGGCCAGCAGCTCATCTCCCAGACAGAAGACGGACTGGCGTTTGATTGCAGTCCCAGCCAGCTCTGCCCCGACTGCTATATTTCCTTGGGCTGATACACAAAAAGTTCTAGTCAAGCTGCTTCATTTTAGGAAGAAGAAAACTGGGGCCGAAGGGTTAAGTGGCCCAACATTGTGTCTCTCAGACAAAAAGGTTTCAGGAAGGTGAAATCAGAGACCTGAATGTACCATGGGGAAAATGAGCTCCCCAAACCCAAAGTATAATTAAACACCATAATCTCAGAGATCTAGGGCTGATAGCAAGATTAGCTGTGTCCAGAAGGACATTCCCTTACCACTTGCTCCGGAGCAGATAAGAGGAGTTGCATAAGGCCACAGGCAAGGCAGCCAGGGAGTGGCACACAAGAAAAACATTTGCTGAGGGAGGTCACCTTGATCTGAGGAAGCCATTGTGCTAAGATTAGAATGGCCCTCTGAGAGGTTATGCCCCAGGTTAGGGCCCAGGCCCCATGGGTCCCAGTGCACGTGGAAAAGTGAAATCTGGATCCTTTTCTACTTTTTAAAATCTTGGTTGAGAAAGGGAAGAGATTGCTTCTCCTTGGCAGGCTACTGAATGGTGTTTCTCAGGCTGTACGTACTGTTTGTAATTTGTAATCTGAGATACCAAAGTAGTAAGTTTTCCTTTGTGTGAATCTGCCTTCTCAGTGCTGCCACTTCTTGAGACCCAGAAATTCTTTTCAGGTTGTATGAAGTCCTGTGTTTAAAGCAAACTGTTTCCCCCCTGGGAGGAAAAGGAGACAGATGCACTAACATTACCCGAAAGGTCAGATTAGCATTTTCTCCTGATAATTAAGACTCTGCTCTAGACAATCACTACTTTATTTCTTTTAATGATGATAGACACCTGCTTGGAGTTTAGGCACTTGTTTTCTGAGTCTCTTATTGGCTTCCAGACCCAAGAGAAACACGGGGACCTGGAGATGTTCTGAGAGGAGGTGTGAGGGGTCAGGAAATGAAACTCTTCCTTTCAAGAGGCTGGGGTTACATTGTCCCACTTCCTTAAGAGACTGAATGGCAATGTAATGCTACTCAAGAGAGGTCACCTGCTTTCCATGTCATCATGGAGGGTTGGGGCTTGCTTTTGAATCTGAGGCTTTTTCATTTTTAGAGGATAGAGAACCATTTATCTGAAAGGGTGTAGGAAGTCAGCAGCGTAGGTCCTTGACTTCATAGGCCTTTCCTGCCCTATGGCTATTCCTCCTGACTCTCTGGTCCACACTATGGGCCTCTTGAGCTCTTCTACTTTAGAGAACGGAAATCCACTGGACGGCTGACTGTGCATGAGCCTCAGGGCAAAATAAGAACCTGGCCTGGGTCCCAGCTACAGTCACCATTTCAGCTGCATCTCATCCATGCCATTGAACGAGGTGGCTGTCGCAGGAACTGCACCTTTTCCAGGGTAGCACGATAGGCAGCCTTAGAAGTCACACTGGGGTTTCTGAAAGCAAAGGCATCCTGTTCTGGAATTTAAATAGACAAGTTTAGCCCCAGCCAGTTTTGCTCAGTGGATAGAGCGTTGGCCTGCTGACTGAAGGATCCCGGGTTTGATTCCAGTCAAGGGCGCATACCTTAGTTGCAGGCTCATACAGGAGGCAACCAATAGATGTGTTGCTCTCACATCGATATTTCTCTCTGTCTTTTCCTCTTTCTTCCACTCTCTCTGAAAATCAATTGAAAAATGTCCTCAGGTGAGGATTAAAAAAAGTAATAAAAATAAAAATAAATAAATAGGCAAGTCTAGAAGAAGTGTGAAGTAATCTTCAAAGGGGGCCGCTTAAAGAGGGATGTTTATGTGAATGCAATACCCAGTGAATCCATTCCAGGGCTTTTAGGAGAAACTCTGAAAGGTCTCCTCGGGGCGGGAATTCAATGCCAATTATAAAGGTACCATGGCGTCTGACATAGGTGTTCCCCTTTCATTCTTAGGGCGGCCCTGTGAGGCAGGCATTATCCTGCCCAGAGGATGAAACTAAAGCTTTGTTTATAGCAGTGGAGAGAGGCAGAACAGGACCACATCTGGGCTCATCTGGATTAACCTCATGCTCCTATCATACCAGCTGACCCTCAAGGAGAGAGCTGGGGGAGTTGGCCTCCTTGAACTTTGATCAGGCAGAAATCTCAGACTTTGCCCCTTGCCAATGAAACCCTGTGTTTTCCCCCTTCTTCCAGCTGATACTTGACAATCTCAGAAGCAAACTCAGTGTTGCAATGGTTAACATATGACTTCCAGAGAAGGGACTGATGAGTAAAACTCCAGGGCTCCCCTTGCCTTCCCAAGTTAGACCCAAGGAATATGTAGAAAAGAGAAAACACAGAAATTACGTGGAGGAGTGTATAGAATCAGCTTCTTCAGGAATCACGCAAGTTAGAGCGAATTGGTAGCCACCCAGGTTGGTCCTCAGGATAGCCAAATATATTGGGGATGAGACTAATGCCAACCAAAAACCATGGCTGCCTCATCTGCCTTCATATCACCCTTTGTATCTCTAGCACAGCACCTGTTTCATCCTCTACTTTAGCCATGACGAGGTCTGCACAACCTGCCTCCTCCACTAGCCCATGAGCTGTTGGAAGGTGTGGGTGGTGTCCCCCCACCAGTCCCCCAAGAGATGGTTTATGCCTGAACATGGTAGATCGAGGCTTGGCTGAACTGAATGGGAAAATTTTATGTTAGGAGCAGCTAAGAAATGCTTCTTGGGCCTTCTTGGCACAAACTGAAGTTGGAATATGAAATTAATAGGTCCCAATTTGTAAACTAGCTTGGAATAATGGGATTAGAGCTGAACTACAAGCTAGGAGAACTAACTCAAATCCTGGTTCTGTTCTTTTCTAGTTGGGTGATTTGGGACAAGTTTATTTAATCCATTTGAGTTTGAGTTTCTGGCATAAAATTCTAATTAATCTAAGGCTTTGTTAAGAGAAATAAATGAGATCACACAAATGAAAATACTTGTAAATAGGAAATACAAGATGGATAATAGACTGCCACCCAGAGGCTGAGCCACAAACTGACTCTTAGGTGAACACAAATTAAGGTAGTCTGGGACTCCACCAAGATGGCGGCATAGGTAAACACCGGAGACTGCTGCCGCAAACAACCACTTCAAAAATACAACTAAAAGACGGAACGGACATCACCCAGAACCACAGGAAGGCTGGCTGAGGAGAGACTCTTCAACTAGAAGGAAAAATAACAGCACACCGAGGCTCAGAGGAGGCGCAGTGTGGAAAAAACTCAGGTGCGGAGGTGCGCGCGCAAAGCGGGCTGGTGGCTGAGAGCGCGGTTGTCGTTTTCGGTCAGGGGGGAGTCTCAGACTCTGAGCTCCAGATACGGGCGAATCGCTGGGGACTCGGACCCAAACGGGAGAAGCGGGAGTGTCTGGCATCAGTTGGAAGGCAGCTTTCCCTCCGAGGTTTGCAGCGGTTCCGGGGGTTCTGAGAAGCAGAGCCTCTGGGAACAGGACTGAGGGCACCATAACGGCTCCCTCCGCCCGCCCTGTTGAGCCCGCCCCGCCCAAGCCCTGCGCAGAGCCATTTGCCGGATCGCCGCAGGCAAAGGCTAGATTAGCGCCCCCCCAGAGGACAGAAGTTTTCCCACTGCAGCAGACACAGCTGATTCTCACAGCCAGTCGGCCTGGTGGTCAAATCCCTCTAGTATTAACTACAACAATCAAGGCTCAACTAGAACAAGACTGCGCACAAAGACCACTAGGGGGTGCACCAAGAAAGCATAAAAAATGCGGAGACAAAAAAACATGACAGAAATGGAGGATATAGAGCTAAAAATCGCAATTTTGAGGGCTTGCAAAAATGTGCTAGAAGCTGTCAATAAACTTGAGGAGAGAGTCACGAAAACTAATGAGACCCTCGATGCTATGATAAAGAACCAACTAGAAATTAAGCATACACGGACTGAAATAAAGAATATTATACAGACACCCAATAGCAGACCAGAGGAGCGCAAGAATCAAGCCAAAGATTTGAAATGCGAAGAAGCAAAAAACACCCAACCGGAAAAGCAAAATGAAAAAAGAATCCGAAAATACGAAGATAGTGTAAGGAGCCTCTGGGACAGCTTCAAGCGTACAAACATCAGAATAATTGGGGTGCCAGAAGATGAGAGACAGCAAGATATTGAAAACCTATTTGAAGAAATAATGGCAGAAAACTTCCCCCACCTGGTGAAAGAAATGGACTTACAGGTCCAAGAAGCGCAGAGAACCCCAAACAAAAGGAATCCAAAGAGGACCACACCAAGACACATCATAATTAAAATGCCAAGAGCAAAAGACAAAGAGAGAATCTTAAAAGCAGCAAGAGAAAGAGACTCAATTACCTACAAGGGAATACCCATACGACTGTCAGCTGATTTCTCAACAGAAACTTTGCAGGCCAGAAGGGAATGGCAAGAAATATTCAAAGTGCTGAATACCAAGAACCTACAACCAAGAATACTTTATCCAGCAAAGCTATCATTCAGAATTGAAGGTCAGATAAAGAGCTTCACAGATAAGGAAAAGCTAAAGGAGTTCATCACCACTAAACCAGTATTATACGAAATGCTGAAAGGTATCCTTTAAGAGGAGGAAGAAGAAAAAGGTAAAGATACAAATTGTGAACAACAAACATGCATCTATCAACAAGTGAATCTAAGAATCAAGTGAATAAATAATCTGATTTACAGAATGAACTGGTGATTATAATGAATCAGGGACATAGAAAGGGAATGGACTGACTATTCTTGGGGGGGAAAGGGGAATGGGAGATAAAGACATATATGAAAAAAGAAAAAAAAAAAAAAGATGGATAATATTTGTGCTATTGAAAAGACATAATGCACACAAATGAAAATACTTGTAAATAGGAAATACAAGATGGATAATAGACTGCCACCCAGAGGCTGAGCCACAAACTGACTCTTTACACAAATGAAAATACTTATAAATAGGAAATACAAGATGGATAATATTTGTGCTATTGAAAAGACATAATGGCCCTGGCTAGTGGTTCAGTGGTTAGAGCACTGACCCACGCACCTAAGGGTCATGGATTCAATTTCCGGTCAAAGCACGTATTTAGGTTGCAGGTTTGATCCCTGGCCCTAGTCAGGGTGCTTGCAAGAAGCATCCAATAGATGTGTATCTCTCACATCGATGTTTCTCCCTCTTTCTCTCCCTCTCCCCGTCCCTCCCTCCCTTCTACTCTCTCTAAAAATGAGTGGAAAAAAATATCCTCGGGTGAGGATTAACAAAAAACATCCCCAAAAACCCTCAAACAAGCAACAATAAAAAAGACATAATTAATAAGTCCAGTTATTGTAATAGGCCTAGGTGTGTTTTTTTTAAATGTAATCTTAGAGTCTCTCTCTTTCCTTCTCTCCCTCCTGCAATCACCATCCAAATCAAAATATAGAATATTTTTAGCAGTTTAAGAGGCTCCCTCACGGCCCTTCCCAAAGGCAAACGCCCAAAGGCAACTACAGATCGGACTTTCCTATCCTCTAGTCTTAGGATTTTACCTGAAAAGTCTTCTTGCTTGATCCAGCTCCATGATCCCCTGCTCCTCTTCCCCTGCCTTCCAGCTGTGTGCGTGCATGGGTCCTCCCACAGGGAAACATTACTTCACGCTGAAGGATGCAAGGCCACCTCAGGGCCCCCAGACAGTGGGGTCAACCCTGGGAGCTGCCCCTCTAGGGGGCCTCTGCGACTGCTCCCACACCCCAGCAGGACACATGTGTGTCCCTCCATAATCACCATTCCGTAACCCCACTTCCATCTGCCTGAGTCATTCAGTCCTACCAGCCTGTGAGTGTCTTAAGAACCTGGACCACTTTCCTACTCGTCCCGCATCCCTTGCTCCCTGGCATGCTGAAGGTATCTGTGAAACCCGAATGCGTTGTAGAGTCTGGTACAGGGCAAGGCATCACATTTGTCAGGTTCCGACTTCATTGCCTATGTCACTTATCTACTAATTTACAAAACACCACCCTCTGCTTCAGTGGGAGACATTTCAAGGACATAGAAATCGTTTTCTAATATGGGCATTTATTTATTAATTCTTTAAAAGAAAAATGACCAAATGTCACCCACAAGGCCCCAGCCTGCATTGCACAGCCCAAGATGGGCAGGGGTGAGAACCCTGGAAACTTGCTCCAAGTTTTGGTGCTGAAAAGACAGGCTCCCTGGAGGTGAACTCCTGTGCCAGAGCAGCTCCTCAAATGTCTGAAGCAGGATCGGAGCAGGCCGGGTACGTCTTGCGCTCTCCGCATGTTTCGCTTGCACAGCGTAGTAGGATGTGGTTTTACAGGGAGAGCTGCAAAGCTGGTTCTGCACTTTCTCTATTTCTTCTATCCTTTGCTCCAGTGTTAACTCGCCTGGAGTGTTAACTCCACTGCCTTAGCTCAGCTCACCATTTCGCTTCACTGGGTTACCAGGCTCCGTGCTGTTTTCTCCATCCTCTTCAAGCCACTGCGACCTGCCCACCAGTGTGATATCTGATCATGTCACCATCACCTGCTTAAAACCCTTTCATGCTTCCTCATTGTCTTAAAAATAGATTTTTAAAATAACAGCTTCATTGAGCTATAATTCCAATACTACAGAATTTGCCCCTTTAAAATGTACAATTCTGTTGTCTTGAATATATTCACAGGGTTGTACAACCATGACCACTATCTAGTTCCAGAACAATGCCTTCTCCCCCCAAAGAAACCTGTGCCCATTAGTACGCAATCCCCTTTCCTTCCAATCACTGGCAACCTCTAACCCCCTTCTTTCTCTTTGAATTTGTCTGTTCTTCATATTTCATATAAATAATATGTGGTCCTTTGTGTCTGGCTTCTTTCACTTAGCATTATGTTTTCAAGATTCATCCTAGTTGTAACATGAATTAGTACTTCATTCCTTTTTATGACTGAACTAGAGGCCCAGTGCACGAAATTCATGCACTGGTAGGGTTCCTAGCAGCTTCCGGCTGCCAGCTGGGGCCTCCCTCCCTACCCCAGGCTGGCCCCACCTCCTGGTTGAACTCCTGGACCACCCCCAGTTGAGGAAACAATTTGCATACTATACTTTTATTATATAGGATAATATTTCATTATATAGAGTTTCCACATTTTGTTTATCCATTCATTTATTGATGGACATTCTGATTGCCTCTGTTTTTTGGCTATTGTGAATACTGTAATGCTGCTATGAATGCTTGTGTACAGATTTTTCTGTGGACATGTTTTTATTTCTTTTGCATCTATACCTAGAGTGGAATTTCTGGGTTATGGCTCATTCTGGGCTTGCCCCCAGGATTCTGCCATGCCCTGGCCCAGACCCCACTCCTCTCTCTTGCCAGAGTGGGTAATGGCAGCTCTGCAAGAACACCACACTCTGACGGTGCCTGCCTTTTCACCTGCCATCCAGCCCGTTGGCATGGCCTGCTTTTCTCTAACCTCTGCACCTGGGTAACTCCTTCAATGTTCAGTTCAGGCATCACCAACTGGGGATTCTACAATGAACAAAACAAATCCTGCCTTTGTGGAGCTTCTGTCAGAGTGGAGAAAATAGGCAAAAAGACATCTAACGATGTATTAATGTGCATACACATAGGGAGCTAGTTATTTATAAAAAATGTATGCCATGCTTTCCTTTCCTCCGTGGGGAATTGTTGCTGTCCCAGCAGGAACAAGGACTCCATTTTCCTGCCTTTCTTTTATCTAGAAGTGCCCATGTGATTAACTCTTGCCAGTGGAGTGTGAGGAGAAGTGATGTGTGTTGCTTCTGGGAGAGGGCATTTAAGAAGTGGATGGGGCCCTAACTGGTTTGGCTCAGTAGTCCCAGTCCGATTCTGGTCAAGGGCATGTACCTTGGTTGCAGGCACATCCCCAGTAGGAGGTGTGCAGGAGGCGGCTGATGGATGTTTCTCTCTCATCAATGTTTCTGACCCTCTGTCCCTCTCCCTTCCTCTCTGTAAAGAAATCAATAAAATAATATTTTTAAAAAAAGAAGTGGGTGGGTTTTCTCCATATTCTCTCTCTTTCCCTCTGCTGTTTGGGTGCAGAGGACTCTGAGGCCGTAGGGATGGCAAGTCCACAGGTAGAAGGAGCCCAGGTGCCTGACTCACCATGTGGAAGGCAGCCATATGCTGACCAGGAACATCCCACTGGGCTGATACTCCATTTACTTCTGTTTCTTAGGCCACTGAAACGCCTCATTTTTCCTAACATGAAGCATTAGTATTTCCCATTTTTACCTCCTTACTCCCAGCCACACAAATGCTCCTTCTCTTGACTCACCTTCCTTAAACAAAGTAGAACAGAGGGTTATAAATACCCATAAGGTTGTATCACTGCAAGAACAACAGCAGAAAAGGCTTATTTTCTTCCTTCCTGCCTTTTAAATACCCACAACATCTGCTACAGTGTAAGCACTCCAAAAATATTTATCAAATTGAATCAAGGGGCCTAGGAAATATATTGAATTTACCAAAACAAGACCTGGTTTATTTTGAAAGTGTTGTGATGACAACTAGTATCTTAACCAGTCACATGAACAAGTTTGCCTACCCACCCAATGAGGCAGAGGCAAGGGCTGGTTTGTGCCATGTGACGACTCCAACAGATACCCACAGGTGTTCCTGGCTCGTTGCTGGGTTTCATTGTTTCACATTGACGTTCACTGGCCACAGACACCTGCGTTTTTGCATGTTGTTGCTCAGACCACAAAAATCCCCATTATAACGTTTGAGTACCCAGGAGTGGTTAACTCCAAACTGGCCCAAACACTTTCCTTTTACCTCCAAGGTAGGGACCGGTCTTTTAAGTGTTTAAAACACTGTGGACATGAGATTCATGACTCAGTGTTCCTGCTCCTCGGGGCTCCCACTGGTGGTTTATAGTTTCCACATCCAATTGTATTGGCTATACTTCATTGAGCTTTTACTATGTGGCAGGCATCTTTTATCTCATAATATCCACACAATAGTCCTACGAGGTAGCTACTCTATGGTTTCCATTTTTCCCTTGAGGAACCTAAAGGGTTAAGCAATTTGCCTAAGGTCACAAGAGGAGGAGACAAGTTTTGTTTCGAGTCTGTCTGACCCCAAAGTCCAACGCTCCTAAGCACCATGTTTCATAACAGAAGGTGGGACTCCTGACTTCTGTGAGTGATACAAGTATAATGTAGGAATGCATATCATTGCTATGGCGCATCTCTGGGCCCCAAGCTGTGGGGTTGGACTGGTTCAGGGCCTTTGTGGAAGATTCAGCTCAGCTTTGGAAATGGGCTTGACAGAAAGGAGAGGGAGAGTGGGAGGGAGAGGGAGAGGAAGAGACAGAGAGGAGGAGGGTATGGGGGTGAGGAGGGCGAGGGAGAAATTTTCAGACTTTATTAAGCATATTCTAACGCCATTAACACATGCTCTTTTGTGTGTTTCAGATGAAGGGTGGTCCCTTAGTGGTGACAGAGTCCCCACATTTTCCATTCAGAGGAACGTAATGGCACATAGCTCAGCTTCAGCCTCCTATCTCCAGGAAGGATTGGAGAAATGACCCTTTAGATCTGTTCCCTCATCACTATTATGGGGCTTTAGAGTGCAGGGAAGAGTGGATGGCCTTAGAGGGCTGGGAGAGGCTTCAGTCTCTGGTATTCCCATGATAGAGAAAAGCCAAGGTTTCTATCTCTTTTGTATGGTGATGTTCATGAACCAGCTGATGAGCTAGGCTGGGTCTCTGGCTCTAGTCTGTTCTCTGGAGCAGATGGGTAAGAGAAATGCTCCAGGACTGAAAACGGGTGTGGGGGTTGGGTTTCAACAGAGGTATTGAGAAAGTAGAATAGAAGTATCCATGATTAGATTTTGACTAAGAAATTTACTCTTTGTAAATTAATTTCCACCTCCTATGCTTGTGTTTTCTTTGTTTTTCCTTCTTTACTGGTTGTGGTAGATTGATTTAGTAGTAGTGGTTCAGATTCTTTGCCCCTCCCTGTATTCACATCCTTTTCCATGTGATTCTGCAGTTTCTTCCACTAGAGACAGGGTTGATTTGTTCTTGACTTTGGGCTTGTTCTTTGAATTGGTTTGTCTGTTAACAGATTACAAGCAGAGACTTGACATGCATTTGCATGGTTGGGCTTTTTATTTTTTATTTTTCATGAACTCGCTATCATCAGGAGAACATGCCAAGCTAGCCCACTGATCTAAGGAAGATAAGAGACACATGGAGCAGATCTAGTCCCAACTTGTATTTTAGAGCTGCCCAGCCAAGCTCAGCCTGTATCAGCTTGGCTCCAGCCAATACACAAATGCATGAGCAAAATGCACACTTATTATTGTGTGCCATTGACATTCTATGATTGTTTGTTATGTAGTAATAGCTGACTGATACATTAGTAGAAGTTCCTTTTGATGCATTCCAATGTTTTCTTTGCTGAATTTACATGCAAAAGGATTTGCCTAGGCTGGGTGACTTAGATGGTTGGAGTATCATCTCATACACCAAAAAGGTTGTGGGTTCTATTCCCAGTCAAGGCACATACCTAGGTTGCAGATTTGATCCCCAGTCAGGGCATATATGGCACTAACCGATTGATGGTTCTCTCTCTCTCTCTCTCTCTCTCTCTCTCTCTCCTTCCCCTCTCTCTAAAAATCAATAAAAACATATCTTCATGTGAAAATTCTATATAATAAAAGAGAAACATGTAAATTGACTGTCCCTCCGCTACACTCACCAGCCAATCAGGAGTGAGTATGCAAATTAGCCCAACAAAGATGGCGGGTTAATTTGCATACACAGGCGCTGGGTGGAGAGCAGAGTGGGAGAGCCAGCGGGGAGTGGAGTGGCTTGGGGAAATTGGCTCCCCAAGCCGCCAGATGGAGAGCAGAGAGGGAGAGCTGGTGGCTTGGAGGACTTGGCAGAGATGGGAGGCCATGGGACAGAGACAGAGCAGGAAGGGAAAACCAAGATC